>NC_090870.1:34026044-34061044 GCF_036669935.1 Montipora foliosa | reverse complement strand
GTTATATTTACACTTGTTGGTACGGTTTTTAGGGCAGTCTCATGATGTGGCACAAAAATCTCACGGTAAACAGATTCACAGGCCGATCGAATCCAATTTCCTTGATTTTTTTTTTAATTTCTGCCTTGTAAAATTGGTTTTCTGGCGCCGATAGGCCTTTTTGCAACAATTTACCACGTGACGTTTTTTTTTTTCATAAACACGATGATTCTGCTGGTTTCATGAAATTAATCTTCCAGAAATAAAAAGAGCAGCTCAAAATATGCTATCATGCCAATTTTCGTAAGTATATCGTTTAAACTGGTGTTTTTACAGTTAAAAGAATTCATAAGGATTTGTGAGACTTGAGACTTGTCTGCGAAATCATTTTAGGTGATTGGTATTTTCCCACGTTAGGGAAATGTGAAATCATTGATCCGTATCCGTTAGAAATACTAATATTTAAAAATTTTGAAATAGAACAATCATTGAAAATCTGAAGTAAACTTGCAATGGAGTCCATTTATCAAAAAATAAATAGTATGATTAAAGGTTAAGTTATTGTCATATATCATTAAGACAGCGGAACCTCGATTTAACCACGTAAACTGGCAATATTCCTGAGCCTGGTTTATAACAAAAGCACTAAAATTGGATGGAAAATTACTGTAATGCAACGCCAAACTGCGATAAACATCATAGCACTCAGTGTTAAATCCTCAGAAACTTTCTTAGACTAGTGCCACCACTATCTTTTTAGTCTCACCTTCTCGATCGTCGTTTTCAACAGGTCCACGAACTCTTATATTTCGCCTCGGGGTTGTCCAAAAGTAAAGGAAACAAAATGCAAACAGAAGCCATCTTGAGATGATTAATAAGCGTCGACGCGTGTTTCGAAAGACCTCGTTTGTTTGACGCATTCTTCAGTTTAAGAAAAGACTTTTGCTCCTCCGGCTTTTTGAGGTCTTTCAGGAACGTGTCGTCATTTCCTTCACTTCACTGCTGTCACTGACTAACTTGACACACTTCGTTGAGCGCATCCAATGATGACAATTTTTTTTTTGTAAGAATTTCTTTTATAAGAACGTTGAGGCTGGGATTAACCAAAATTTTAAGAACGTGTCAAGAACATTCCTAAGGCTGAGAGTCGATTAAGATCGTTTTTATCTTGTTCATTTGTATTTAAAATGAAAGCATAAAGAAAAGGTATAGTATTACTGTATAAAATAATGTAAATTAACCCAAATACTTAAGGGCATATTTTGGACTTGTTGCATGATACACATCTCAGTTTAATAATGAGCAGTTCGTATTTATAAGAACCTTTGATAGGCACATTCACATACTATAGACCTATACCTTGCAAATATCAGAACGTTTTAAAACTCACGTCGCAAAAATATAAAGAACGTTCAGCCTCAGCTCCAAAATTAGACGTTATTATATAAAAAAAGAGTGTATACGTTCACGACAGCACCCTCGAAGGCATTAGCGTCCTTCATTTATTGAGGTGACACTAGGTGCTAAACTCAGTGTTCCAAGCCCTGACGCTTTGTAAGAAACTTAATTAGAATCTTTGTCGTAGATTTTCTTTATAGTACAGTACATGTTCAATATGCACTGCTCGCCGTTAGCAAAAGCTAGTCGAGGCGAGCAGTGCTTGAGAGAACACTGAGTAGAGAAAGCTACATAGTTGTGTTTTACAAACAGAATATTACAGAACGTACAGGTAAGCAAATAACTAGTGTTCAAAGTATACAATCAACTTAAATTTCGTTGACGATTAACAATCGACCACCTTCCTTGTCAAAAGATGAGTGATGCGTGGATGATTTGTACTAAAACCATACACAACAGCCAAGCGTTCTTTCACCTAAGGATAGCAGTAACCATTGGAATCATAATAAGGGATAAATTTCCTTGTTGCTTTCACTTTCAACAAAGATCATTAGTATTTTTCTACAAGCAGAATGTCACTCGGGATTTTTTTCTTAGAAATACATTTCCAGCTTTTGTTTCTCTCCGCTCTGCTAATAGTAAGTGAGCCGACACTTCACTGAATGGCTAACTAGTTCATGTTTATGTTTATAGTGGACACGGCACTGTCACGACATCTAATCTCTCACTTTCATTGGTTGTTTCTCCAATAACCGTTAAGGTGATTCCTCAGAAATTAAAGTTCCCGATGAATTTTTTTAAAACTTTCCCTGAATGTTCTCTACCAAGCACTGTTTCGAAAAAAACAATAAAAATGATAGGTCACCATTCTCGCTTAAGAGATATGATGGGCCAATCTTACCCAATTTATGCTTGTACTCGTGCTATTTAGGCGCATTATTTATCGGTCCACGTTACATTTTGCGGTAGCTCGATAGGTAGTTTATAAAAGTAATACTCGGAAAAAAACTTAACAGGTAGAAAATGTCGAGCATATAGAACAATATTATATAAAATTTGTGGAAACATAACACTATTTGAAACGACGTGGACGTAAAGCGTTCGTAGAGTCGTTATTTTTGCGGTCATAATTTGCATCACAGAGTAACGGGTTCCAACATGCTTTCGCCTAGATCTTTTTTTGCTTCCGATAAATTTTTTTAGCTTTCTTTTAAATTAAGGGGCACAATATGCACACTATTATTATGCAATAAAAAATACAGGTCACCATGCTCGTTTGAAAGAAAATGAGCATTTATTTGGCTATCGAGCTTAGCTTGAGGGAAATTTCTTTCGCTGTGTACGTGCACGCGCTAATTTGCGCGCGCTAATGACGCAAAAATCGTGCGCAGTAGGGATGCGCAATGCAATACTGAGGAATCACCTTAAGAATCCTAGGAACTAGTAACTTATTGGCGCCCTAAAATAAACGCGCGCATTTCATATTCCGCTTAACTATTCCACAACACGGAAGCTACTTACCCTTTGAAGATGAAATGAAAGAAGACCTTCAACTGATTTCACCTAATGAAATTAATCTTCCAGAAATAAAAAGAGCAGCTTAAAATATGCTATCATGCCGATTTTCGTAAGTATATCGTTTAAACTGGTGTTTTTACAGTTAAAAGAATTCATAAGGATTTGTGAGACTTGAGACTTGTCTGCGAAATCATTTTAGGTGATTGGTATTTTCCCACGTTAGGGAAATGTGAAATCATTGATCCGTATCCGTTAGAAATACTAATATTTAAAAATTTTGAAATAGAACAATCATTGAAAATCTGAAGTAAACTTACAATGGAATCCATTTATCAAAAAATAAATAGTATGATTAAAGGTTAAGTTATTGTCATATATCATGAAGACAGCGGAACCTCGATTTAACCACGTAAACCGGCAATATTCCTGAGCCTGGTTTATAACAAAAGCACTAAAATTGGATGGAAAATTACTGTAATGCAACGCCAAACTGCGATAAACATCATAGCACTCAGTGTTAAATCCTCAGAAACTTTCTTAGACTAGTGCCACCACTATCTTTTTAGTCTCACCTTCTTCATCGTCGTTTTCAACAGGTCCACGAACTCTTATATTTCGCCTCGGGGTTGTCCAAAAGTAAAGGAAACAAAATGCAAACAGAAGCCATCTTGAGATGATTAATAAGCGTCGATGCATGACGACGCAGAATGTCACTCCGGATTTTTTTCTTAGAAATACATTTCCAGCTTTTGTTTCTCTCCGCTCTGCTAATAGTAAGTGAGCCGACACTTCACTGAATGGCTAACTAGTTCATGTTTATGTTTATAGTGGACACGGCACTGTCACGACATCTAATCTCTCACTTTCATTGGTTGTTTCTCCAATAACCGTTAAGAATCCTGGGAACTAGTAACTTATTGGCGCCCTAAAATAAACGCGCGCATATCATATTCCGCTTAACTATTCCACAACACGGAAGCTACTTACCCTTTGAAGATGAATTGAAAGAAGACCTTCAACTGATTTCACCTAACGAAGGTCAGTCAACTGAAATATTTGGACGGTGGTTCAGTGATAGTGATTCTGCTGGTTTCATGAAATTAATCTTCCAGAAATAAAAAGAGCAGCTTAAAATATGCTATCATGCCGATTTTCGTAAGTATATCGTTTAAACTGGTGTTTTTACAGTTAAAAGAATTCATAAGGATTTGTGAGACTTGAGACTTGTCTGCGAAATCATTTTAGGTGATTGGTATTTTCCCACGTTAGGGAAATGTGAAATCATTGATCCGTATCCGTTAGAAATACTAAAATTTCAAAATTTTGAAATAGAACAATCATTGAAAATCTGAAGTAAACTTACAATGGAATCCATTTATCAAAAATTAAATAGTATGATTAAAGGTTAAGTTATTGTCATATATCATTAAGACAGCGGAACCTCGATTTAACCACGTAAACTGGCAATATTCCTGAGCCTGGTTTATAACAAAAGCACTAAAATTGGATGGAAAATTACTGTAATGCAACGCCAAACTGCGATAAACATCATAGCACTCAGTGTTAAATCCTCAGAAACTTTCTTAGACTAGTGCCACCACTATCTTTTTAGTCTCACCTTCTTCATCGTCGCTTTCAACAGGTCCACGAACTCTTATATTTCGCCTCGGGGTTGTCCAAAAGTAAAGGAAACAAAATGCAAACAGAAGCCATCTTGAGATGATTAATAAGCGTCGACGCATGTTTCGAAAGACCTCGTTTGTTTGACGCATTCTTCAGTTTAAGAAAAGACTTTTGCTCCTCCGGCTTTTTGAGGTCTTTCAGGAACGTGTCGTCATTTCCTTCACTTCACTGCTGTCACTGACTAACTTGACACACTTCGTTGAGCGCATCCAGTGATGACAATTTTTTTTTTGTAAGAATTTCTTTTATAAGAACGTTGAGGCTGAGATTAACCAAAATTTTAAGAACGTGTCAAGAACATTCCTAAGGCTGAGAGTCGATTAAGATCGTTTTTATCTTGTTCATTCGTATTTAAAATGAAAGCATAAAGAAAAGGTATAGTATAAAATAATGTAAATTAACCCAAATACTTAAGGACATATTTTGGACTTGTTGCATGATACACATCTCAGTTTAATAATGAGCAGTTCGTATTTATAAGAACCTTTGATAGGCACATTCACATACTATAGACCTATACCTTGCAAATATCAGAACGTTTTAAAACTCACGTCGCAAAAATATAAAGAACGTTCAGCCTCAGCTCCAAAATTAGACGTTATTATATAAAAAAAGAGTGTATACGTTCACGACAGCACCCTCGAAGGCATTAGCGTCCTGCATTTATTGAGGTGACATTAGGTGCTAAACTCAGTGTTCCAAGCCCTGACGCTTTGTAAGAAACTTAATTAGAATCTTTGTCGTAGATTTTCTTTATAGTACAGTACATGTTCAATATGCACTGCTCGCCGTTAGCAAAAGCTAGTCGAGGCGAGCAGTGCTTGAGAGAACACTGAGTAGAGAAAGCTACATAGTTGTGTTTTACAAACAGAATATTACAGAACGTACAGGTAAGCAAATAACTAGTGTTCAAAGTATACAATCAACTTAAATTTCGTTGACGATTAACATTCGACCACCTTCCTTGTCAAAAGATGAGTGATGCGTGGATGATTTGTACTAAAACCATACACAACAGCCAAGCGTCCCGGGGGGGGGGGGGTACTCCCTTATAAGGGCTTAATGGGGACGTGCGGCCAGCCAGGGTATGTTTTTCGGGATTTTTGTCTTGAACAGGGTATCGAATTTAGCATTTTTTGTCTTAATCAGGGTATCGATTTATCAATTTTTGTCTTAAACTGGGTTAAATGTCTTAAACAGGGTATCAAAAATCGGAATTCTGTCTTAAAATGGGTAGGAAAATCAGCGATATTTGTCTTAAACAGGGTCAGGGTATGAGGGGCCGCGCCGCACCTCCCCAACCAGGGATACATCGAGTACCCCCCCCGGGCCAAGCGTTCTTTCACCTAAGGATAGCAGTAACCATTGGAATCATAATAAGGGATAAATTTCCTTGTTGCTTTCACTTTCAACAAAGATCATTAGTATTTTTCTACAAGCAGAATGTCACTCGTGATTTTTTTCTTAGAAATACATTTCCAGCTTTTGTTTCTCTCCGCTCTGCTAATAGTAAGTGAGCCGACACTTCACTGAATGGCTAACTAGTTCATGTTTATGTTTATAGTGGACACGGCACTGTCACGACATCTAATCTCTCACTTTCATTGGTTGTTTCTCCAATAACCGTTACGAATTGTGGGAACTAGTAACTTATTAGCGCCCTAAAATAAACGCGCGCATTTCATATTCCGCTTAACTATTCCACAACACGGAAGCTACCTACCCTATGAATATGAATTGAAAGAAGACCTTCAACTGATTTCACCTAACGAAGGTGAGTCAACTGAAATATTTGGACGGTGGTTCAGTGATAGTGATTCTGCTGGTTTCATGAAATTAATCTTCCAGAAATAAAAAGAGCAGCTTAAAATATGCTATCATGCCGATTTTCGTAAGTATATCGTTTAAACTGGTGTTTTTACAGTTAAAAGAATTCATAAGGATTTGTGAGACTTGAGACTTGTCTGCGAAATCATTTTAGGTGATTGGTATTTTCCCACGTTAGGGAAATGTGAAATCATTGATCCGTATCCGTTAGAAATACTAATATTTAAAAATTTTGAAATAGAACAATCATTGAAAATCTGAAGTAAACTTACAATGGAATCCATTTATCAAAAAATAAATAGTATGATTAAAGGTTAAGTTATTGTCATATATCATGAAGACAGCGGAACCTCGATTTAACCACGTAAACCGGCAATATTCCTGAGCCTGGTTTATAACAAAAGCACTAAAATTGGATGGAAAATTACTGTAATGCAACGCCAAACTGCGATAAACATCATAGCACTCAGTGTTAAATCCTCAGAAACTTTCTTAGACTAGTGCCACCACTATCTTTTTAGTCTCACCTTCTTCATCGTCGTTTTCAACAGGTCCACGAACTCTTATATTTCGCCTCGGGGTTGTCCAAAAGTAAAGGAAACAAAATGCAAACAGAAGCCATCTTGAGATGATTAATAAGCGTCGATGCATGACGACGCAGAATGTCACTCGGGATTTTTTTCTTAGAAATACATTTCCAGCTTTTGTTTCTCTCCGCTCTGCTAATAGTAAGTGAGCCGACACTTCACTGAATGGCTAACTAGTTCATGTTTATGTTTATAGTGGACACGGCACTGTCACGACATCTAATCTCTCACTTTCATTGGTTGTTTCTCCAATAACCGTTAAGAATCCTGGGAACTAGTAACTTATTAGCGCCCTAAAATAAACGCGCGCATATCATATTCCGCTTAACTATTCCACAACACGGAAGCTACTTACCCTTTGAAGATGAATTGAAAGAAGACCTTCAACTGATTTCACCTAACGAAGGTCAGTCAACTGAAATATTTGGACGGTGGTTCAGTGATAGTGATTCTGCTGGTTTCATGAAATTAATCTTCCAGAAATAAAAAGAGCAGCTTAAAATATGCTATCATGCCGATTTTCGTAAGTATATCGTTTAAACTGGTGTTTTTACAGTTAAAAGAATTCATAAGGATTTGTGAGACTTGAGACTTGTCTGCGAAATCATTTTAGGTGATTGGTATTTTCCCACGTCAGGGAAATGTGAAATCATTGATCCGTATCCGTTAGAAATACTAATATTTCAAAATTTTGAAATAGAACAATCATTGAAAATCTGAAGTAAACTTACAATGGAATCCATTTATCAAAAAATAAATAGTATGATTAAAGGTTAAGTTATTGTCATATATCATGAAGACAGCGGAACCTCGATTTAACCACGTAAACTGGCAATATTCCTGAGCCTGGTTTATAACAAAAGCACTAAAATTGGATGGAAAATTACTGTAATGCAACGCCAAACTGCGATAAACATCATAGCACTCAGTGTTAAATCCTCAGAAACTTTCTTAGACTAGTGCCACCACTATCTTTTTAGTCTCACCTTCTTCATCGTCGTTTTCAACAGGTCCACGAACTCTTATATTTCGCCTCGGGGTTGTCCAAAAGTAAAGGAAACAAAATGCAAACAGAAGCCATCTTGAGATGATTAATAAGCGTCGATGCATGACGACGCAGAATGTCACTCGGGATTTTTTTCTTAGAAATACATTTCCAGCTTTTGTTTCTCTCCGCTCTGCTAATAGTAAGTGAGCCGACACTTCACTGAATGGCTAACTAGTTCATGTTTATGTTTATAGTGGACACGGCACTGTCACGACATCTAATCTCTCACTTTCATTGGTTGTTTCTCCAATAACCGTTAAGAATCCTGGGAACTAGTAACTTATTAGCGCCCTAAAATAAACGCGCGCATATCATATTCCGCTTAACTATTCCACAACACGGAAGCTACTTACCCTTTGAAGATGAATTGAAAGAAGACCTTCAACTGATTTCACCTAACGAAGGTCAGTCAACTGAAATATTTGGACGGTGGTTCAGTGATAGTGATTCTGCTGGTTTCATGAAATTAATCTTCCAGAAATAAAAAGAGCAGCTTAAAATATGCTATCATGCCGATTTTCGTAAGTATATCGTTTAAACTGGTGTTTTTACAGTTAAAAGAATTCATAAGGATTTGTGAGACTTGAGACTTGTCTGCGAAATCATTTTAGGTGATTGGTATTTTCCCACGTTAGGGAAATGTGAAATCATTGATCCGTATCCGTTAGAAATACTAATATTTCAAAATTTTGAAATAGAACAATCATTGAAAATCTGAAGTAAACTTACAATGGAATCCATTTATCAAAAAATAAATAGTATGATTAAAGGTTAAGTTATTGTCATATATCATGAAGACAGCGGAACCTCGATTTAACCACGTAAACTGGCAATATTCCTGAGCCTGGTTTATAACAAAAGCACTAAAATTGGATGGAAAATTACTGTAATGCAACGCCAAACTGCGATAAACATCATAGCACTCAGTGTTAAATCCTCAGAAACTTTCTTAGACTAGTGCCACCACTATCTTTTTAGTCTCACCTTCTTCATCGTCGTTTTCAACAGGTCCACGAACTCTTATATTTCGCCTCAGGGTTGTCCAAAAGTAAAGGAAACAAAATGCAAACAGAAGCCATCTTGAGATGATTAATAAGCGTCGACGCATGTTTCGAAAGACCTCGTTTGTCTGACGCACTCTTCAGTTTAAGAAAAGACTTTTGCTCCTCCGGCTTTTTGAAGTCTTTCAGGAACGTGTCGTCATTTCCTTCACTTCACTGCTGTCACTGACTAACTTGACACACTTCGTTGAGCGCATCCAATGATGACAATTTTTTTTTACGTACAGGTAAGCAAATAACTAGTGTTCAAAGTATACAATCAACTTAAATTTCGTTGACGATTAACATTCGACCACCTTCCTTGTCAAAAGATGAGTGATGCGTGGATGATTTGTACTAAAACCATACACAACAGCCAAGCGTTCTTTCACCTAAGGATAGCAGTAACCATTGGAATCATAATAAGGGATAAATTTCCTTGTTGCTTTCACTTTCAACAAAGATCATTAGTATTTTTCTACAAGCAGAATGTCACTCGTGATTTTTTTCTTAGAAATACATTTCCAGCTTCCAGTGACTAAACAAAAACTAAATGTCGTCATTTGTAACTTTTCATTGCGGACACGCGTCGAAAGCAATCGTCAAATTAGCACTAATTAGTCAAAGATTTAGGTCATTTTCCTTTGAAGAGGTACAGTTGTACCGCAAAAATGGGAGATTCCTGGCTTTTTTATTGTGCAATCTCGGTTTCAAACATCAAATTTGTTTGGCCGAGTTACTACAAACCGCGTAATAGGAATGAGAAACTAGTCAAAGAGTCTCACTGGCCTGTGCATGCGTTTCTCTTCCTCTAAACGTCAATCAAGCAAGTCATGACGCTGATTGCTCCGTCGGCAATTTTCGTCCGCTTTTAACTCAGTATCAGCTCTGTTACAGCGATAAATTCCCCCACAACCTCTCTCGGACAACATAAAAATAAAACCGGGGTATCAACCTCGCTCTTAAAAACAGGTCCCCTGTCCTGCATTTCAATTCGGTTTGGCCAGAGTTTACTAACGTAAAATCAATTTAAACGCTACGTCTGATCTTGGTCACCGGCGGCAGGTAAGGACATAGGCAGCCCAAGCTCGCGTCACTACAGACAGCCGTTGAGAATTTAAACGCGTTATAAGACATTGTATGGGAATCAAATACCGTCGATTATAAAGCCTAAAAATGCTCAATTTAACTTTCATTCAATAAAGTGAATAAAAATGACTCACCTCTGGTGTATTCTTGTGCCTTTTGGAGATTATTACACCGTTTCGGGAATTCTGTGTTTTCAGTGTTTTCAATGTTCTAAGACGAAGTTAAGGCTGCACACTACGATTCCGACCGTTGTCAGCTCAGAGGCGGTTTGCGACTCGAAAATCCATCCCAGCCAAGATTTTTTCACGCAAAGCTAAAGCCACATCATTTACGAACCTCCGTGAATGTTTCATCGTCAAAAAACCCCACGCACTTGGCTGGAAATGAGCATTTTCTGCTTCGATTTCCACGATTGCTGATGAATTTAACTGCAACTGATGACCCGTGAAGACACGGAGCTTGGAAAATGCTCATTTCCAGCCAAGTGCGTGGGGTTTTTTGACGATGAAACATTCACGGAGGTTCACAAATGATGTGGCCTTAGCTTTGCGTGAAAAAATCTTGGCTGGGATGGATTTTCGAGTCGCAAACCGCCTCTGAGCTGACAACGGTCGGAATCGTAGTGTGCAGCCTTAACTTCGTCTTAGAACATTGAAAACACTGAAAACACAGAATTCCCGAAACGGTGTAATAATCTCCAAAAGGCACAAGAATACACCGGAGGTGAGTCATTTTTATTCACTTTATTGAATGAAAGTTAAATTGAGCATTTTTTAGGCTTTATAATCGACGGTATTTGATTCCCATACAATGTCTTATAACGCGTTTAAATTCTCAACGGCTGTCTGTAGTGACGCGAGCTTGGGTTGCCTATGGTAAGGCACGCTGTGTAGTGTCCTAGTTAGCGAATATGTCAGTCAGTCAACTGTTTACCAATTCCACTTCTAATCCAATGACTGACATAAACAGCTTACAACCGCCCGTAACCATGGCCGGTAATGTAAAACTAACCTTTAATTGAGTTTATTCCCCCAGTCCCAAACTTAACTGAAACTACAGAAAACCTAGAGATCGTAAACCACTTCAGGTGACAGGAAATGATGGTTAATTGAAGACAGTACGAGAATATCATTCCTACATATTCCCTTAGTAGCCATTTCTTACACGAGTCTCGCTGGTTTCAATTGTATCAGAACGACATACTTAGTCTGGATTACTTTCGTTGCACAATTCTCGACTTTATGCGGTTTTCGCTTTACGAATCTAGTTCAGTTTCCGACTACTTTAACTTTTTTGACGACTCCGGCGGCGGCGACGGGTTTGCTGCTCATGTACTGAACTGTAGACTTAACGATCGCCAAGATCATAGGAGGTTCGATCAACAGTTCGCCGGAGCTAATTTTTTTCATTTGACTTTCACCAAGACAATCTCATGATATGTTTTGACCACAGCGCGAAATATCGAAAAAGGCATGTTATTAGGGGATTCCCCATTATATTTGTTCCTCCTGTTTGATCGCCAAAGCGTATTAGAGATGTATTGGTCATTCATTAATGGTTTTGTCAGAAAATGTATCCTGAGAACTTATTTATGACATCTGGTCTTAAGGAAAAGCAAGTTAAGGTAAGTAGAAAATGTCTGAATGTCGAAAAGCAGAAAATAGGTCAACCAGTTCAACGAAACTGAGTTCCTCACAAGTCAGAATAACTTCCGGTCTGACTAATCTAGGATTGCCTTCCAATTGTCTCACTCTTCAATCGCAATTGTCTTCGCTTAAGACAAAAACATTCCTAATAGCTTTTTTTAACTTATAGATTCAAACGACAGAAACTGAAGTTTTGATGAGTTTTACTTTCTTCGAAAAGGAAACTGAGGTGCTTCAACCAGTCAGGGGCACTCAACGAGAATATACTTCAAAATCACTTAAACATAGCATTGTTAAACGTATTTTTGTATTTAAACGGTAGATATAGGCATATTTTTATCCCCTAAAATTCTTCGGATTTCGGATTTCCTAGCTGAAAGTCTAGTGATCCGAAAATTATAGGGATCAGAACTTACCTTTTCGAAAACTTCCACCAGAAAAAATGCTCCAGAAAGTTCTAGGTGACCTTTTTAGGGTAAAAATCCGTTAAAAATGGGCAATTATACCATTTTTCAGATGTTCGAAAATCCTAGGAGAGGCAGGCAAGCAAGAAATTTTACAACAAATGTTCCGAAAATTCTAGATCTCAAATCGTCTTTCGAACAGATATTTTCCGAAAATTGACGTTGGGTGCCCCTAACCACTGAAGTTTCCGCATTTCACTTCTAATCTTGCTAATCTTGTGCCTTCCAAGAAGCCATTCAATACGCAATGCCTTTGTCGCGTATGGAATGTAATGCAGCATAGTTAATGCAGGGAGTCTTAAAGTTTTTGTCTTATGTTTTTGTCTATATTGTCTTAGCGTTTCTGTCTTTTACGTTTTTATCTGTATCGACTGTATTTTATTTTGCCTGCATCGTCTTTGAAAGTCTTTCCCATAAGGTCCAGTACTCAATGAATGCTTGCTAATAACTTTGGTTTCCATGCTTAATGCAAGAACCAAAATTCCGCGTATTAGACAGCTGGAGTTGTCCTCACATTGCAAACCTCATAGTAACCACTGTCTAGGAAGTTCATATCGGACTGTTCAGAGCGCAAATCCAACACTGATGAGTCACCGATAATCAGCATCTCCTGTAACTTTCCCTTTTCTTGTTTTTCTAAATTGCTTTCTGTGGAGTCTTCTTCTATGGGAGTAACATTTATCTGGTGTGGCGGTTATTGATTTGATGAATTTAAAAAAAAAGAACTGTATCAGAGACCATAATACTGTGAGGAAATAGAGTTCATTCACGGACCGCATAAGAGAGGATCCAGGAATACATAAGTAACTATGTAAACTGACTTAGTAACATCTGTTAAAAAAGACTTTTTAAAACCTTATGAGTTTTGATTTCTCTAAGGTACCCAAGCTATCGAGATAGCATTGAAGTTACCCGACTAGATGCCTGGGTACAGAATATCTTCGACCACCAAGGACACCATTGACAAGAGATACTTGTGTCCACTTTGTGACACTCTTTTCAGAGATCCCGTGCAGACAGAATGTGGTCATGTATATTGCAATTCTTGCGTCAAGGAACTTAAAAGGTATCAAAGTGGGCCAGTCATGTCCAGAAATGCAGCTAATTTCTGCACAAGTACATAATAATCGTCTTTGTCCTATAGAACTGCGTAAAGAAATAACTATGAAACCCTAACCAATAGTAATTATCTCGGGATCGTACTAATGTTACACCAGGAAAAGAAATTGGAGTAAGGGCTGAATTAACAAGGTACTTAAAAGGCGTCGTGGGAGGCGCGGTGGCCTCATGGTTAGTGTGCTCGACTCCGGATCGAGTGGTCCGGGTTCGGGGCCTGGCAGGGGACATTGTGTTGTGTTCTTGGGCAAGACACTTTACTCTCACGGTGCCTCTCTCCACCCAGGTGTATAAATGGGTACCGGCGTAATGCTGGGGGTAACCCTGCGATGGACTAGCATCCCATCCAGGGGGGAGTACAAATACTCCTAGTCGCTTCATGCTACAGAAACCGGAGATAAGCGCCGGCCTGATGAGCCTTCTGGCTCGTAAGCGGAGACTTTTTTTTTAAAAGGCGTCGGATCCTGGTGGACCCTGCCAGCAGGCTTTTAAAGAAGACACTAAGGTTTGAATCGTAAAAGTAAATCAGTTTAATCCGTGAAGAGAACAGTGGCGCCTGCACGGGTGCACACTTCAATGGCTAACTAGTGCATCTTTATGTTCGCCAACTTAATTGAATGTTTAAGACAATAGTGGACACGGCAATGTCACGACATCTAATCTCTTACTTTCATTGGTTGTTTCTCCAATAACCGTTAAGAATTCATTCTCGTCCCCAGAGCCACCCGGCTTCAGGTTTAAAACTTTGCTTGAAAGCGAATATGAAAAGAAACAGCAAGAATATAGCTATCGATGCCTGACTCTTTCTAGACGGTCCACCACAAAATGCATAACGAAACCCGTTGGTAAAATACTAGACAAGCTTGCAATCGTGTTTGAAGCGGCGACGGCCTTCAAGGCCGCTTTGTATTCTCTTTTTAACTCTAAATCACCTATCTTCAGCGAAGTGAAAAAACATGTCAACGCCTCTTCGATTCTCTCCTCCTCTCTCCTCTCCCTCAGGATTAGTTTCTGAGCATGAGCAGATGTGCGGACCAAAATTACGCATGCGTTACCGGATGTCCGTGATTTACGGACATCAGGTAATGGCTGCTACTAGAGCCCTCCATTTCTTGGATGCAAGTACTTGGTCATTAGTGCTTTGATAGAACTCGTGCCAGGTAAGGTTCTGTTATGGTGGCATGTGAATTACCGCCTACTGTGTCAACACGATACGGTCAATACCATTTTCGTTTATGTCATTAACACTTCCTTTTATGACAAAAATTACCTCGTTAACCCCAATTTTTTTACTGGTAGGAATTATTCACTACGCGAGGATAGAACTTGCTGCAGCCAGAGTTAAACAGATAACTAGGTTCCATTTTAAATTTTCAAGGTTGGAACAGGGTCTAACTTGTTCAGATGTTCCTGGTAAACAAATAAACCCGATAAACAAAACTGAACTTGAACTTGAACTTGAACCTTGTGAATAAAAATGATGGACCTTCCAGGAAAAGTTACATTTGGTATCATTTTGACTTGCAGAGATGGTAAATAGCTTCAATGGCCTTTTCTCTACGAAATGCACAAACTGTGGAAATTACTTGAAGGAAGAAGAGGAAAATGTGTTGTTGCCTCCATGTTGGCGAACGTATCATGATCTTTCTCCGTATCATTACCAATGCAGGCCTTAACTAAGTAACCCACTTCAAAACTGTAACCACTCTGCGAGAGATTACCAGATCCAATTGAACATCAGTTTGGGAAGTTCAAGAATGTAGTCAGCATGGTACGAGTGCAGTATTGAAGAGCTCAAGCAAAGAGAGCGACGTTGACGAGAATGTCAATGGCACGCAGTCTTCAATTGCGTTTGCCAATGAGGTCATTTGTTTAGCGTTCTCTTCCTGCTGTCTCCCTTAGGTGGCATCGTGGTCCAGTGGTTAGGGCGCCAGATTGACATGCAGTTGCTGTGTTCAAATCCCGCTCTTGCTAGTGTTTGGATTTGTCTTCGGTGATTCCGAGTTCAACTCAAGTCTGAGTTGGATTACGGGATCGGGTAACCGAGCTATCAAGACAAAGCTCATCAGATCATCTAACAAAACTTTTTTCCGCTTTTCGAAATTTAGGTAACATTTCCATTTCTAGTCACGTTTTAATTCAGCTTCACTACAGTGTGTGGCTTTACACGAGCGCGCCCAGCAGACAACCCTTTCGAGCTTCCTTAAAGTCCCACAGAATTTGTAAACTAGGTTTGTGAGACGGGGCCAACGAAGAGACTGACCTGAAGGTTTCAACCTATTTGCAGATATAGTTACAGAAGTGAACGTTCTCCTCAATTATTTTAAGTTCCTGAGGTTTGGTCCCGCCGGGATCCGAACCTTCGATGTTTCATGGGGTACGTAGTTCGATGCTCAACCAAGCCTGTTGGCGACAGCAGAGCTATAAAGTAGTAATTTGGACTGAAAGGCATGGGTCTATTCTCGATTTTACGACAAACTGCTTTGCATTCCTGTTTTCAAAGAAATGTTGCATTGCAAAACAGTTTTTGACATAAAATCTAGAATAGACCCATGACTCGCACATCCTCACGGTCGTGGGTCTAAATTACTGCTAGTAGACAGTTGAGGTGACAATGATAAAACATGTTTGCTTTTGGTGGGGAGTTTAATATTGTAGACGAAACATGTTTGGGTTTAGGTGTACAGTTTCAGCATAGCATTGTCCCGAAGACTATAAGTAAATACACGTAGTTTTTTTTCAATTGTAGCACATTTTACATGATAAAAGCAGCAATATTTTCCTTTGGGTGATATTAGTCTTGTTGTAAATGCAGTCCGTAAAATCTGACCAGTTCGGCTAGCTATGGATATTTAGAAACTTGGCAGCCTCTGAAGATGCAATCGTGATCCGTACTTTTAAGAGTCCAGGTGTGTGAGGTACTTGTGAAGCGATACCAGTGCTGTAACTTTGCAACTTTGCGCTTTGCACTAAGTGGAGATGCTGTTGGACGGTTGAGAGTTCTACAACGTTCAATAAGACACGCCTAATGTTAACAATTCTATCTGTGTCTTAATTCGCGGCTGCTTTGTTTTCTGCATTCTTCAAACTGGCGGCAAGTCTTCTGTACAGTAAACAGGCTTCCGGTCTGAAATTAAGCGAATAAAAGCCACCTCATGTAGATCATTTTTTTTTAGACCTGAAAAGGCTCTAGCATTCGTAAACGCTGAGTCTACTCCGTTCTGGAGAAGTCACAAGGATTACGCAATTAAATTAAGAGCATTAGTGTTTTTCTACAAGCAGAATGTCACTCGTGATTTTTTTCTTAGAAATACATTTCAGCTTTTGTTTCTCTCCGCTCTGCTAATAGTAAGTGAGCACACTTCACTGAATGGCTAACTAGTTCATGTTCATGTTTATAGTGGACACGGCACTGTCACGACATCTAATCTCTTACTTTCATTGGTTGTTTCTCCAATAACCGTTAACAATTCTGAGAACTAGTAACTTATTGGCGCCCTAAAATAAACGCGCGCATTTCATATTTCGCTTAACTATTCCACAACACGGAAGCTACTTACCCTTTGAAGATGAATTGAAAGAAGACCTTCAACTGATTTCACCTAACGAAGGTCAGTCAACTGAAATATTTGGAGGGTGGTTCAGTGATTGTAGCCCGCTGGCTACAATCTTCTTGAAACGCTTTGCCGTGAGAACACTAATTGGCAAACATCAGGGGAGGCACGGAAGATCAAAAGAAACGCGCCAAGCGCGGAGTCCAGCGACAATGTAATGAGAGTCTACTTTCGCTCTCAAACACCTTTGCCGCTATTAAATGATATTATTCATTGGTTTCATCAATGAATAGTAAAGCATCATTACCCGCATCTGACTCAAGGTTTCAAGGTTTTATTTGCCATGATTACATATAATGTATCCGATTTAATAAACAAAATACAAAAAATTGTAAAAAAGGCGAGGGAGCCCATAAAGAAACTATAAGAGCTTGTGGAGCTATGGGCTTCCTCGAATTAGACTAAGAAATTAAGTTTAAGATAGCACTGGGACGTAATACAATATATTATTAAAAAGACGAAAGAGTGCACACACACACATTTATCCACAAAAATACAAAAGCGTAAATACTTCGAAGAATTTGATGCTACTAACGATAAAGAAGAAATCTTTTAAGGTTTTTGCAAAACTGAGCGGTAGATCCAGATGACTTAATTTGACTGTCAAGAGAATTGAAGAATTTAGGGCCTTGGGAGCGGATTGAAAATGTTCGTATATTAGTTCGAACTAATGGAATATAAAAATTGGAATTGGATGAGTTTCTAGTGTTATAAGGATGAATGTAATTAGCCAGTGTAAACATGTCATTAAATGAATTCGGAAGTAAACCTTTAGAGAAGAAAAACATAAACTTGCCTAAATGAAACAAAACAACATTACTAAATTTTAAAACTTCGAGATCTCGAAAAATAGGATCTGTGTGGGAATCAAAGGGAACTTTAGCAACAATTCTAATTGCTTTCTTCTGGAAAGTAACTATTCTTTTTAAGTTAGAATTATAGGTCAATCCCCACACAGAAACACAGTAAATTAAGTATGGATAAATTAAGCTTATAATACAAAATACGAAGAGAGGCTGTAGAAAGGCAAAAACTTGACCTGTACAGGATACCAATAGACTTTGAAATTTTTCTGGATACATTTAAGATGTGAGGTTTCCAAGTCAAATTTTCTACACCCAAAAATACAGTCTCTTTTACCTGCTAAATCGAAGAGCCATCTATTGAAAAAGCAAGATCGTATTTTTGTCTTTTTTGTCGAGGTTGGAAAATCGTAAAGTTAGATTTCTTTAAGTTAATAGAAAGCTTGTTTGCTCCACACCAATCAGATAATTTTGTCATTTCGAGGTTATAAGTTGTAGATAGAGTATTTATATCTTTATGAGAAAAAAATATATTCGTATCGTCAGCAAAAAGTATAAATTCTAAAACATTTGACACATTACATAAGTCATTAATGTATATCAGAAATAAGAGAGGGCCCAGAATTGACCCTTGCGGTACGCCGCACTCAGAAAGTCGTGAGGTCCTCTAGCTTGCTACTGCCTTGTGTGATTAATATGGCCTAATTATTACAGCTGAGAAAGTATTTCGGTTTGCTCTCCTAAAACAGTGAGCGAAAAGAAAGGCTTTGAATCATTGGCTTGATTTTGTATGAAGCTTTCGTTGAAAATATTGTTCTATCACGTAACTATATTTTTTCTTTTCGGTTTGAGACGTTTCAGTGGAAGCGGAAATTAGTTAAAGAACAATGTATGCACCTATTGGTTAACCAGTCCAGCTAATCATGTGCCCAATACGTGAATATTATGACCCTTGAACCACATTTCTGAGAAAATCGAAGCGTGGTTTGCTCAAAGGATCAAACAGAGTACAACCTGGGTTCAGTTTCTGCCTGATGTCACACAATTTCAACGAGAAACCAGTGACTAAACAAAAACTAAATGTCGTCATTTGTAACTTTTCATTGCGGACATTCGTCGAAAGCAACCGTCAAATTAGCACTAATTAGTTAAAGATTTACGTCATTTTCCTTTGAAGAGGTACAAGTATATTTTCTGACAGTTGTTCCGCAAAAATGGGAGATTCCTTGCTTTTTTATTGTGCAATCTCGGTTTCAAACATCTAATTTGTCTGGCCGAGTTACTACAAACCGCGTAATAGGAATGAGAAACTAGTCAAAGAGTCTCACTGGTCTGTGCATGCGTTTCTCTTCCTCTAAACGTCAATCAAGCAAGTCATGATGCTGATTGCTCCGTCGGCAATTTTCGTCCGCCTTTAACTCAGTAAGTCATTAATGTATATCAGAAATAAGAGAGGGCCCAGAATTGACCCTTGCGGTACGCCGCACTCAGAAAGTCGTGAGGTCCTCTAGCTTGCTACTGCCTTGTGTGATTAATATGGCCTAATTATTACAGCTGAGAAAGTATTTCGGTTTGCTCTCCTAAAATGGTGAGCGAAAAGAAAGGCTTTAAATCATTGGCTTGATTTTGTATGAAGCTTTCGCTGAAAATATTGTTCTATCACGTAACTATATTTTTTCTAGTAACTTATTGGCGCCCTAAAATAAACGCGCGGCAAGTCTCCTATACAGTAAGCAGGCTTCCGGTCTGAAATTAAGCGAATAAAAGCCACCTCATGAAGATCAATTTTTTTTTTTGAGACCTGAAAAGGCTCTAGCATTCGTAAACGCTGAGTCTACTCCGTTCTGGAGGAGTCACAAGGATTACGCAATTAAATTAAGATAAGGTTTACGTTATTTAGTAATGAAAGAGATGCCTTCGTCAGTTTTGATTCCAAGGGAACCTTTACTCCAACTTAACAATAACGTAAAGTCGGGGACATAATGTAACAAAATTTTAAAAACAGTGTTAACAAATCTGCATGTCATGCTTATGTGTTCAGGTAAATTTTTCATAAAATTCTTAGGTGATATTAGCAGCTGTCGCGTAAGGTGAATATGAGATTAAAAAAGGAAACAAAAACAGAAGTGTTGACTTAGACTTAAGACAGAAGAGGTTTGCTTCGATTTAACCACGTAAATCGGCAATATTCCTGAGCCTGGTTTATAACAAAAGCACTAAAATTGGATGGAAAATTACTGTAATGCAACGAAACCGCGATAAACATCATCGCGGCACTCAGTGTTAAATCCTCAGAAACTTTCTTAGACTAGTGCCACCACTATCTTTTTAGTCTCACCTTCTTCATCGTCGTTTTCAACAGGTCCACGAACTCTTATATTTCGCCTCGTGGTTGTCCAAAAGTAAAAGAAACAAAATGCAAACAGAAGCCATCTTGAGATGATTAATAAGCGTCGACGCATGTTTCGAAAGACCTCGTTTGTTTGACGCATTCTTCAGTTTAAGAAAAGACTTTTGCTCCTCCGGCTTTTTGAAGTCTTTCAGGAACGTGTCGTCACAGTTTGCTTCACTTCACTGACTAACGTGACACACTTCGTTGAGCGCATCCAATGATGACAGTTCTTTTTTTATAAGAATCTCTTTTATAAGAACGTTGAGGCTGGGATTAACCAAAATTTTAAGAACGTATCAAGAACATTCCTCAGGCTGAGAGTCGATTAAGATCGTTTTTATCTTGTTCATTTGCATAAAATAAAGGTATAGTATAAAATAATGTAAATTAACCCAAATACTTAAGGACATATTTTGGACTTGTTGCATGATACACATCTCAGTTTAATAATGAGCAGTTCGTATTTATAAGAACCTTTGATAGGCACATTCACATACTATAGACCTATACCTTGCAAATATCAGAACGTTTTAAAACTCACGTCGCAAAAATATAAAGAACGTTCAGCCTCAGCTCCAAAATTAGACGTTATTATATAAAAAAAGAGTGTATACGTTCACGACAGCAGCCTCGAAGGCATTAGCGTCCTGCATTTATTGAGGTGACACTAGGTGCTAAACTCAGTGTTCCAAGCCCTGACGCTTTGTAAGAAACTTAATTAGAATCTTTGTCGTAGATTTTCTTTATAGTACAGTACATGTTCAATATGCACTGCTTGCCGTTAGCAAAAGCTAGTCGAGGCGAGCAGTGGTTGAGAGAACACTGAGTAGAGAAAGCTACATAGTTGTGTTTTACAAACAGAATATTACAGAACGTACAGGTAAGCAAATAACTAGTGTTCAAAGTATACAATCAACTTAAATTTCGTTGACGATTTACATTCGACCACCTTCCTTGTCAAAAGATGAGTGATGCGTGGATGATTTGTACTAAAACCATAGACAACAGCCAAGCGTTCTTTCACCTAAGGATAGCAGTGACCATTGGAATCATAATAAGGGATAAATTTCCTTGTTGCTTTCACTTTCAACAAAGAGCATTAGTATTTTTCTACAAGCAGAATGTCACTCGTGATTTTTTTCTTAGAAATACATTTCCAGGTTTTGTTTCTCTCCGCTCTTCTAACTAGTAAGTGAGCACACTTCACTGAATGGCTAACTAGTTCATGTTTATGTTTATAGTGGACACGGCACTGTCACGACATCTAATCTCTTACTTTCATTGGTTGTTTCTCCAATAACCGTTAACAATTCTGAGAACTAGTAACTTATTGGCGCCCTAAAATAAACGCGCGGCAAGTCTCCTATACAGTAAACAGGCTTCCGGTCTGAAATTAAGCGAATAAAAGCCACCTCATGAAGATCTTTTTTTTTTGAGACCTGAAAAGGCTCTAGCATTCGTAAACGCTGAGTCTACTCCGTTCTGGAGGAGTCACAAGGATTACGCAATTAAATTAAGATAAGGTTTACGTTATTTAGTAATGAAAGAGATGCCTTCGTCAGTTTTGATTCCAAGGGAACCTTTACTCCGACTTAACAATAACGTTAAGTCGGGGACATAATGTAACAAAATTTTAAAAACAGTGTTAACAAATCTGCATGTCATGCTTATGTGTTCAGGTAAATTTTTCATTAAACTCTTAGGTGATATTAGCAGCTGTCGCGTAAGGTGAATATGAGATTGAAAAAGAAAACAAAAACAGAAGTGTTGACTTAGACTTAAGACAGAAGAGGTTTGTTTCCATATTAAGTAATATTCCTGATAACGATCCGGTGAATTTGTCTTTCCTGTAGACAAACTCACATGTTATATTTGCACTTGTTGGTACGGTTTTTAGGGCAGTCTCATGATGTGGCACAAAAATCTCACGGTAAACAGATTCACAGGCCGATCGAATCCAACTTCCTTGATTTTTTTTAAATTTCTGCCTTGTAAAATCGGTGTTCTGGCGCCGATAGGCCTTTTTGCAACAATTTACCACGTGATGTTTTTTTTTTTCATAAACACGATGATTCTGCTGGTTTCATGAAGTTAATCTTCCAGAAATAAAAAGAGCAGCTCAAAATATGCTATCATGCCGATTTTCGTAAGTATATCGCTTAAACTGGTGTTTTTACAGTTAAAAGAATTCATAAGGATTTGTGAGACTTGAGACTTGTCTGCGAAATCATTTTAGGTGATTGGTATTTTCCCACGTTAGGGAAATGTGAAATCATTGATCCGTATCCCTAGAAATACTAATATTTAAAAATTTTGAAATAGAACAATCATTGAAAATCTGAAGTAAACTTACAATGGAATCCATTTATCAAAAATTAAATAGTATGATTAAAGGAAACCTCCACTAAAACAAGGATACAACTTTAAAATATTTAACATAATGTTTACAATCAAAATTGTTCAAACGTTTTCCAATGGGAATGTTTGTATCCGAAATAATTAAATTTTAAAAACGCTTGTTTCGTTTTTCAAATTTCCTGGGGGCCGCCATCTTGAATAGTTGTGACGTGTTATGGTTGCTCTTTTGTATTTGCACAAAGAGCTTTTGTTTTAAAACAATAGGGCAACCATGACACGTCACAATTATTCAAGATGGCGGCGCCCGGGAAATTTGAAAACCAAAACAACCGTTTTTAAAATTTAATTATTTCGGATACAAACATTCCCATTGGAAAACGTTCGAATAATTTTGATCGTGAGCATTATGTTAACTATTTTAAAGATATTTTCTGTTTTAGTGGAGGTTCCCTTTAAAGGTTAAGTTATTGTCATATATCATGAAGACAGCGGAACCTCGATTTAACCAAGTAAACAATATTCCTGAGCCTGGTTTATAGCAGAAGCACTAAAATTGGATGGAGAATTACTGTAATGCAACGAAACCGCGATAAACATCATAGCACCCAGTGTTAAATCCTCAGACACTCTCTTAGACTAGTGCCACCACAATGTTTTTAGTCTCACCTTCTTCATCGTCGTTTTCAACAGGTCCACGAACTCTTATATTTCGCCTCGTGGTTTTCCAAAAGTAAAAGAAACAAAATGCAAACAGAAGCCATCTTGAGATGATTAATAAGCGTCGACGCATGTTTCGAAAGACCTCGTTTGTTTGACGCATTCTTCAGTTTAAGAAAAGACTGGATCATGCAAAAGGGATTGCAGCTCTGGTAATAAGTTGAGGTCATAAAGGGGCTGGTATTATGGGTCTAATATGAAGGGCACCTGATATTCACAATTTCACAGTAATATCGCAGTAAAGCTACAACTGACTTTTTTTTTTGTTCGCCATTTTCTTTTTTTGCGCGCGGCTTCAGTAAACTTAATTTTAAGGCCCCCAAAATCTCATTGTGATTTTAAGTAATCCTGCCAATGAAAAGCACATTCTTCTATATATCTATATAATTCAATGGTTTTAGCTGTAGTGAAATGTCTTGCAAAAGACCAAGCATCTGATTACTGTTGATCAACGTGCTTATAGAAAGAAACTAGAAAGGAAATTTATAGTTGTTTTGTATCCAAAACGGAGGATGTCTTTCGCAGGGTGCAGCTAGCAGGTCGCACGTTGCGGGGACAGTGACATGATGAAATGAAACAATATCAGTCGTACTTTATTTAAGTGGACTTCACACCTACAACTTGAAACCTGAAAATATATTACAATGCAAAACGGGGAAAAAAACCCCCCCAAAAAAAAACAAAAAAAGGAAAATGTAAGGGATATGAAAGATGTAAGAAATAAATCACATATGATGGTAATTGAATCTGAAGTGAAAAAAATTGTTTTGAGCAAATGAGACAAATGATAATAAAAACTCAGTTGTAAGATATGCTAACTCAATATTTTGTTGGTTTCTGTCTGTGGGTCCTCATGAGGAGTACACGGGTCCGAGAACTACTTGTAAACTACATCAAACAACTGTTAGACAGAGACGAAAACATGCTGCAGCATTCTGCACCTGATACGTTTTGGCGAAAAGGATTCGAGTCTCGACACATTAGACGAGTCTCGATACAAGAAACGAGTCTCGATACATTAGACGAGTCTCGATACAAGAAACGAGTCTCGATACATTAGACGAGTCTCGATACATCACATGAATGTCGACGTTTTAGGTGGCACATGAATGTGGTGAAAATAACGTTAAACGTGTGTTGTTATATCGAGACTCGTTTTTATCGAGTGTAGGTACCCTGGTTTCCTAGAAACGGTGAATGATCCAAAAGACTTTTGCTCCTCCGGCTTTTTGAAGTCTTTCAGGAACGTGTCGTCATTTGCTTCACTTCACTGCTTTCACTGACTAACGTGACACACTCCGTTGAGCGCATCCAATGATGACAGTTTTTTTTTATAAGAATCTCTTTTATAAGAACGTTGAGGCTGGGATTAACCAAAATTTTAAGAACGTGTCAAGAACATTCCTCAGGCTGAGAGTCGATTAAGATCGTTTTAATCTTGTTCATTTGTATTTAAAATGAAAGCATAAAATAAAGGTATAGTATATATATAGTAAATATCATCTAAAATGAAATCAATACCAAGTGCAAATATAAGAAGCCAGAGAATTAGATATTTTTTTTAGATATTAAGACAAATAAATCAACATAGTCATTTTCTTCCGAAAGTCTTTGGAGTAGGATATTGTGGATTTAATTTTTAAATTGGTTTTGGATAGATGGCGGTTTTCACGAGGTAAAGTTAGTGGAGTGGAAGATGGTAAGTGTTCAAAGCATGAAACCCCATTGTTTTGAGCAGGAATACAGTACCTTAGTTGCATTCTCTTAACATACAGAACGGAAATGAAACTCGCGCAGTCAACAGATTGATGTACTGTTCTGGTTAGGCATATGTTATCGCAAAGGGAGGTGTCTTCGTTGTGAAATGTTTGTGCAAATACACTGAGACGAAATTCATTTGATGAAGACAAAGAGTCTAGAGGAAGCTGAAAGGCTCACGATATAAACAGTGGGTCTGAAAGGACAATTTGCCTGCCTGGTGGTTATCCGTTCCGTGTACTAAATGAAACAAGATATCATCCCTCTATTCGCTTGGTAATGGCATAAAAGTTTTTGTCTACGGCGTTCAGTATTTAAATTTCGTTGACGATTAACATTCGACCACCTTCCTTGTGAGAAAACGAGTGATGCGTGGATGATTTGTACCAAGACCATAGACAACAGCCAAGCGTTCTTTCACCTAAGGATAGCAGTAACCATTGGAATCATAATAAGGGATAAATTCCCTTGTTGCTTTCACTTTCAACAAAGATCATTAGTATTTTTTCTACAAGCAGAATGTCACTCGTAATTTTTTTTTTAGAAATACATTTCCACCTTTTTGTTTTTGTCGGCACACTTCAATGGCTAACTAGTGCATGTTTATGTTCGCCAACTTAATTGAATGTTTAAGACAATAGTGGACACGGCAATGTCACGACATCTAATCTCTTACTTTCATTGGTTGTTTCTCCAATAACCGTTAAGAATTCATTCTCATCCCCAGAGCCACCCGTCTTCAGGTTTAAAACTTTGCTTGAAAGCGAATATGAAAAGAAACAGCAAGAATATAGCTATCGATTCCTGACTCTTTCTGGACGGTCCACCACAAAATGCATAAGGAAACCCGTTGGTAAAATACTAGACAAGCTTGCAATCGTGTTTGAAGCGGCGACGGCCTTCAAGGCCGCTTTGTATTCTCTTTTTAACTCTAAATCACCTATCTTCAGCGAAGTGAAAACACATGTCAACGCCTCTTCGATTTGTTTACTTGAAGGATACACTCTCCTCCTCTCTCCTCTCCCTCAGGATTAGTTTCTAAGCATGAGCAGATGTGCGGGCCAAAATTACGCATGCGTTACCGGATGTTCGGGATTTACGAACATCCGGTAATGACTGCTACCAGAGCCCTCCGTTTCTCCGACCACGTGAAGGCTCGAAGGCTCTGGGGACGAGAATGTTAAGAATTCTGAGAACTAGTAACTTATTGGCGCCCTAAAATAAACGCGCGCATTTCATATTCCGCTTAACTATTCCAACACGGAAGCTACTTCCCTTTGAAGATGAATTGAAAGAAGACCGACAACTGATTTCACTTAACAAAGGTCACTCAACTGATATATTTGGAGGGTGGTTCAGTGATAACAACGTTTCAGTTGCCCACTGGCTACAATCTTCTTGAAACGCTTTGCCGTGAGAACACTAATTGGCCACCATCAGGGGAGGCAAGGAGGATTAAAAGAAACGGACCAAGCACGGAGTCCAGCGACAATATAAGGAGAGTCTCCTTTCGCTCTCAAACACCTCTGCCGCTATTAAAATATTATTTACTGATTTCATCAATGAATAGTATAGCATCATTACCCGGCATCTGACTCGTGAGTCCTGAGGTCCTTGCTACTGCCTTGTGTGATTTATGGCCTAATTATGACAGGTGGGAAAGTATTTTGGTTTGCTCTCCTAAAATGGTGAGCGAAAAGAAAGGCTTTAAATCATTGGCTTGATTTTGTATGAAACTTTCGCTGAAAATATTGTTCTATCACGTAACTATATTTTTCTTTTCGGTTTGAGACGTTTCAGGGGAAGCGGAAATTAATTAAAGAAGAATGTATGCACCTATTGGTTAACCAGACCAGCTAATCATGTACCCAATAAATGTATATTATGGCCCTTGAACCACATATCTGAGAAATCGAAGCGTGGTTTGCTCAAAGGATCAAACGGAGTACAACCTGGGTTCAGTTTTTGCCTTACTCCTGATGTCACACAATTTCAACGAGAAACCATGCAGTGACTAAACAAAAACTAAATGTCGTTATTTGTAACTTTTCATTGCGGATATGCGTCAAAAGCAATCGTCAAATGAGCACTAATTAGTTAAAGATTCACGTCCTTTTACTTTGAAGAGGTACAAGTATATTTTCTGACAGGTGTACCGCAAAAATGGGAGATTCCTGGCTTTTGTATAGTGCAATCTCGGTTTCAAACATTAAATTTGTCTGGCCGAGTTACTACAAATCGCGTAATCATAGGAATGAGAAACTAGGCTCCGTTGGCAATTTTCGTCCGCTTTCACCTCAGTATCAGCTCTGTTACAGCGATAAATTTTCAACCACCTCTCTCGAACAACATAAAAATAAAAAGGGGTATCAACCTCGCTCTTAAAATCAGGTCCCCTGTCCTGCACTTCAATTCGGTTTGGGCGGAGTTTACTAACGTAAAATCAATTTAAACGCTCCGTCTGATCTTGGTCACCGGCGGCAGGTAAGGCACGCTGTGTAGTGTCCTAGTTAGCGATTATGTCAGTCAGTCAACTGTTTATCAGTTCCACTTCTAATCCAATGACTGACATAAACAGCTTACAACCGCCTGTAACCATGGCCAGTAATGTAAAACTAACCTTTAACTGAGTTTATTCCCTCAGTCCCAAACGTAACTGAAACTACAGAAAACTTAGAGGTCGTAAACCACTTCGGGTGACAGGAAATGATGGTTCATTGAAGACAGTACAAGAATATCATTCCTACATATTCCCTTAGTAGCCATTTCTTGCACGAGTCTCGCTGATTTCAATTCTATCAGAACGACACTCTTAGTTTGGATTACTTTCGTTGCACAATTCTCGACTTTATGCGGTTTTCGCTTTACGAATTTGGTTCAGTTTCCGAGTACTTTAACTTTTTTGACGACTGCGGCCGCGGCGACGGGTTTGCTGCTCATGTACTGAACTGTAGACTTAAATATCGCCAAGATCATAGGAGGTTCGATCAACAGTTCGCCGGAGCTTATTTTTTTTCATTTGACTTTCACCAAGACAATCTCATGACATGTTTTGACCACAGCGCGGAATATCGAAAAAGGCATGTTATTGGGCGATTCCCCATTATATTTCCGTATATTTGTTCCTTCTGTTTGATCGCCAAAGCGTATTAGAGATGTATTAGTCATTCATTAATGGTTTTGCCACAAAGTGTATCCTGAGAACTTGTTTATGACATCTGGTCTAAAGGAATCATTGAAAATCTGAAGTAAACTTACAACACAATCCATTTATCAAAAAATAAATAGTATGATTAAAGGTTAAGTTATTGTCATATATCATGAAGACAGCGGAACCTCGATTTAACCAAGTAAACAATATTCCTGAGCCTGGTTTATAGCAAAAGCACTAAAATTGGATGGAGAATTACTGTAATGCAACGAAACCGCGATAAACATCATAGCACTCAGTGTTAAATCCTCAGAAACTTTCTTAGACTGGTGCCACCACAATCTTTTTAGTCTCACCTTCTTCATCGTCGTTTTCAACAGGTCCACGAACTCTTATATTTCGCCTCGTGGTTGTCCAAAAGTAAAAGAAACAAAATGCAAACAAAAGCCATCTTGAGATGAGTAATAAGCGTCGACGCATATTTCGAAAGACCTCGTTTGCTTGACACATTCTTCAGTTTATGAAAAGACTTGAATTTGGTTCAGTTTCCGACTACTTTAACTTTTTTGACGACTCCGGCGGCGGCGACGGGTTTGCTGCTCATGTACTGAACTGTAGACTTAAAGATCGCCAAGATTATAGGAGGTTCGATCAACAGTTCGCCGGAGCTATTTTTTACTTTTACCAAGACAATCTCATGATATGTTTTTGACCACAGCGCCAATATCGAAAAAGGCGTGTTATTAGGGGATTCCCCAAATATATTTGTTCCTTCTGTTTGATCGCCAAAGCGTATTGGAGATGTATCGGTCATTCATTAATGGTTTCGCCAGAAAATGTATCCTGAGAACTTGTTTATGACATCTGGTCTTAAGGAAAAGGAAGTTAAGGTAAGTAGAAAATGTCTGAATGCCGAACAGTAGAAAATACAACCTCGTTCCCAGGGTCTCTCATCTTAACGCCTGGGGCGAGCGAGAAGAGACCCTGATAGGGTCTGGTCACGTGTCTCCCAGAATCTGGGAGATGACAATTTATCCAATGAAGGGAGGGGCGGCTTAGTAAGAATTTTGTCTATACTGAGACTACGGGAGTGCGGAATGTGTTGTCACCAAAGCAAACCAAGTTTCACGTTCCTGCGGTATGTGAACATATGTTCTTCTGCGGCTATGTCTGGCGATAATAGTTTGCAAACGCCGAAGAAAACATATACATCGTCTGTCATAAGTTGCTGTAGATTGTGCGGTTCAGTCAAAGACGTTTTACATTGTAAAAATCTGTTCAAGAAGGCCACTGAAGAATTGCTCGCCTTAGCCGAGGCTGTGTTTGGAGGAACTTTACAACGCCATGAATTAAGGCCACAAACGCGACAAACACGACAAATTCCTTGTTTAGAGAGGACCCCTCCCTAGTGTTTTCAATTGTCATGGAAGCACGTGATCAGACCCTACCAGGGTCTCTTCTCGCTCGAGAGACCCTGGGAACGAGGTTGTAGAAAATAGGTCACCTAGTTCAACGAAACTGAGCTCCTCACAAGCCAGAATAACTTCCGGTCTGACTAATCTAGGATTGCCTTCCAATTGTCTCCCTCTTAAATCGCAAGAAGATTGAAAGTCTTTCCCATAAGGTCCAGTACTCAATGAATGCTTGCTAATAACGACGGTTTCCATGTTTAATGCACGAACCAAAATTCCACGTATTAGACAGCTGGAGTTGTCCTCACATTGCAAACCTCATATTAACCACTGTCTAGGAAGTATCGGTCTGTTCAGAGCGCAAGAAATAGGAATACGAATAGGAATAGTTTAAAATGTCTTAAAGATATTATTTTCTTTCTAGGCAAAACTTGTCGATTAAGTCAGCGGCTATCGGTATCAGGGCTAAACACGAAGATGTCGAGAAGTGTGGAGGATTGCATTTCGACTGCGAATCATTTAAGATCGACGGTCAACAAAGTTTTTCAGGATCTTGCAAATAACTCTTGTGCAACTAATCAATCACCCAGTGATACTTCTGAGTCTATTAACGTAGTAAATAGTGTTCAAACCTTGAGGAAAAATCTTGTTGGTGACTACAAAGCGCTGAGGTATTTTTATAAGTCTTCTCTTTTGCACAGACATGTTAATGTTCTGGAGAGGATATACATTTTAGCGGTTGTTTACCATCATAGTTAGTAGAGGAGCACCTTTAGTAACTATGTCACCATTTACCAAAAAAAAAACGGAAATTTTGGTTGGAATGTAAATGGTAAGCCTATTTTGGTCTTCCCAAACGGAAAATTGCCGGAGAAAAATGGGGTTTCTTGAAAGGTAGTCCAAAATTCCCAAACGGAATATTCAAACGGAAAACGTGTTTACCATTGGCATTCACCCATGATTTAGCCTCCCTCTAGACTCCCTCCGTAAACTTGAACGGATTTTGTAAATGGTACACGCCGATCCCAACTGAATTTCCCATTCTGGAGTTTTTAATTACCATTTGAACAAACCTATTACCAACCGGTTTCTGCTTGTAAATGGTAAACAACCTTTGAAATAGCAGGGTTATTTCCCATGGAATGAATGTGCAACTTTCTAACCCTAACCACTACCAAGATTTGACATTCGTAATCCTGCATGACTTGTTGTTCATTGACCTTATGTTAAATTCCGTTACTAAACGAAAATATGCTGTATGTCAACTTTTCTGTCTTAATAGTGATTTAGACAAAGCAATTGATGGACTCTCCTCATCAGAAAGCCGATCTCTTTCATTGGGAAATACCGGTCTTTTAAGTTTAGACCCAGTTGAGGATAGAACTGCACTCTATGACAAGCTTAGCTAGAAACATATGACTGGCATGAAAAGGTACCTTTGGTGTTGAACATTTTATTTAGTGTTAGACAGATCTTCCCACTTTATGCAAATAATTTTTTATTTGGTCGGTACATCTGACGACTAAAACGAGGAATGATCTAAAATGCCCTAAAATGACCTAAAATGAGGTACAGTGGTATCTAAAATGATATAAAATGACCTAAAATGAGCTACAACGATATCTTAAATGACCTAAAATGAGCTACAATGGTATCTAAAGTGACCTAAAATGAGTAGGTAATTCTGGGTCATTTTAGATCATTTTAGATACCGCTGTAGCACATTTTACAAAATGTAGGTCATTTTAGATACTGTTGTAGCTCATTTTAGGTCATTTCAGATCATTTAGGTCATTCCTTGTTTTAGGGACTATGTATCTCTGACCCCAAGTTCATGGACTACCCAGATAGACCAGCCTTCATGGATTCCCAAATATGGACTAGTGATGGACTACCTAAAATGGGGTACCTTCATAAAGAACATTTAATACAAAGATCAGTCAAAACATATTAAAAACAATGGCTTCAATGAACATACCTAAAACAAACACAAACTGAAGTTGGAATTAAAGAACAAATCGACAGCAAATTAAAAAAAAATTCTCCATTTTTTTCTGCAAACTAACAGATAGTCCTATTTATGAAATGTACTGTTTTCTTTATCACAAATTGAGAACACAGCGAGTAGAAGTGGAAGTATTACTGGTAATGACTCAATACGACTACCTGACTGTGATTTCCTGTTCTATTGCAAAGTACAAAATCAAATCAAATAATTTGGCGAGGGAAATTATTTGATTTCGCGAGTGTACGATTTGACCAGCTGTTAATATCATTCTTAGGCCTTTCTTTGGTATATGGGAAAGAAAAGGGATCATTGTAATAATATTATTTAATATTATTTTGTTGACCAAATGCAGGAATTTTTTCATCATTGTTGTTAAACTTTTTATCTTTGTGTAAATAAGTCTTAGTAGCACAGGAAAATTTAAAGACGTTGACTGTAAAGTGAGGCTTATCAGCTATTATGCCCAAAGATAAAAGAATAATAATTTTTTGGTGGCTATTTTTGTGTTTGGTGTGTTGCTTACAACTTAACACCTTGAACGTGGTTCAGTGTTGTCTGTACTCTTATCGACAATGATATTCGTTATCACAGTGGTCAAAATGTCAACGTCAAATTCATTTAAAAGAAATTGTTTGTGTTAGGGATGACCAAGATCCTGATGCAAAGAAAGAGCAAGTGTTGTCCATAACTTTCTCGCAATACGATTGGTTTATTTCCCAAAATGAGCATTCCTGATTGGCCATTACATTGCACGACACATTGACATGAGCATGATGTGAGCATGACGTGAGCAGCGTTGTCAGCGTTGTCAAATTAGCCAATCAGAAATCAGACAAAAACCAAAAAAATCCCTGTAATTTTCTTTTTTCCCCCGTAAATAGCTCACCTTAGAAGCCCAGCAGGCACTGTCATGTTTAAAAAGACACCGATCATCACCAGTACAAATTTTCGATAGAGCAACCACTGCAAAGAAAGCAAAGGCCAACTTAAGAGGGTAAATAAATAACTGTCAGTGTTAGGAGCTTTTTTAGAATTATTTTGTCCTGTTTCTGATTTTGTTCATTTTTGTTGCCTAATAGTGTACATACATGTATGGACTGCAATACGTATTATTGACATTACAAAAATGTAAGCCTTTTTTTTTTACTTGGTAGAGGCCCAAATCCGGACAACAAATTGGACATATCCAAAGAAGCAAAACAAAGTTACCGTAATATCTGGTTGATTGCCCGCGCAGCACATTGTCCGCACTGGCACATTTTTTGTTGTGTGATGAAGATAAATGCAACAGATTACCCGCACTGGGCTATAACCCACTCCCCAAAACAAAAATACAATTATCCATAAGGTTGCTGCCCCCCCCCCCCCCCCCCCAATTGTGGAACAAGCTCCCTTTGAAATTCGGGCTTGTTCTGGTGTTAATCTTCTAAAATCTAAGTTGAAAACGTTTTTTTATATTTCATCATATTTGTTTTTGTTTTCATTTCTTTTTAAGATGTGTGTGCTATAAATTCCTGATATGTACAGTTGTGGTATATGTAAGCTGGTAAAAACTTGATTAATTATATTCTTATGTCCTTTTTTACATTGTAAAGCACTTAGAACAGCGATGTATAAGCGCTATATATAATTCCATAATAATAATAATAATAATAATAATGATATAATTTACTAAAACTTCACAATAATTAGTTACAAGATTAAGAAGGCTATTGAATATTTACATAATTATTACATTCAATTATTTAAATTTTACAATAAATAGTATTCTGATTAAAAAAAAAAAAAAAGCACGAGTTGATAAACCACAAAAACTATATTACATAAAAATGTATATATGAAAATTATAGGACCTAGATTTTGGCAAGGCATCTATCTAATTCAAAGTCCACTTCTTGAACATTACTTCTAATAATAATAATAATAATAATAATAATAATAATAATAATAATAATAATAATAATAATAATAATAATAATAATAATAATAATAGCTGCGAGTAGTGCAGACGTGCTTCGTCCCTTGCGTTGGAAATTTGCTTCTGCACGAAAGTGAGCCAAGCTTGGAGCACCAGTACAGTATTTTATACTTGGTGTTTTGTCTAACTGAGAGAAGTGAGACTGTAGGTGTCTCCTGGCACGGAAATTTGAGTCATTAGTTTGAATATTTGAGTTCGTTTACTGTTGCGTTCACTACGACAAATGGAGGTGACGAGTGGGGCAGATGTTCAAGAAAATACAAGGCGGAAGATAAAATGGACGAAGGAAATGAATGAAGCGGTGTTAAGCTGTAAGCACAAGGCTCGGATCCTAGTGAAGTCTGACGAGGAACCATTATCAGAGAGCGGACGTAAAAAGGGATACATGCAAGTGATGAAAGAGATGTGGGGTGGTATGGGTTATGAGGACTTTGGTTTAACAAGCCAAAACCTGAGAGATCAGGCTGCTCGCTTAGAGAATTCGATGGGGGATGCTACTAGTAGTATCATCTGGCGAATTGGAAAACGAAAGCAGAATGGTTTAATAGACAGCAATTATGGAGAATCAGAACAGCGCGACGGTAAATGCCAGTCAGTGCGAAATGCTAATAAACAGGAGCAAGAGTCGAATCTGCATAGTACACAGGATCAGACTGTAATTCCAGTGGGACCAGTTAATACTCTTACCGAGGAGAAACACGATGTATTGGAAAAGGCGTTACGATTATTCGCATCGGTGAATCTTCAACCAGGCGATTACACCAGCCGTGGGTTTGACACCAGAATAAAAGAAAAGCCCTCTGGGAATGAAATCAATATAATCAACAAGACTGTTGGCGAAATAATGAGTCAAAACCCAGTTCTCCCTGTGGAAAACCCTTTCGGATAACGATGGGTTGCTAATAGCGCATTATACTCCGCTGTCATAGCGTTTCTGCTCATTAAGGGTTGGAGAAAAGAACATACCATGCCGACTGACAGTGGAAAAAGGCATAGTGACAAATATAAGAGAGAATTTGAAAAGAAAGTGACGGAGTTGAGAAAAAGAATATCGATTGCAAAGGCTGAGTTAGAGCGAATCAGGGAAAACAGAAAAATCACCAAGAAAGGAAGAAAAAACAGGACTATTTTGATGGAAGACTGTAAAAAGATCCGATCTCTTCCTCTGAACTGATTAATTATAAAGTCACAGTTACGTAAACTAAAGGATGGATATACCAGAGGAAAAAAGCTTCATGAAGCAAGATCTATTAACCGGCAGTTCATTTTAAGATACAAGGAAAGTTTACGCACATTTCAGGGCGCTGTGCAGTGAAGACGAAGAGCGACCTAAATATCAGAGTACCTCTAGCAATCGCTCTGGGTGTGATAGTGAAGAGAGATTTGAGAACATTGAGGATGCAACCAATTTCTG
>NC_090870.1:33996044-34018544 GCF_036669935.1 Montipora foliosa | reverse complement strand
ATTTACAAAAGGCATTACAAGAGTGTAAAACACTTTATCCTCTCTTAGAGTTGTCAAGGTCAACTTGTCATACTGGTGCTCATCTAGTTTTCGAGGTCAGTATCTCTTTAAGTACCAATTTCCTAATCATTGTACATGTATAAGTACTTATATGAAGATTGTTAAATGATTGTTTTTCTCGTAGGGAAGGCAAAGAGATGCTACAATCAATTATTGGAAAATTAGAAACTCCTAGCAGGGACGGAGATAGCGACCAGTGATCAGTAATTCCCAAAGAAATTCAAACTGCAAGCAAAGCTTCTGTGTGAATGAGACCACAATTGTGTACAACAGACAGAAGTCAGACTACTTAGCCAAGTGCTGGAGCCTCACCAAATCACCAGAAAAACTCACCCGCACTTATCAATTTTTTTCCTTCTGTTTTCATTCTTACATAGGAGCTATTTTGTTCCTTATGATTTACAGTTGTTCCTTATGAAGACCTTATTTTTGTCAGGTCAAACATCAAGTAGGATTTCCATTTGCAAATTTTCTGAGAAATGCGCACAGATTGATCTCATATCGGTGCCACACAGTCCATTAGGACATACAGAGACCCCAGGTGTCTGTATGTCTTAGTATTTTTGACACATTTTGTTAGGTGGTTGTTCCAAAGACCTTCAAGGCCATCATTGTGATGCGAATGACAGAAATTGACCAAGTTTTAGTCAGAGGATTAGAAGAAAGTCATTTGCTGGAAAAAGAGGTGATTTTTTTTTTAAAAAAGATTGTAGTTTGCTAACAAGAGAAATTAACTTCATCAGACCCTTAATAGATAAAAAATTTAATTGCACTCTGTATGGAACATCGAGTCCCCATTTCGACACCGGCCTCGCACAATCGTAGGGTTCACTGGGAGAGAAATGCCGGGACTTTTAATGATAAGAATAGATTACATTCTGAACATTCCATACTTTTTGTGAACCCTCCCCTTCCCTTGGTACCCGCTTGAAATATCTCAGTCTTCCTTTCTTACTGTATGCTGGTTCACTTCTTTGTTGAATGTAGGAACCTTGGCCACAGTCACGGCATGCTGTGTTTAGAAAGGTAATTTAGTTATCACTTTTCGAGCAGTTTTCAATGGCTCTTTTCACGGTTAGTTTTTCTTATTTGCATTACAATGTAATCGAACGTGGATGCGAGGCAATTTCGCGTTAAAACTACAAAATAGCCCGAAATTGCCTTACATAAATGCTAGATTATATTGTAATGCAACTGAGGAAAGCTAACCGTGAAAAGAGCTTTTTGTCGAAAGTAATTAGCGAATTGCTTTGGTTTTGCATTACTTCATTCAGTGATGGGTTCAAAGTTCTCGCGCCATTTTTTCAACCAATCAGAAGTGAAACCAAAACCAATCGTGGCTCGCGCATGCACGTTTTCCCGCGCTTTGTGCCGGCTACATGTAATTAGTTCGATTTTTGATTGGTTTACTGGATTGTCTCCGTGCTTTTTGATTGGCCAAAGTAATTACTTGGTTTTGGTTTTACTACGCTCAATTGAAACTCGCTCTATGAACTCAATTTATAATAAGGAATCAACGAAGTAATTGGGGACACTGTACAGAAATCAAATTAACGCACAGCACATTGTAGGTTGGTTTTTAAGGAGAGGGTAAAACTGGAGAGGGGAAAACCGGGGTGCCCGGAAAAAAACCTCTCGGAGCAGGGGCCCATTTTTCGAAAGTTCCGAAACTTTTCAGGTGTCATAATTCCCCCTTACGAGGGGAGAGGTTTTAAGTCATCAAATTTCACAACTATTTTGCCTTTCGTGATTTTGAAAACATGTTAAAAGAACTGCTTGTAATGGCAGTTTCGTAAATCGCTTTTCGGGACGTTCAAAAAACGGCCCCCATACTCAACGTATATGTGACGCCAATGCAAGTCCGGGGCACATCGGTGGGAGGTGATTGCTCTCACCACTGCACCATCCCTACTCCCTTCCTCATAAAGAGGAAGTCTCAAAAGATGGCGAATTTTACAGTTGTCTTCGGGATTTTGTCCTTGAACAAAAAGATCATTATGGTCTTGATATGACAACACACGTTGACATTATCAAAAAAACGAAATTAGTGAATACAAACAACAAGCCGATTTATGTGCGAGCAATAATTCTTAGCTACAATCCTAGAGGCAACCAGTTAGCTATTTTGGCTATTTACAAAGCGCGGTAGTGTTGAATCCGGGACAACCCGAAACAAATCCCAACCAGAGGTTAGAAAGGGGAATTTATCCCTGGACAACCGCATGCAAACCCAAGGTCCTAATCTCTGGACTACGCCGTGCACCTCCTTTCAAATCAAATTTATTAACCTGCTCCCAGCTATGTGGCTTTATAAAGAAGGATTACCACCCTGATCACCCTGGTCAGAGTCACGGCCTGCTCCCGTCTGACCTTGTAGCTCAGTTCATATAGCAGCTGCGATCTAACCCGAAGGTCGTGGGTTAATTTCCCACCCTGGTCAGAGTTTTTCTCTGTTCTTGTGTGGGCACATTTCCATCAGTAGGGCTAACGCTTACATGAGTAGATACTTAGCACTTCACATTACACTCTAATCAGTTAAGTATGTGGCTTCATAGCTCAGTTGGTAGATAAGTTTTGCAGCAGCATCGCCGAGGTCAAAGGTTCGAATCCCGTTGAAGCCACCTGAATTTTTCAGGTGTCAAAAAGAGACAATTGCTTAAATTGTCCAGCTCAGTGCGAGGATCATATGCCTCCTCTGTAATGCTCCATTGCTACTCTACTACCGATCCCACTGCACAAATTCGAGGCATCCTGGTGAGATGAACGAAATTTTGGTTCATACTATATTTTATTTATCTGTTAAGAATTCTTGTTGTTCAAGAAACGAGAGCTAGTTTCTAAAAAGGCTGAATAAAGAGATAACTGAAGAACAAGATCGTCGCACAAGAATCAAACAGAATAGTGGGAATTTCGATTGGCCTCTGCAACCTGTTTGTAAACTGAGCTCCTTTTAAGAAAGCAGCTGCAAAATTCTTACTGATAAAATAGTTTGGAGCCTTACTGTCAGTAAGTTAGATTACGTGGAAACAACATACTCGATTAAAATGTATGCTCTTGTTTATTTGCGTCGATAACTTGGTTTTATCTCTCCAGAACCCACCTGACTTTTTTTTGGCCATCGCGAAAAAAAAAAAGAAAATGAAAATACAAAATATTTATTGATAATAAAATGAAAATATCGAGCCAAAAAGAGAAAAAAGAAGCCGGTGGATGCAAGTACTTGGTCATTATTGCATTGATAGAACTCGTGCCAGGTAAGGTTCTGTTATGGTGGCATGTGAATTACCGCCTACTACGTCAACACGATACGGTCAATACCATTTTCTTTTATGTCATTAACACTTCCTTTTATGGCAAAAATTACCTCGTTAACCCCAATTTTTTTACTGGTAGGAATTATTCAGAACGCGAGGATGGAACTTGCTGCAGCCAGACCCCCTCTTGCAGCTACAGCTGAATTACAAGGGCACCAGCAACTATATTATTGATATTTATAAGTCGAAAATTGTTCATCCGTTCAGTCCTGGCAACTACTTTAACACTGCTACTTACAACAGAGCCAGAGCGAAGAGAATACCCATGGTGGGTTACAGGGGGAATGGGTATTATGTTTGAAAGAAAACCTTTATCTCGGAAATTCTGCATTAACTTTTGGCATGATTTTTCCCGCCTTTGACTGAGGGGCAGCAAGCTTGAACGGCTAAGAGCTACATCATATGGCAGCCCAGGGAAAATAATGTTAAATGCTAGGGTTTTGCTCAGATAGACCGGAAGGTCTGCCCAGACGGGTGCTGCATATTGAATAACTGATCTAACCAGGCTACAGTATACTTGAACCAAATCCTGGCAGGCCACGCCACATTTCCTTAACACTCTCAATGCGTATAAACGCTTATTAGCTTTTGCAAGGACATATTCACAGTGCTTATTCCAGGAAAGGTCACTAGAAATAAATACACCTAAAAACGTATAGTGACCAACCCTCTCAATTACACGGCCAGATAAACACAGGGGAGTTGCCGGGAAGGGCTGATATTGCAGGAAACTAAATATGATGCACATCGTCACGTTCGTGGGTCTAAATTACTGCTAGTTTTGATAACTTTGCGCGTTTTGCGCGACATATAACAAGCGAAAAGTTGAGGTCAGAATGATAAAACATCTTTGCTTTTGGTGGGGAGATTAATATTGTAGACGAAAACTGTTTGAGTTTAGGTGTACAGTTTCAGCCAAGAATTGTCCCCAAGACTATGAGTAAATACACGCATTTTTTTCCAATTGTAGCACATTTTACATGATAAAAGCAGCAAGATATTCCTTTGCGTGATACTAGTCTTGTTGTAAATGCGGTCCTTAAAATCTGACCATTTCGGCTAGCTATGGCTATTTACAAACTTGGCAGCCTCTAAAGATGCAATCGTGATCCCTACTTTTAAGAGTCCAGGTGTGTGAGGTACTTGTGAAGATACCAGTGCTGTAACTTTGCAATTTTGCGCTTTGCACTAAATGGACGTGCTGTTGGGCGGTTGAGTGCTATAACGTTCACTAAGACACGCCTAATGTTAACAACTCTATCTGTGCCTTAATTCGCTGCTGCTCTTCAAACTGGCGGCAAGTCTTCTGTACAGTAAATAGGCTTCCTGTCTGAAATTAAGTGAATAAAAGCCACATCATGAAGATCATTTTTTAAAGACCTGAAAAGGCTCTAGCATTCATAAACGCTGAGTCTACTCCGTTCTGGAGGAGTCACAAGGATTACCCAATTAAATTAAGATAAGGTTTACGTTATTTATTAATTAAAGAGATGCTTTCATCAGTTTCGCTTCCAAGGGAAACTTTACTCCAACTTAACAATAACTTAAAGTCGGGGACATAATGTTTTAACTAAATTTTAAAAACAGCGTTAACAAATCTGCATGTCATGCTTATGCGTTCAGGTAATATTTTCATAAAATTCTTAGGTGATATAGCAGCTGTCCCGTAAAGTGAATATGTGATTGAAAAAGAAACAAAAACAGAAGCGTTAAATTAGACTTAAGACAGCAGAGGTTTGCTTGCATAGTAAGTATTAGTATATACTCACTCAGTGATCTTGGTGTTTCAGGCAATCTGATTGGTTCGCTATCTCGGAATAATTGAGCATTATTTACTCCCTACGGAGTGAATAATGCTTGATCCAAACAAAACAAAATGGCCGGCGTAAACTCTCCAGCATTTATGAATCGGAAATATTGAGAATATAAGATGATGCTGTGCTACAGAAGACAAAGAAGGCCACAAAATTTGGCCTGAAAGTTTTCAAAGGTAAGAGAAGAGTTCATGCACTTTTGCCAACCAGTGTTTGACTTCGTTTTTCCAGATAATTATTGCTGAAAATTAAACAATCTTCACGCCAACAATTTGTTTCACTCGGAGTAATTCTCTCTTGTAGGGCTGGTCACCCACCAAAACGAATTTCTTAGTGAAATCGAGGAATTAAAAAAATGTTTAGAAAGTTCCACATGGTTGCAAGGAAACAAGACGGGTCATTTTACAACAAACTAACGCTCACCTCAATTAGAGCCACCATTTCATGTGGATCCGTTACCAACTGCACTTTCAATTTCCATTTCAAATGAACCTCAAAAACTTTGATCGAACGGTGAAAATGTTTTAACAAGCAGACTTTCGATTTAGATTGCTGATTTAAACGGTGCTAAATGACCATTTTGCAGTCTGTGACGGGGATTTTAACGAAGGTTATTTAGATTTACAATGTTTGAAGCTTCTGTAAACACTTTCGCGCATGCTTTGTGCCGCTTGCACGTTTTCCACGCGTGAATTGAGATGCCAATTAAATCGACTTTGGACGGTTTTTTCTGCAATTGTTGTTGAGATCACTTCGTGAGTATATACTAAGGGTGCGTTCCTTTGGTATGATCCGAAAACGGCTCACTGATCCAAGATCACTTGGATCGTGGTGCATCAAAGGAACCGAAGAATCCTTTCCCAGAGTAGCTTCATCGGTTCCTTTGATGCACCGTGATCCAAGTGATCTTGGTTCAGTGATCCTTTTTCGGATCATCCCAAAGGAACGCACCCTAAAACAATTATTCTTTTCAATTTTGGCGAAAAGTGGCAGAATATTTACCTCGCCGCTTTGCGGCGCTCGGTAAATATTCTACCACCATTCACCTCGATTTCAAAGAATAATAGTTAAATATTCCTGATAACGCTCCGGTGAATTTGTCTTTCCTGAAGACAAACTCACATGTTTATTGGCACTTGTTGGTACGGTTTTTAGGGCAATCTCACGATCACGATGGGGCACAAAAATCTCACGGTAAACAGATTCACAGGCCGATGAAATCCAATTTCCTTGATTTTTTTTAGTTCTGCCTTGTAAAATTGGTTTTCTGGCGCCAATAGGCCTTTTTGCCACAATTGATCACGTGAGGTTTTTTTTTATAAACACGATGATTCTGCTGGTTTCATGAAATTATTCTTCCAGAAATAAAAAGAGCAGCTCAAAATATGCTTCCATGCCGATTTTCGTAAGTATATCGTTTAAACTGGTGTTGTTACAGTTGAAAGAATTTATAAGGATGTGTGAGACTTGAGACTTGTCGGCGAAATCATTTTAGGTGATCGGTATTTTCCCACGTTAGGGAAATGTGAAATCATTGATCCGTATCCGTTAGACATACTAATATTTAAAAATTTTGAAATAAAACAGTCATTGAAATCTGAAGTAAACTCAAAATTCAATCCATTTATCAAAGAGCATGGGTAAATGGCCGGTAAAAAGTTATTGTGATATATCATGCCAACACAGCGGAACCTCGATTTAACCAAGTAAACAATATTCCTGAGCCTCGTTTATAACAAAAGCACTAAAAATGGATCGAAAGGTATTTTAATACAACGAAAAACAAACAAATCACTCAGTGTTAAATCCTCAGAAACTCTCTTACGCTGGTGCCACCACAATCTTTTTAGTCTCACCTTCTTCATCGTCGTTTTCAACAGGTCCACGAGCTCTTATATTTGGCCTCGTTGTTGTCCAAAAGTAAAAGAAACAAACTGCAAACAAAAACCATCTTGAGATGATTGATAAGCGTCGACGCATGTTTCGAAAGACCTCGTTTGTTTGACACATTCTTCAGTTGAGGAAAAGGCTTGAGCTCCTTAGGCTTTATGAAGTTTTTCATAAACGTGTCTTAATATGCTTCACTTCGGATCACTGCTTTCACTGACTAACTTGACATCACTTTGTTCAGTGCATCAATGATGACACTTTTTTTTTATAAGAATCTTTTTTATAAGAACGTTAAGTCTTTCATAAACGTGTCTTAATATGCTTCACTTCGGATCACTGCTTTCACTGACTAACGTGACATCACTTTGTTCAGCGCATCAATGATGACACTTTTTCTTATAAGAATCTTTTTTATAAGAACGTTAAGGCTAGGAATTTTTTTAACCAAAATTTAAGAACGTGTTAAGAACATTCCTTAGGCTGAGCGTCGATCAAGAACGTTTTATCTTGTTCATTTGTATTTAAAATGAAAGCGTAAAATAAAGGTATGGTGAATAAATGTAAATTAAACCAAATACTTAAGGGCATGATTTGGACTTATTGCATGATGCACACCTAAGGTTTGTAATAATGAGCAGTTCTTATTTATAAGAACCTTTGATAGGTTTCATTGTCATATTGATATACTATAGACCTATTCCATGTAAATTTAAGAACGTTTTAAGATTCACGTCGCCAAAATATAATAGAACGTTCAGCGTCAGCTCCAAAATTAGACGTTCTTATAAACAAAAAAAAGATTGTATACGTTCACGACAGCAGCCTCGAAGGTATTAGCGTCCTGCATTTATATAAGTAATGCTAGGTGCCAAACTCAGTGTTCCAAGCCCTGACGCTTTGTAAGAAACTAAATTAGACTCTTTATTGTAGAATTTCATTATAGTACAGTACATGTTCAATATGCACTGCTCGCAGTTAGCAAAAGCTAGTCGAGGCGAGCAGTGATTGAGAGAACAAGTAGAGAAAGCTACATAGTTGTGTTTTACAAACAAAACATTACAGAACGTATAGGTAAGCAAATAACTAGTGTTCAAAGTATACATACAATCAACTAAGTAAGTATCATCTAAAATCAAATCAATACAAAGTGCAAATATAAGGGCCGATTTACACGATACGATTTTGTCGCATGCGACAAGCTCACGACAGGCCTACGACATGACTTACGATTGTCGCAGCGTTTTAAAACATGTTTTAAAATGCTGCGACATTTTTTCTGACGTACACAACAATCGTAAATCATGTCGTGGGCCTGTCGTAAGCCGTTGTCGCATGCGACAAAGTCGTACCGTGTAAATCGGCCCTAAGAAGCCAGAGAATTAAGATATTTTGTTATTAAGACAAATAAATCGATATAGTCATTTTCTTCTGAAAGTCTTAGGATATTGTGGATTTGATTTTAAAATTGGTTTTGAATAGATGACAGTTTTCACGAAGTAAACTATTCCACATTTTTACACCATTTCTTGAAAAGGATGTAATTTTTTGTCAAGTCTTGGGGGTTCATCAAAATCCTGAGTGTGCGTGCATCTAATTAGGGTCAATCCTGGACATATTAAAGGGCCTGTGTCACGATAAAGCGCATGTGTGAGCTTGATTGACAACCACACAATTTTCAACCAATAGAAATCTTCACACGACGCGCGCGAGATGAGATATTCATCGTTCGATGTATCGTGGAAATAAAATGGCGAAGCACAAGCAGTGTTTCCGCAGACCCCTTAGGAGAAAAACGTAAGGAAACTCGATGAAATTGTTTCGGGCAAAAATGTGAACCATTTGTGAAATTTCCAGGCCTTTTTCTCAATGGAATTCTTCACTTGTCATGCTACAGAGCCTCGAGTGTTCTGCAGTTGAACGTCAGGGATGACCGTGGAAAACTGTAGGAAAAATATCTATCTTACACAGAGACTTGCATATGTGGAACAGGGACGAAAACACGCATGAAACAAGGTAGGCGATAATATATGTTCAACACTCTTTTTTCACAGCGATTGCGGTTTCGGGCAGGCCGAACAGACAAGCTGAGTTGTTTATCAAGGCCTGTTAACCGGTAGTACTCGAGCTCCGATGCGATTTTCTCAATTTGAAAGTGCTAGTAAAAAACAGGTGTCGCTGATGTGCCTCAGGGAAATCAAGAACATTTGATGAGCGAGGAAGAAAAGAATCAGAAGAAATCAAACATTCAGAATGTACAATCAGTGATGAATACACGCCATATTAGAAAATCTCCATGCATTCAAATATATTTTGGTTGCTTTACTTGCAGTAACTTGTTCTGCCAAATCACCTGTATAATGTCAATTTCACCGTTCGGCTGATAAGCATATCACGTTTCACGATTTCTCCAAAAAAAAAAAACGTTCCTAGCCAGTTGTGACTAGTCAAAAATTTATGGAAGTCTTTGTGGGGAGTTCTCTTCTATGTATGTACATCATAAAATCAATAATTTTTGAGGGCAGGACTTCTTTCACGGAATTGCAATGTACCACATTAATAAATAGTCTCTTTCCCTAGGAGTTGATAAATATGGCATGGAAACTGGCCATAAAGGCACTACAGAAGGGAGTGGGAAGCATGGATTATGATGATTGCCTTCTTATGGAACAAGATGAAAATGCCTCTGACCATGAAGATGCCAGCACCTGACTTGTGGATGTACCATAGTCAAGTGGACAACCTACATTTGTATTGATCTATTTCATGCCTTCCAAATAAAATGTTCTTCTGTTTTAGCTAATGAGCCTTTCTATTCTTGCTATGACAAGCAACTTTCAAAAGAATATTAAAAATGAGGGAAGTTGGTGTAATTAACATATTAAAAATACAAAAAACTGTAGAGGTGGTCGCCATTTACGAAACTGGTCTACTGACCAAAAGCCAGTTCCTGAATTGGGCAAATAAGGTAATTGCCGTACTACAGGTGTATGAGCCAGGACATCAAAAACAAAGGATGTGGGGATGCAACTGTATTTCACAAGCAAGGCACTTTTGAAAACTCTGTTTGAACACAATATTTATACATCCTAGATACACAAGGTGACTGCCCTTGGAAGAAGGAAGAGGAAAGTTGTTCCCTCTTCTGTGTGCGTGTACTTTGTACTAGAAGACACTATCCCCTAAGCAACAGGTGTTTAGATGGGTTTGCGAAATGTCTAAATGTTGGGAAGTAATAGCAGACAAAACCGCTGACAGTGTGTGGTTTTTCAGTAAAGGGAACCTCTACTCCCACATAAAAATATCAGGAAATCTCAGGATCCCCTCTTTTAATAATTATTTTCAGCATACCATCACCCCCAATAACTGACTTGTTTTAGTTGCCTTGTTGTGAAACTTTGGTTTAGGATAAAAACTATTTTTAAAGGCAATTTAGATTTCTTCTGGTTTAGACTGACTTAAACTTTTGCAAGAATGGAAATTTTCTTAGAATAATAATTAATGCTTTGACATCTTCAAATAATTTGATGCAGACATGTATATGAACAATAATAAAATTTGATTTTGCTTGTCTGTCATCTGTATTCACATGTCACTCTCAACACCACTTTTTACAATAACTGTCAATTTCCCAATATCACGGCACTGAATTGGAATTTCCATTTCTTGTATTTACATTGTTTTTTTTTTTCACTGTAGTTTAAATTATTTCAGTTTGCAAAAGCTATGCAATAAAATTGCCATGTACAAAACCACACAAAAAGAAATCACATCAGGAGACAAAATTCTAAAGTTATACAATATAATTATTACCATGAGACAAAACTCCAACAACGATTTCGAAGCTACAATGTGTAATGTATGGTCAGCCCTTATCTTGGGTTAAAAACTGTCAAGTCATGCACTGTATATCTTGTCCTGGTTTCAAAGCTGGCTTAGTGCTACACGTCACAATGACCCCACAAAACTTGGAGAGAAAAACAGTTAAAATATAATTATTACTTCAAGTTACTACCAAAACTGAAGCAAAAAGGCAAGGCCTATTAGCTTGACTTGAGCCATTCCATTGACACCTGACTGTTAGTAATTTCATCACTGCAACACGTTATTGTGAGGGCATTTATGTCTTTCCTAGTTTTACAGTAGCTGAAAGGTTTGCATTTAAATCTCTATGAGCTGCTTATTTGTGAAAATCTGTTTCTGCATCTTGCCAGGAGCTCATGAGCTGGAAGAGGTTCACTTTCAACAATTGTTGGAGAAATGATTCTGGGATTGTCAGGTTCCAGCCAGACTTCACGAGTGATTAAATAATCGTCCTCATCAATGCAAAGTTTAAAATTTTTCCACCAGCATCCAAATATATCCACAATCTTTGGACACCTTTAACATCCTCACGTCCCAAGATTTTGTTCTCTGGTTGTATTTTCTTGCAATGATGGTGTCAGCATGATCCTCAGTGGTGGAAAATGAAAAGCCATTATGATACCAGTAATTCCAATCAAGGGTAGTCAACTTTTTCCTTGCTCTGTGAACTTGTTCCCTAGAAAAAAGGTTATGGGCCAGCAAATATGAAAAGACAAGAAAATTATTAATAATTGCTATCAACAGTAATCACTAGTTACAATATTCCACTACTGTTACATTCAGCTGATGAACCTAGGCCTGGACAGTGATTGACTGCCAAGGGTCGGTGATTATTCATTTGAGGTAACCCTCTATGCCATAATTCCTTTTGTAAGCCAAACAGTTCTGCCAGTTGGTACCAATTGGGGAGTCAGGGTGGTTTAGTGGTCATCAACCGTGCCTCCCACCTCTGTGACCCGGGTTCAACTCTGGCCTTGGGTCGTATGTGGGCTGAGTTTCAGTCGATCTCAATCTGACTCCGAGGGTTTTTCTCCGGGTACTCCGGTTTTCCTCCCTCCTCAAAATCGACTCCCGGCCTATTCCATCAGGCTGTGGTGCTGTGCTCCGAGGTCATACCTGGGTCGTGTTCAGGGGCCGAGCGCCTAGCCGGCAGCACAGCTCCTTCGGTCCGACCTCGTTGAGCTGCGCCCTTCGTAATTCAGTCTCCGACTGCGAGAAAGGGCGATTAGCAGATCAGATATTATTATTATTATAATTGCAAACATCGACTAAACAACAACCCATGAGTTACTGAACTACTAGAGTCAACCTGCAGTGTCCTTTAAAGTTTTCAACAATGAACATACCCATACTTCATGACAACATATTTCTTCATTTACAGTATTAATTAGGGACTTTAAGCAAATCGCTACGGCTGGCGCTAGTACGGCTGCCGGAAGTAAATTTCTCCCAAAATGAAACACTGCGCATGTACGTCGGTTGCATCCAGCCGTAGTGTGAAATCTGACTACGTGAGTCGCGGTGTTTTGCCGTAGTGGCTACTACGTCGGGTTTATTTCGCTTCTCTGGCCCTTTTCAACGGACATCTCGGCATTTTAAGAATTCTGTTGGATACTATATCCTTTAAAGTCAATTTAAGTCAAGGATTGTGTCAAGGTTGCCTCTCATAAGCTTGTAAATCCGTACAATGAACTTACGATAAGTTTTGGCAAAGGTGTTGGAATGGCGAAGTGAGTTCAGCACGCGGTTGTTTTTCCTCGGTTAAGTTTGCTTTGAGGATTTAGTGAAGATGTTTTATATCTGGATACTATACGATGCTATTTTGCTTCTTTGAGTATAGATACATGTGTCTTTTTCACTCGATATTCTTTGAGATATTTGTCTCTGAAATTGTATATTTCATCCATCAAATTATTGTTATTGTACAAGGTGTATAGCATTTGCTTTTGCTCAGAAATAATCTATTCGTCCTAGCATGGCGAACAACGGCCATCGTCCTTTCAGCGAAGCCATTTGAAGGTAAGAAAGTAAATAAAAGAGATTTTAAACACCTTTAGCCCATGTTTCCTTGTATTTTGCTTTGCTAAACTTAAAATTTAGCAGACCACCGAGACGTAGTCTCCCCAGACCTTTTCAGTCACGGCAGCCGTAGTAGCACCATCCGTAGTGACTTGCTTAAACTCCCTAATAACTATCATCATACTGCTGTGGTCATCATTGTTGATAATTATGTATAAAACTTGCATGAAGGGAATTCTCATTGACATGTGTACATCAGAGACATACTGTTTGCACATTCCAAAGGACCAGTATGCCAAAAGTGATCCGTGCTTACACAAATAGTTTTACCAGGTGGTGACTAGAAATGAACGCAACTTACTGATTATTATTATTATTATTATTTAATTATTATTATTATTTGTAAAATTTATCATCAACATGATACATCTTGCATAGTGTATTCAATTGCTTGATAGAGTATTAGTTGCATAGTGTATTTCAAAATACTTGATCAAAAATGTTACCTGTACTCTGTGCCAAAAGGTAGCTAAATGACTGGCAAATGAATGTACCGGTAAATTGGCTTTCAAATGATGCGAAATAAACTGAGCAGATCTATCATGCTTGACCCTACTCTAATGAGAAAAAAATAGCACAAAAAAAAAAAATTCGGCCCTTCTTTTTTACCAAACAAAAATTCTCATCTACCGTGGGCTTCAACAGCTAAATCGAGACGCTTCAAAGCTGAAGCCAATTGCTCCTACACTGGAAGCCATCATTCCATGATATGGCAACTGAACTGACGGATAAAAAACACGAATAGCAAAATAAAACGCACACGAAGCTGACGACAAAGAATCATAGTGCTAAAGGGAAACCAATAATCAGTGTAAATACTAACCCCATTCTTCGTCTCATCTCCAAGGACAAAAGATGTTGTGTGAAGGCCGTGTCAGTGGAATCGACGCATATACACTTTATTTTTTTCCAGCTTTCATGGACATCTTTCGCTATATAAAGCTTTCGATGTGCCTCCTCCCATCTCCTATTCCTTGTCTTCTTTATTTGGATTCAAGGCGGCTACGAGGTGTAAGAACCTTTCGACCCGAGCCCCTTCGCCTGATCCGGCTTTCGTGGACATGAATTTTATCTACACAGATCCCAAAAACTAACACAATATGCCGTCAAAGTCCTTCGTATATTACCAAACTGAAGTTTAGAAATGTTATTACAACTTTGGCACGTCTCACTGTGTCGATTAAACAGGATTTCCGTAATTGATACTGGCTTTGAAAAAAGAACCGTCGGGTCAAAAATCAAACAGCCGCACATGCGCAATAGAGTGCCACAGGCCCTTTAAGTGGAGTCACCTCTTGAAGATGACCTTGCTTTGTGTGGAACGGAAGGCTTGCTTGGCTTTAGATATACAGTACAGAAAATCGAGAGGAAGAAAACGAGAAGAAAGAAAGTAGGGTACCGCACGAGAAGTACATTAGGCGGAGGGCACGTTTTTGGAGAATAAGAATTTTGCTTCCATGAGTCTTGGCGGTTCGGCGCCACGCGACTATGCCATACAATACATAAGGCTGAATAGGTGAGATGTGCATGCGATATAAAAGTATATGGGGTACGAAATGTCTTAATCAATCAATAATGCCAATTTTTAAACTTATTTTTGACGCTAAGTGGACAATGTGGTATTTCCACGAGAAATTTTCATCAATCAGCAGACCTGGATATTTGACATAATTTTTGCGTTCTAAGGAAATATATGGCCTATATGTGTTGGTGTGATAATCAAATCCTTTCAAGTTAACTTCGTATGATAGAGAGGATATTACATGGCTGTGCGTGGATACGAATTTTATCTTCGAGTGCTGCAAGTATCTCTCACGAGTAAGCGATACTTTCAGCACGAGAAGATAAAATTCGTGTCCCCAAGCGGCCATGTAATGTTCTGTTTATTTTATAGATACTGATGAAATTTCCACGTAAAAGACAACTTTTTTTAGTCATTTTCGAAACAGCAAAAAGTTGTCATCTATCGCAAAATGCGTGTCACAGAAATGTGATGAAACTCGGATATAAAGTTATAAAAGAGAAATAAAGACAATAATGAGTCGTCTTTTCTTACGCTTCGGATCAACTTCTGGACTCTTTACTTCATTTTTTGCGGGAGCTAAGTTAATGTTAAAGACGCCTCCAGTTATGTAATTTCCGTGAAACATCGTTTGGAGCCTATTCTCATTAAAGCAATTCACATCCAAGGTAGATGAAGTGGTAGACGTTGAAGCGATTCGATGCTCAGCCAGGGGTTGCGCTGTCAAGTTGTTTTCGGTCTGTGCGATGCTGATAGCGGCTTTGGTTGCCGAGGAAGGAATACGTGAAATACTTTCCATTTGCTTTTCTCGTAGAGAAATGTAATTGTTAACTGACTGTAAGTTTTTATGCCCCTTTATTATTTGAATTATCTGGTTGGAAGGAACTCCACTGTCCTGCAGTTTTTGAACTAAATTTTTTTCGACCACTGTGGTTTGTTTTACCTGAAATTCCCGCCGCTTATGTCATGTCTTTCATGATATTGTTTAACATGTTCACTCCCATTGGTTGTGCTTTTAACCAGTTTTTTCCTTCCATTGATTCATGAGTTTCTGTTTTAAAGTAATTTACAGAAAAATAGAAACTTGAATCCGGTTCTAGCATGGATGGTGGTCGTTTTTCTTTGTACATCTTGTAAACGTGCACCGCATCACGATCGACAGAAATGGCATCGTTGTTGGCTTACATTCGCGGCTTGATTGGCCGTTGATTCCGTGGATCCTCTCCCGTTCGAGTTCAAAGTACTCGCGATATTCTTTATAATCACTGTCAGTTTTTAAAAAGATGTCTCCCCATCGGAGTTCGTTTTGTTCCTTACATCCGCGAAGGCCAAAGTGAATCTTGTTGTATAGCCACACCGTATTTAACAGAGCTTTGCGGTGAACTTAATCCAAGCAACTTTTTGGCATGCAAATGGAATCTCAATTTTGACGTCCGTAAGAGCCGTTTTGGCTTTTGGTCTGTTCCCGAGTCCATGCCGCTTGAGTTCCTTTTGTTTCGCCTTCAACGCGTCTCTTTTTTTTTTTAAATCACTGTCTTTGAGGATGGTTTTGCCGTAACTGTAGCGACTCAAATGGCGTTCAACACTAGCCAAAATTCCGCGGAGCGATGACGGTTCATAATCTTTTCCAGTCTTGGTCCTTGTAGCTAAAACAAACTGGCTCAAGTAGCCGTCTAATTGAGTTGGAGGAATTTTCTCTGATTTCGTGGCGCTCTTCTACCAGAAACTTTTTGACTAATTTTAAGTCGTACAAGGTCTTTTTTTAGTGTTTGCATTTTCTTCCTCCTCAATGAATTTTTCAACATCACAGTTCCAAGACTTAGGCAAATCTTCCTGGATGTTCTTCAAGCTCGAAAAAAATATCGATGTGAAAATTTGGCAGCTCATCGAGAAAGTCGTCCTCGCACCTCGAGGCCATTTTGTGAATGAAATTTCAAATGAACCGGCCGCGCGCCTGAGCGGGAAGCTCTATTGTAATTGAGTAATCATGTTGGTAACCACGGCCACACCAATATCCTCACACGTGAAAGATAAAAATATTATCTTCACTGCGGGCGGTGAAGATATAATTTTTTAGTAAAAGGAGAAATCCTGGTATTTCATAATTATCTATATAATAAAATCAACTACTTTCAATATGATAATCAAAAAACTGAAATTATTTTTGACGCTAAATGGACAATGTGGTATTTCCACGAGAGAATTTCATCAATCAACAGACCTGGATATATAACCAGAAAATATATGTGTTGGTATGATAATTAAATACTTTCAAGTTAACTTCGTAACTTAACTTTCGAGCTTCCTTAAGGTCCCACAGAATTTATAAACTAGGTTTGTGAGACGGGGCCAACGAAGAGACTGACCTGAAGGTCTCAACCTATTTGCAGATGTAGTTACAGAAGTGAACGTTCTCCTCAGTTATTTTAAGTTCCTGAGGTTTGGTCCCGCCGGCGATCTATCATGGGGTACGTAGTTCGATGTGCAACCAAGCCTGTTGGAGACAGCAGAGCTATAAAGTAGTAATTTGAACTGAAAGGCATGGGTCTATTCTCGATTTTACGACAAACTGCTTTGCATTCCCGTTTTCAAAGAAATGTTGCATTGCAAAACAGTTTTTGACATAAAATCGAGAATAGACACCTGACTTGATTGATTGATTGATTGATCAGTTTATTTACCCCTCTTGCAGCTACAGCTGAATTACAAGGGCACCAGCAACTATATTATTGATATTTATAAGTCGAAAATTGTTCATACGTTCAGTCCTGGCAACTACTTTAACACTGATATTTACAACAGAGCCAGAGCGAAGAGAATACCCATGGTGGGTTTCAGGGGGAATGGGTATTATGTTTGAAAGAAAACCTTTATCTCGGAAATTCTGCATTAACTTTTGGCATGATTTTTCCCGCCTTTGACTGAGAAGCAGCAAGCTTGAACGGCTAAGAGCTACATCATATGGCAGCCCAGGGAAAATAATGTTAAATGCTCTCTAGATCTTTTGCATCAATTCTAGGGTTTTGCTCAGATAAACCGGAAGGTCTGCCCAGACGGGTGCTGCATACAGTCAACTCCCGTTATAGCGGACACCCTCGGCACCGCGATTTGGTGTCCGTAATTGCGAGAGTCCGTAATAGCGGGGTGCGAGAAAATTTTTATTTTGGTTTCCTACTGTACTGAAGTACAGTAATCTACATTTCTAAAAAAATTATTTTCAACGAAAAACCTGAAAATCAGCTATTGATTGCATCAGCTATCACATTGCCTTAAAATATCGTTCCAATCGGCTCTGTGTACTTCTCCTTTGAATTGCAACTTCCCCCGCTTTGTCACTCACTCGTGGGTGCGAGGCCACCATGCTTACAAGGACATTTTCAAGCCTGTTATTGGTACCACGCTCACTTTACAGCGGGAAGCGGAAAATGCAAAAGATCCACCGGTTGTTACTATTGTAGAATATACTGGACGCATTGTTGGCCATATTTCATTAGGTTTATCGAGAATTGTGTCATCTTTTTTAAAAAGGGCTAACCACAAGGCTAAAGCAGAAATCTGTGGAAAACGGATCAATCGAGGATCTGGCTTGGGACTGGAAATTCCAATTATTTATAAGATTTACGGTAGAAGGAAATATTTGGACAGACTGGACGAACTTATTCATGGCAGCGAGACTGCAAAGAGGGCCTGCAAAGAGAAAAAGATGAAGGAATTTTGATTGATGGACAGAAGAAGCGGAAATCGACCAAAAAAGACAAAGGCAGTCTCAAAAAGCAAAAGAAATAGACTTGATATGTCTGCAAATATTCCAAGATGCTGCTCGGTGTCCGCTATAACGAGAGAGAAAACAATAAAATTGTGACGTTGGGACCGAATAAAGTGTCCGTAAGTCCGTACTAGCGAGAGTCCGCAATAGCGGGAGGTTTATTTCAGTCAAACGTTTGTAACTTTCGCCGAGGATTTTGCTGCTGTCCGTAATACCGGGGTGTCCGTAATAGCGAAGTGTCCGCAAGGCGGGATTTGACTGTATTCAATAACTGATCTAACCAGGCTACAGTATACTTGAACCAAATCCTAGCAGGCCACGCCACATTTCCTTAACACTCTCAATGCGTATAAACGGTTATTAGCTTTTGCAAGGACATATTCACAGTGCTTATTCCAGGAAAGGTCACTAGAAATAAATACACCTAACATCTCTCAATTACACGACCAGATAAACACAGGGGAGTTGCCGGGAAGGGCTGATATTGCAGGAAACTAAATATGATGCACATCGTCACGTTCGTGGGTCTAAATTACTGCTAGTTTTGATACCTTTGCGCGTCTTGCGCGACATATAAAAACCGAAAAGTTGAGGTGAGAATGATAAAACATGTTTGCTTTTGGTGGGGAGATTAATATTGTAGACAAAAACTGTTTGAGTTTAGGTGTACAGTTTCAGCCTAGAATTGTCCCGAAGACTATAAGTAAATACACGCAGTTTTTTCCAATTGTAGCACATTTTACATGATAAAAGCAGCAAGATATTCCTTTGCGCGATACTAGTCTTGTTGTAAATGCAGTCCTTACAATCTGACCATTTCGGCTAGCTATGGCTATTTACAAACTTGGCAGCCTCTGAAGATGCAATCGTGATCTGTACTTTTAAGAGTCCAGGTGTGTGAGGTACTTGTGAAGATACCAGTGCTGTAACTTTGCAATTTTGCGCTTTGCACTAAGTGAAGGTGCTGTTGGGCGGTTGAGTGCTATAACGTTCACTAAGACACGCCTAATGTTAACAACTCTATCTGTGCCTTAATTCGCTGCTGCTCTTCAAACTGGCGGCAAGTCTTCTGTACAGTAAATAGGCTTCCTGTCTGAAATTAAGTGAATAAAAGCCACATCATGAAGATCATTTTTTTAAAGACCTGAAAAGGCTCTAGCATTCGTAAACGCTGAGTCTACTCCGTTCTGGAGGAGTCACAAGGATTACCCAATTAAATTAAGATAAGGTTTACGTTATTTAGTAATGAAAGAGATGCTTTCATCAGTTTCGCTTCCAAGGAAAACTTTACTCCAACTTAACAATAACTTAAAGTCGGGGACATAATGTTGTAACTAAATTTTAAAAACAGTGTTAACAAATCTGCATGTCATACTTATGCGTTCAGGTAAAATTTTCATAAAATTCTTAGGTGATATAGCAGCTGTCGCGTAAGGTGAATATGTGATTGAAAAAGAAAACAAAAACAGAAGCGTTAAATTAGACTTAAGACAGCAGAGGTTTGCTTGTATAGTAAGTATTACCATATACTCACTCAGTGATCTTGGTGTTTCAGGCAATCTGATTGGTTCGCTATCTCGGAGTAATTGAGCATTATTCACTCCCTACGGAGTGAATAATGCTTGATCCAAACAAAACAAAATGGCCGGCGTAAACTCGCCAGCATTTATGAATCGGAAATATTAAGAATATAAGATGATGCTGTGCTACAGAACACAAAGAAGGCCACAAAATTTGGCCTGAAAGTTTTCAACGGTAAGAGAAGAGTTCTTACTTTTGCCAACCAGTGTTTGACTTCGTTTTTCCAGATAATTATTGCTGAAAATTAAACAATCTTCACGCCAACAATTTGTTTCACTCGGAGTAATTCTCTCTTGTAGGGTTGGTCGCCCACCAAAACGAAGTTCTTAGTGAAATCGAGGAATTAAAAAAATGTTTAAGAAAGTTCCACATGGTTGCAAGGAAACAAGACGGGTCATTTTACAACAAACTAACGCTCACCTCAATTAGAGCCACCATTTCATGTGGATCCGTTACCAACTGCACTTTCAATTTCCATTTCAAATGAACCTCAAAAACTTTGATCGAACGGTGAAAATGTTTTAGCAAGCAGACTTTCGATTTAGATTGCTGATTTAAACGGTGCTAAATGACCATTTTGCAGTTTGTGACGAGGATTTTAACGAAGGTTAGATTTGCAATGTTTGAAGCTTCTGTAAACACTTTCGCGCATGCTTTGTGCCGCTTGCACGTTTTCCACGCGTGAATTGAGATGCCAATTAATTCGACTTTGGATGGTTTTTTCTGCAATTGTTGTTCAGATCACTTCTTGAGTATATACTAAGGGTGCGTTCCTTTGGTATGATCTGAAAACGGCTCACTGATCCAAGATCACTTGGATAGTGGTGCATCATAGGAACCGAAGAATCCTTTCCCAGAGTAGATTCATCGGTTCCTTTGATGCACCGTGATCCAAGTGATCTTGGATCAGTGATCCTTTTTCGGATCATCCCGAAGGAACGCTTCCTAAAACAATTATTCTTTTCAATTTTGGCGAAAAGTGGCAGAGTATTTACCTCGCCGCTTTGCGGCGCTCGGTAAATATTCTACCACTATTCACCTCGATTTCAAAGAATAATAGTTAAATATTCGTGATAACGCTCCGGTGAATTTGTCTTTCCTGTAGACAAACTCACATGTTTATTGGCACTTGTTGGTACGGTTTTTAGGGCAATCTCACGGTCTCTCGATGTGGCACAAAAATCTCACGGTAAACAGATTCACAGGCCGATGAAATCCAATTTCCTTGACTTTTTTTAGTTCTGCCTTGTAAAATTGGTTTTCTGGCGCCAATCGGCCTTTTTGCAACAATTGATCACGTGAGGGTTTTTTTTATAAACACGATGATTCTGCTGGTTTCATGAAATTATTCTTCCAGAAATAAAAAGAGCAGCTCAAAATATGCTTCCATGCTGATTTTCGTAAGTATATCGTTTAAACTGGTGTTGTTACAGTTGAAAGAATTTATAAGGATTTGTGAGACTTGAGACTTGTCGGCGAAATCATTTTAGGTGATTGGTATTTTCCCACGTTAGGGAAATGTAAAATCATTGATCCGTATCCGTTAGACATACTAATATTTAAAAATTTTGAAATAAAACAGTCTTTGAAATCTGAAGTAAACTCAAAATTCAATCCATTTATCAAAGAGCATGGGTAAATGGCCGGTAAAAAGGTTTTGTGATATATCATGCCAATAAAGCGGATCCTCGATTTAATCAAGTAAACAATATTCCTGAGCGTGGTTTATAACAAAAGCATTAAAAATGGATCGAAAATTACTTTAATACAACGAAAAACAAACAAATCACTCAGTGTTAAATCCTCAGAAACTCTCTTACACTGGTGGCACCACAATCTTTTTACTCTCACCTTCTTCATCTTCGTTTTCAACAGGTCCACGAGCTCTTATATCTCGCTTCGTTGTTGTCCAGAAGTAAAAGAAACAAAATGGAAACAAAAGCCATCTTGAGATGATTGATAAGCGTCGACGCATGTTTCGAAAGACCTCGTTTGTTTGACACATTCTTCAGTTGAGGAAAAGGGTTGAGCTCCTTTAGGCTTTGTGAAGTTTTTCATAAACGTGTCTTAATATGCTTCACTTCGGATCACTGCTTTCACTGACTAACGTGACATCACTTTGTTCAGCGCATCAATGATGACAATTTTTTTTATAAGAATCTTTTTTATAAGAACGTTAAGTCTTTCATAAACGTGTCTTAATATGCTTCACTTCGGATTACTGCTTTCACTGACTAACGTGACACCACTTTGTTCAGCGCATCAATGATGACACTTTTTTTTATAAGAATCTTTTTTATAAGAACGTTAAGGCTAGGAATTTTTTTAACCAAAATTTAAGAACGTGTTAAGAACATTCCTTAGGCTGAGCGTCGATCAAGAACGTTTTATCTTGTTCATTTGTATTTAAAATGAAAGCGTAAAATAAAGGTATGGTGCATAAATGTAAATTAAACCAAATACTTAAGGGCATAATTTGGACTTATTGCATGATGCACACCTAAGGTTTGTAATAATGAGCAGTTCTTATTTATAACAACCTTTGATAGGTTTCACGGTCATATTGATATACTATAGACCTATTCCATGTAAATTTAAGAACGTTTTAAGATT
>NC_090870.1:33968544-33991044 GCF_036669935.1 Montipora foliosa | reverse complement strand
CCGTGTAGCCGCGTCGAGCCCCAGCCTGAGAAATTCAGGACTTCAGCGGGGTTTGAACCCGTCACCGCGCGATATCGGTGCGACTTTCTAACCAACTGAGCTATGAAGCCAACATCGCACCGGTATCGCGAGGTCAAGAGTTCAAACTCCGTTGAAATCCTGAAATTTTCAGACTCCAATTGCTAAAATTGCGTTCATAACTGCGAGGATCATAGCTCGGCACTTGATTCTCATATCCGCAGTTTAATATATGATTCATTTCATATGTCATTTGATTGTTGATTAAATTAAGATAAGGTTTTACGCCATTTATGAATAAAAGAGATGCTTTAATTTTAGCTTTAAGGGAACTTTGCTTCGATACTAAGTATAAATAGGCCGCATGTGAGAGATGCAATATCACCCTCCCAACCCGGTTGTAATTACATACGCGCAACTGAGTTTGCCGCTAGAAGTATTTGACAATCGCCACCTTGTTAACAAATCTGCATGTCAACTTTGAATTTAAACATGAAAAGTTTTGAAGGGAAACCGTTGCCAAGCGAAAAAAATCAGCGAGGAAAAACTGAATGAAGAGAAATAATATATTAAAAAATTCACGGACTCCCGAGACTATTTGTCTTGCTCAAGTGGCACGTCAGTTCCGTTGTGTAATCGCACAGAAAACTTGGTTCTTACAACATCCACATGAAAATAAAGCGTAAGATATGACAGGAAAGTTTTGCTTTCTACATATTAGCAAATAAAACTTGTTAAAATGACAAAAAAATCTGTCGTTTGTATTCACGAGGAAGTGAAGGTTGTGATTGATAATACAAGGAGGATAGGCGTGAAATTCATTCATCCCTCAGTGTCTGTTCCTTTCCGTAAAAATTGCCCATGGAACAAAATTGAAACTGAAAGACATACTAATATTTAAATAAAACAATCGTTAAAACCTAGATTAAAGTTAAAACACAATCTATTTATAAAACTTTCTCATAAAGTATGAGTTAAAGAAAAAATGTAAAGTTATCGTAATTTATTATGAAGACAGCCGAACCTCGATTTAACCAAGTAAACAATATTTGCATTTTTGTGCGCTGGTTTATGAAAAACCAACAAATAATGGATAGAAAAGCACTGGATGCAACGAAGTCCCTTTGAATGGTGTCACCATTTTTTTTTAAAATTAGTCTCACCTTCTTCATATTCGTTCTCAACAGGCCTTCGAACTCGTGTATTTCGCCTCGTGATGACCAAAAAGTAAAGGAAGCAAATTGCAAATAAAAGCCATCTTGTGGCGATTAAGAAGCGTCTACGTATGTTCCAATAGACTTCTTTGATTGGAGACATTCTTAAGTAAAGGAAGAAGACTTGAGTTTCTTAAGTGTTTCAATGAACGTTCTTGTGCTAGCGTTGTCTGTCGTTGTCTTTAGTGCACACCACTGATCTCACGGTAAACAATGAATGTGTAACAAAAGTTTGAGCGTCCTTTTTGCAGTTGCTGGCAGACAAATCAGTGCGTGACGCAATCGCACTGTCAAACGATCTGAGTAATTGGGTAGTAATCATTGTTTCTCATTCGGGGATCTGACTTGTTAGCAGTATCCAGTTGGAGTGAAACTTCAATTTACCAAACTTTATATGAAGATGTCTTCGTTACAGCGAATGGGTATGTCGCCCCCCCCCCACGTTAGTGTAAAATGTATAATAAAAAAACCCTAAATTTCGCAGTGTCTTTGCCCTTTTAGCACAAAAGCGGCAGGTGATGATAAGAAAGGCCATTTCAGTTATGTCACTGGGCATCAGCTGCGACAACTTGAAATATTGAAGCTATCTGGTCATCCAAAATAGCAGCGGCACCTTCTCACGATGTACACTCAGGGCACGGTTGTTCGAAAGCCGATTAACGTAATCCAAGGTTAGCGTAATCTCTTGCTTCATGTTTTCAACTTTTTGGTAAAACTTTCTTTTTCTTATTTTTGTTTTTCAAGATTGACTTCTAATGTAAAGTTTTGCCGAATATCAGCGTTGAACAGCATTTGGGAGTAGAGAAATAACTCCTTGGCTAATTTTTAATCTGGGATTAGTGTTAATTGGCTTTTGAACAACCGAGCCCTGGAAGCAAGATGAAACACTGCTCTATAATCCACTGTTTAGACTTTTTAACTCTCGTACAATTTACGTCGCAAAAGTACTTTACTTGGCACCACGTCTCAGTTAGTTATTTTGACTGCGCTAAATTAAAACCCTGCGGTGATTTCGCGCAGTTCCCACGGCTCTTTACCGCCATCAGAGCGTTAACACTGTTCTTACTTTTTTATTTTCATTTTCCGCTCAGGCAACCTCTCGTGAGGCGAGGATTATTTGCCTTCCTGAACGTTGAGGCTGGTTTTCAGTATGCCTGAACACAAGCAACTGACACAGACACATTTATTTGCCGTCGGTCGTTCAAACTAAAGGTATTGATAATAAAGGCACTGCTTAATAGTTTGCTTATTGGTACTTAAGCTTACGTAACTAGTGAATATCAGTACTTGTAGTCTCCACTTCTAAGTTTAGCCAGTCTTACTTTGGAATACGGCCGGCTGAATCAGCCAATAATAGTACGATATTATTCCTGCAGTCATTGTTGTACGTTTAAGGTATGGGGAGTGAAACTGCGGCGTAGACAGGAAACGACACGGAGTGTCGCTTTGTCGATGCGGTCACCGAACACATATCCCTCGGGAGGATAAGTGGGCCGCGAGGTTTAGCTCGCGAGCTTTGAGTCTTGAAACTGACAAAGTGACATTTGGTGAAGGGAGCAGTTAATACATCAGGGCTAAGCCAATGAGAGGGTAATCTGGGGGAATTAAATACCATTTTCACGGGTTTTATGCGTTGCATGCATAATAAAGTAAATTCAAATCATTACTGTTTATTGTTACACAACAGACTCTGAGGAATACACGAAAACAACCAAAGCCGGAGGCTTAAATGGCATATGGTCAGCAAACATAATTTGAAAAATTTGCTTGAATAGAAGAAGGCTTTAACTAAAATGCTTATACAACTAAATATGACTACTTAATTTACAAACACACAGGATAATATAATTAAATAAATTGCATAAACAAGTACTCCCAGTATAATTGTTTCAAATAACAGGAAATTGTATTCAAATAACAGGAAACAAAAAACAAAAACAAAAACAAAACATTAACAATTTGTCCACAAAGTTTACAATTTAGTCCCAAGGGACTTGATCAGACTATAGAATTAAGGGAAATAAGTTCCATAGCCAATTTTTCAATATACTAACTCAGCATTCAGAAACTGAATGCAGTCTCAACTTTTTTTAAAAGTTACTTAATGTGAGGCTGTTGCACACTGTTAACGGAATATCATTCCAAATAACTGGAGCCTGCCAGGTAAGGCAGGAAAAGGGCATTATATAAAGTTTTCAGAGTATCCAAAAGTAAGTATCGCCTTGTCTTGCACAAAACTCCAATTATCTTAGAGACTTTCTCACAGACAACAGAGATATGCGGTTTCCAGGATAGATTTTCATGAATGATAATTTCAAGGAATTTGTCTTCCTGCACACGTGTGATGGGGGAATTATTTATAGAAATGTTTATATCTGAGAGGTTAATCCGTTTACGACGTAGGTGAAAAATGATGAATTTAGACTTGTCAGGATGGACAATGAGTTTGTTAGCACAAAACCAAGAAGAAACACGAGCGAGCTCTACATTATGGATGGTTACTAAGGTAGCCAAGTCATTATGACGAAAAAAGATATTTGTATCATCAGCAAAGAGAATGATTGACAGGAGGTTTGAGACATGAAAAAGATCATTGATGTATAAAAGAAAAAGTAAAGGTCCAAGGACTGAACCTTGTGGAACCCCACATACAGCCGTATTATATGTAGATGTATGGTCATGAACCATGACACACTGTTGTCTGTGAGATAAATAGCTAGCAAGCCAGGCCAACGGAATTCCTCTAATTCCATAAAAATTTAGTTTATCCAGAAGTATTTCATGGTTGACTGTCTCTTTTTGAGCGGGACTATCTATTTTTGAGCGGGAATTTCTGATTTCCTTAGCCTTCAGTTTCGTGAAAAATGATACCCTATTCTAGAATCAAACGCTCTGATTTATTCTAGAGAAAACTGCTTGAAAACCCTACCCTTCACAGAGGCACATACCTATATAGCCCATATATGGCAGTACCCATATATCAGCAGATTCCACATTGCTCTCAGGTATGCCATAGATTCGGATATTAGTTCTGTGAGTATATTGCTCCAAGTCGTCTAACTGGCTTGTAAGAGTTTCGTTCGAGACTTTTAAAGTATAGACTCAATATTCCTGCATTGCTCAAGATCAAATTTAAGGCTTTCGAAAACAGGTTCGCAGAATTTAGGAGAAGTAATGAGTTTGTTGACTGTGGGATCGACAAATTCTTGTATCTTCAATTGTATGATGGAAGGAAGACGTTCATCGATCCACTTGTTGAGCTTCGCTTCGATCCTCTCCCAGTTTTCACAAAATTCATCGTCAGAAGTTGTAGTAGGCGATTTCGGCGAAGAAGTAACCTTGTGTTTTGCCTTTGGTTTGCCCATTTTGAGATTTTCGCGGAGAATTCAATCAAGTTCTCCAAAAAAAAAAAAAAGAAGATGATCAGAGTAAAAGATAAACCGCCATTTTGCACCGCTGACCGCTGATTTTCGATAGTCGGCACATCAGAAGCCTGTTTGAATTTTTGAAGAACTGTTTGGGCTAAAAAAAAAATCTTTAAAAAGCAACTAACACGGCATAACTACCACCTTACACATGTAAGCAAATTGAAGTCCTGCACTGTTTGGACTTTATTTTACCTGCGCATATTTACGTTACAAATAAAAGGGCATAATTGTCACTTTGAAGCGTTATTTCAATTTCATTTATTTGATATACTACGATCAAGTATTACAGTAAGTCTTGATAAGAAGCCGTGCACTCAACTGAACTTTTTTACCTGTACAAAATACATCTGCCGCGTTTTGCAAATCTATGCGAACTCTGGGTCATTCAAGACCCTTGTGGGGACTATAGCCCATATTTGCGGTTAATGTGAAACTTCGTCTCGGTCCATAAACACGCAAAAAAAGAACTTGGCCAATTTCCAGTCATCTTGACCTCACGCTTGGTCAATAACCCATACGTACAATTGTAAAAGAAAAATTGGACTCGCTTTAAGCGTTTTTCTAATGATTGTACTTATTTACGTACGTCAATGAATATGAAGTATTACATAAATGGTATTTGTACAGGTTTTCTTTCCCATTCTTTGTCACTGATGAATACTGAAAAAAGTTATTTTTTTCGTGCTGAAGGTCGATAATATGAACAATTTTAAAACTCAGTTAATACTTAAGATATTACCCACGAAATATTACACACATCGTGATTATCACACAAAAAAGGAAAAAGTGAAAAAAGGCTATCATGTCGTGATATCGTTTGATTCATTATATACACTACCATTCAGCTACAATCAGATAATCTAACTCATAATTGAATGAGTAAACGAGAGCTTTGTTCAACAGTTCTTCCTAAGTTGCTACACCTATGATACACGTTTTGTTGGAAGGTTAACTTTGACCTTTCCATTTATATAATTAGCTCACCATCTTTGATTTGATGCCAGCGTTTTTCCACATCCAAATCAAAGCGCCATATTGTCATTTCAGCTCATGATGGTTTTTCCAGGTAACTTCATCATTTTCCCTTTAGATAGAATTAGGACTTTTAGCTTTTCACTTTAACTCGGATTTTCTTAAGGGTGAGGTCAAGTGCGACATTTAAAAATTGTAACTGGTTCACATAGAAACAACTTTAGAAGGAATACGTCGCCTTAAACACGCTCTGAAAAGAAGGTTAAGGGAACTGAGAAATGCCTAGTTTTTATTATACAATCCAATCCAAGCTTTTGGGCTTCTACTTCGCCTTTGTTTATCTCTGTCAAGGAGCTTATCAGCTTCAGACTACTACGATTCTTTTCACAAAATAGTCGTTTTTATGGAGCAATAAGAGAGAAGAAAACGGGGTTAAAAACGTAAATTTTGTTAAGTGCGAGCGAAATCAAGGTATCGAGCCCAGTAAACGGGCGTAAGTAAGCGCTGTGGTGTCCACAGTAAACGCCTCCAGCTGGCTAATTACGGGCACTCCGACCTTGGGAAGGGCTATTTCTTCGAGTAGGTTTGTGTTAAAATAGCGAAAACGAACTCCCAGGACAATTTCGTCTCAGATTAAAAATAATAATAATTATGAGATATAGTTAAGAATGACGACAGCGAAGTTGTTGACTAATTAGATTTTTTTAAATCTCAGGAAATCGAAGAAATCGATCACTTAACTGGGTAAGGTCTTTCGGTAATAGAAATACATTTGTTCGAAATTGATTGTTAAAAGTACGAAATAAACAAAGAAAGAGGCAATTACAAACAAAACAAACCAAAAGCAAATAACATCTAAGAAGCCAACTTATGAAATACAAGCGTTTGATAAAACCGTGAAATTGCATTTGTATTATGCACTGGACAAGTCTCAATAATCAATATTTTTATTTGTTATTTATTTATTTATTTATTTATTTATTTATTTATTTCAGCACACACTAACCGATTCTTACAGTATCACGCTTAATACACTAGGGAGCTTTAGCAACGACAACGGCGACAGCAAAGAGAACGTCACAAATTTGCATATTTAGTGAGCAAAAGCAATAGCTTTGCACGCTCTGCACGTGCATCTTTTCATTTTTGTCTATTTCTTTGCCGTCGTCAGCAAAACAAGAACGTGAAATGACCAAATTTGAGGTTTTACGGAGAATGTCAGCGCTTGAGGATAAATCTGAATTGAGCGCCGTTCATACTAGTTTCTTTCTTGAGGTTTGCCACACCTTTGTCACATTAAAATGCTTGGAATAGTCGCGAAACGATTATAATAAGGCGAATTCACATTTAACGACGTCGTTCTCGTTGCCATTGCCGTTGCCGTCGTCGTTGCTAAAGCGCCCTGCTGTGTTCACTTACGTTGCACACAGACACACACACACCCACCCACCTTCTTTGAAGCCACAATACGATCAACCACAAATTAATACTAGAAATTCTAGAATGTGATTTTGGAATAGCTGGTGTGGTCAAAGAGTGGATTAAATCATATTTATCTGAGAGAAAACAGCAAACTCTGGTGAAACAGCGTGTCTGCACGATGATTTCCAATTAGATTCTGGAATGCCCCAGGGCAGTTGTTTGGGACCTGTGTTGCTTTTGCTTTACGCTTCTGGACTTTTCACAGTTGTCGCTCAACATTTGCTCAACATCCACACTTACGCTGATGATACGCAATTGTATATGTCTTTTAATAAAGCTAGTTCTCAGCTCTCCCAGACAAACACAATTGAATCAGTATGTAATCTTAAGCTTGGCGTCTGCTTTGATCATCATCTGTCGATGAGTGACCACATTGGTCGTAAAGTTTGCAGTAAAATATATTTTAGAATAAGGAAATACTTAACTGAGGGCGCCACCAAGGTTTTGGTCCCTAGCAACATGGCATCTCGATTATTGTAGTACTCGTCTATACGACATTCTACAAAATCAACTTCATTGGCTACAGAAAGTTCTTAACGCTACTGCTCGCATTGTCTGCTAAGTGCCCAAGTATAGTAATATAACACCCGTTTTAAAAGAGTTACATTGGTTGCCCGTGAAATATGATTATTGTCACAATTCATCTTACTGGTATATAGCAATACATGGCTCTTTCTTACTTATCACATCTGCTGATATCTAAATCTGAAAGTCCTTACAACTCTGATGATTCACCTTTAGTAGTTCGGAGAACTAATTGTAAGACCATTACTATCTATGGAACACTTTCCCATTGACCATTAGGAAACAAACTGATTTAGAGAAATTTAAAAAAGAGCTCAAAACTTTTCTTTTTACAATGAGGTTTAACTAAAATCGTCTTAAGTCTTTTAGGGTACTAGGGTTAACACTACTACCACTACTACCACCACCACCACCACCACCACCACCACCACCACTACTACTACTACTACTACTACTACTACTACTACTACTACTACTACTACTACTACTACTACTACTACTACTACTACTACTACTACTACTACTACTACTACTACTACTACTACTACTACTACTACTACTACTACTGCTACTGCTACTGCTACTGCTACTGCTACTGCTACTACTATATTTTGACTAGTATATTATCAAATTTAAAATAAGAATGAACATTTTCTTATCATCGACTAGTTTTTAAGTAAGTTAGTTTTTGCTAAATTTTGCTTTTTACTTTTGTACATCTAGTCTTTCTCTCTTTTAAATGTACATATCGCCTTAGAATATTTATAGTTCTGGCGCGTTATAGATGTTAATTATCTTTTTTATTATTATTATTATTATTACTGAATAGTGGCGGCGGCTTGGTACTGAAATGTCAGCCACTTTCAACGGTGAATAATGTATACCACTCAAGAACTTGAAGGAAAAAAGAGCATGGAGCAAAAACCTTTCTGTCGTAACGTTAAGTATGACACACACAAAAAAAGCAAGAACAAAACATTTTTTATATCCTGATCGGCTGCTAGAATGTACACAGTACATTAGCAATCTCCTTCGAGTTAACCGACCAGAAAGCTCAAAAAGCAACATATACTTCTGGTATATTCGGATAAAACTTATTCTTTTTTAAGAATTTCAAGAATACCAAGAGAAAACAGTGGGGTCCACTTCTAACTGGTCCGAGTGGACATTATTACCTTTCTGGTGCTCGGCATTCTTATTTTTGCCTGATGAAGGCCGAACGGCTGAAACGTCGGACCAGTTGGAAATTCACCACACTGTTTATCTCTTGGTATTCTAATCTACAAATTTACGTGGTGGTACTGGACAGCATGTAGTCGTATTACATATACTAATCCCTCCCTGCCCTAATTAACCCGTTGACTCCCAGGAGGGATCAGTATGTAGATTCTCCTCACAATTTTCATGAATGTCAGTCAGACAGGTATTGAGAATGGAAATTAAGGTCTCATCTTGATATAACACCAAGTTCTCATCACACCCAACAAAGCAATCTATGGTACTAGTTAGGAGAATGAAGGTTTCGGTTTTGGCAATGAAAGGATTTCGGACCTTCCATCTTTTCCTGCTCTGGAAGCAAAAAACGAGAAACCTTGGTTATTGTCATTTTTAGTCGTATATCTTAGGCAGGCCACAGCCACTTGTTTTTTATGTGACTTACAAATTCAAGTTACCAGTGACTACTCAAACTATTGTTAAACCTATCAATACAACTTACATTCAGAATACTCCACGGGGCAGTAGGCTTTCTTTTAAATATCGGTGGTATCCACAATAATCCTGAAAAACACGGTGTCTTCCCGGACATAAGAATGAGTATTCAATACTGACAAAGAGCAAAACATTGGACACCCACTGGCGATGTTCGACTCTCGCCTTGGCCTCTGAAATGAGGAGCTGCTAGGATCTGGCCTGAAGGCATCGATGACGTGTTCCACATTATCCTGGTCGAGCAGCATTATGGTGACCTTCTGTCTGAATGGCCAGCGGAGCAAGGCGTCGTATTCACCACGCATGACGACAAAGAAGACTGAGATATGTGTTCCTCGGCCCATGCCATCTCCGTTAAGGTACAACCGGGCGCACATTTTGTAGCCATAGCGACTAGTGTAGAAACAAGGACTGTAAATGGATGTCTGTCTTCCAGATAGTGCATCATTTCTTTTAAGAGCAAAGTCAGTGACTTTCCATAGAAGGATGCCATCACAACTAGAAATTTGTTGCTCACGGACGCTTTCCCCCATGTCTGAGAGAACGACATTCCTGAGTGCTAAGTTGTGCTCTGCGGCGTCCAGTCGTCTCTCAAGTCGCCTTATGCTTTCCACAGCACCATCCACTTGACGTCGAAGTGAAGATACCTGCAATGAACAAATAAATGGATGAATGGATTTTTCGATCGATTGATCGATCCATTAATCAATCAATCAATCAATCAATCAATCAATCAATCAAGAAAGTGGGCAGCATTGGTGAGTTAGTAAGCCAATCACTCATCAATCAAAACATAGATGGTCAACAAGAAGTGTATCAGACAGTGCAAGAAAGGATTGCATTTGCATTTCTCATCCGTCTCTGGAATGCAAAGACTCTTTTAAAGGATAGCGTTTTCATATTATAAGGGTGATTACATGCCCAGGAAAATATTTCTAGCATAATACAACAGTCAAATCGTTCAAAATCATAAGCCTTTTAACTGTACGTTAGGGCTAATCTGTCAACACATACTGCAAAATAAGTGCGATCTCACGTTTCCAAAACTTGCAATTTTTCGCGGATTGCCAAAATTTTTCTAATCTTCAAAGACGCCAAAGTGCTGTCTCGGAGCCGACCAAATTTTGCAAAGCAGCCTTTTTTGTTTGTACAGCAATGTAGCTGTCATTCACTGTAGTCATTTTAATGCACTGCTGTGCATGTATTGGGTTTCTGTCGTTTTGCGCGCGCCATGGCGGGACGAAATAATTTTTACCTGGTCCTTCAGCTTTGGATAGCGAAGAACAGCATTCAGCATATGGCACGAATTTATGTAACTCATATCCTATTTTCGCGGCTTTCGGCTTTTTCTTGAATCACTTGTTTTATTCCCAACAATACACCATTACAGTTGTAGTACTGTTAATGCACTATAAAGAGCCTTTTCTGCGGGTGGTTAACGTTGCTGCTTATAGAAGGCGCAGAAATCGCTTAAATAGACGTCGTTTTTTGTTTTTCCTGATGTAAACAGGAGGAGGAGGGTCATTTTTCTCAGCGGGTTATGAATGATGTTGATGTCAATCAAGGATGTTTTGGAACTGCAAATTTCGGTAGTGCGACCAAGAAAAAAAAAAAGGAAGTTGGAAACTGTCTGCCAAAAAAATTAACCGTCAAAAATTAGAAGATACAAAAATACGCTTAGTGCGACCCGGCCCTTACCCAAGTACCTTTTTCTTGAAAGAAACATACACGTTTCTGTGTGTCACATACCTCAAGTTTGACGTTTTCCAACTCGCGTCCCGTTTCACCAATCAAAAACTCCATATTATTATTTGCATTTTCCGCGTTCGTTAGTCGTCTAGGGACATCGCCTGGCAACGGAAGAGACTGCAGAGATGAGTGCATGGATGCCATTACCGGACCATTTCGTGATGTAAGTGTCCCTTCCAGTAAATTAACTCTTCGTTCATGATCGTGTAGCTTTTGTCTCAGATCTGTTGTTTCATTCATAACTGTATCTATTCGTGATATTGCATTAGAAATGAACGTTTCTGAATTCCTTATCCACTCATCAGAGATACCTCCACCATATGCACCCGTCAGTGGAGTTAGCTGGGTCCTCACCTGCTTCTCCAGACGAAGGACAAAACTTAATAGAAGGTTCAGATGAAGAACGGAACACAACTGATTGTGCTTGCTTGCCTCAGATTGCTTCATTTTCTGTAAATTACGTTAACAGCTTATTAAGCAATTCAGTTTATATATCAGAGAAATTAGAAGGAAGAACGAAATCAGAATAACACCATATCTTGTTTAATCGCTTGCATCGACTTACGTAACACAGACAACCACTTAGACTAACTCTTTTATGTCCCTGAATTTGTTAAAGGCATTAGGGGCCCTTCCCCTCAACACAAGATTATTAAAGCTCATTGGAAATCTCCACTTCTTTTTATTCAAATTGATATGTGGCCGAGCAGAAAATTAAGCTTCCAGTGATTGGAAAAAGGAAAGTCAAAACGGAAAAAGAATACAAATTTTCGTCAAAAGTCGTGACGTACCAACCTGTTTAACTTCACATCCGATTTGCTCAAATCTGCAGCCTTTCTCAACTGCTTCGCAGTCACCATTGTTGGGGTTCACGTGATTTTCCATCTATGCAAGACATAATTCGTTTCAGTTTAAAGTTACATAATTACAACACGCTCAACATAGAAACGTATTGAACGCCCTAACTGCCTTGACAATATGATACTTCTATTTGATGCTCTGGTTACTATATGCGTTGGTTTTCTTCTCAAATTCGGTATTTACTTCATCATCTTGGTACCCTGCGAGCAGAGTCTCTTTCGATCTTCCTAGATAAGTCGGGAAGAGGAAAGTAGACTGCTCGCCGCCTCCAAATTCTTTGATTTGCCGCTCATCCAAAGAATTGGATGAGTCAGTCCAGTTTCGACTTGTCAAATCTGTTTTTTTAATTTTTGCGCATGATCAATCGCCACGCATCATCAATATTTTGAAATTTACAACAGCGTGGCAATTTTAACTGTTAGAATTCCCATGAGTTTTTCCTATGTGTCGGTTAACGAAACTAGTCAGACAGAAACCTATAAAATTTTCAGTAAAAAAAATGAAATGGCATTTTAAGAGTATGGACTATCTTGAGTTTCCGATGAAATGATTCCTTGATTGTCGTTGTTTGCCAGAGTTGTTGGAAAATATCCCGTTTTCGTTTTGTGGTTTTGTGGCTACTGGTCACGCGTGACTGACACCGAATACACTTAAATTTTTAACGCATGCTTAATGCGAAATGTGGAGGCTGCTTTTTCCACGATACGAGGTGCTTACATTGATTTACCTTAATAGCAAATATCTTAATACTTTCGCTTCTCATATTTGCAGTTTGTACTGATTTGATTTTACATGATATTAACTTCTTTGTATACTTTGTTCTCTAATGTATTGTCTGTAAAACACAACAGAATACTGTAGCCATCTCTACTTGTTCTCTCTTTTATACAAGTGTAACCACTGCTCGCCTCGACTTGCTTTTGCTAACTGTGAGAGGTGTATTTTTATTTTTAATAAAACTGACTTATCTTGTACGGCTTAAAAAGTTGTTATAACGATAACAAGGTCAAAAACATTCAAATTCGAAACGGACGTCCGGAGTTAACTAAAGGCCCACGAAGGGCATCCTGCATTTTAACGTTGTGATCATCAGGGTGCACTTCGTTAATAAGGCCAAACGAACCTGTAAAGTGACATGTGGAAACGTCTTTTTAAGAAAAGATGTTAAACTTGATTATGACCAACCTTGTTCCCAGGGTTTTTCACCGCCAAAGATAAGGAAAAGCCCTGGGAACGTGGTTGGATCATGACTATTAAACGCCGCAAAAGAAATAGGCCCTTTGCATGATTATGTCACGTGACCTTGTAAATTATAAAATGTGGTTGTGGTAGAAAATAGATGCTAGAAATGGAAAGAGCGAGATGAAATTAGTAAAAATGTCAATTTTGAGGCCACTGGCGTTAAGTGCGCGATTTTAGAGCGCTTTGGGAGCGTGAGTTTGAAAAGTGCAAAAGAATAGACCTTTTCGGCTTGTACATGCTTGCATGCCCTCATTTTAATGAACAAAACAAAAGACCAAACCTCCTGAGTATTATCACATGATCTGTATTGGGAAAACAAAATGTACAAGCCGAAAAGGTCTATTGTATGCTGGATGCAGGAGGGAGGGGGTAACTGTATTGTTTTCCAGTGACGTTTCTTAACCCACTCCTCATGCCAGTGTGACGTTATGTAGCCACGGGCGAAAGTTCGGGTCGCTTGAGTGGAACGCCATCGAATCAACACCACCAGAGGTCAAGAAGAGTCAAGAAAGACAAAACCTTACGATGATCACGCTATTGCTCACTAATTGCATTGTAAGTGTGTGACCTTCTGGGAGTTAAAATGTTAGTTATTGTTGGATTTGTGTGGTGGATTAAGCGGCGGCACCGCCATTTTCTCCCCGGGACCAGCAAGTCACCATAAATCAATCACGTTTTCTATCTGCACGAGGTAACGAACAGCCTCCAGAATAGGATGTTTTAATCACTGAACATAGACGTGTAAATTACATATATATTTCTGTCGTTTTACTCGGTCGTTGTTCATATCAATCCTTTTGAGCGTGAGGTGTTCGCTGTTTTCTTGATTTGCCTTCAGATTTCTCCTCGGTGTACCACCGTAGTTACTAAAACATGGAAAGACCTAAAACCACCTACAACCACCTAAAAAAATCTACAATCATCTACAACCACCTACAACCACCTCAAAAATATCAGCAACCACCTACAACTACCTCAACAATGACGGCTGGTTCCTCAAGTCCGAGGATCAATGGGAACGTTGACCCTGACGGCAAACCCTCTGGTGGCTGTGAAGGCCTATCCTTGATCTGCAAACTCGTTGAGACCCTGGGCATGGGAATACTTGGGCAGGGGGGTTTTGCTTTCCCAGTCTGTTCCGGGATTTCGGAAGCGCGAAGCTGTCGCCTCAGCTGATCCTTAAAGCGCTTTCTAGGGGCGCCCCTGTCGCGTTTGCCCTGGCACAGTTCCCTATATACGGCTTTGGGCAATCTTGTGCCCTTTATGCGAGACAGGTGACCTGCCCAGCGTGGCCTGCTGGTCAGAAGCATGGCCTCAATGCTGGTAATATCAACTCGCTCCAAGACTTCGTTGTTAGTCACATAGTCCTACCACCGGATGCCCATGATGGACCGGAGGCATCGTTGGTGAAAGCGCTCCAGAAGCTGCACCTGTTTCCGGTACAGAACCCAGGCCTCGGAACAGTAAAGGAGATTGGTGACAACTGCTTCTCTGTAGAACAGGATCTTTTTTGAGAGGCGCAGTGAGTGATTCTTCCTTACACGCTTTTGTAGACGGCCAAAGGAGCTGCTAGCTTTCGCTGAGCGGTTGTCCACATCCTAACGCTCCCGAGGTATGTGAAATGCTCAACGGTGTTCATCAAGTTTCCTTCAATACTGATGCTTGGAGGGTGGTAGGTTCCACGTGGAGGTTTCTGGTACAGTCCTTCGGTTTTCTTGAGGCTGATTGTCAGGTCGAAGGCCTTTGCTCCATCTGCAAAGCGGTTGACAACTGCTTGCAGGGCTATTCACTGTGTGCAAGAGGGGCGCAGTCGTCTGCAAAGAGCAGCTCTAGGATCACCTCCTCAAGAGTTTTGGTGTGGGCCATGAGTCTGTGGACGTTAAAGACACTCCCATTCGTTCGGAACCGTATGTAAATCCCTTCTGTGAGGTCCTCCTTTGCTTCTCTGAGCATCATGCTGAAAAAGATTGCTAAGAGCGTTGGTGCGAGGACTCATCCTTGTTTGACGCCGTTGACGATGGGGAAGGGGACGGAAAGGTCGCCACTGTGCCTCACCTGCCCCATCTGACCTACGTGAAACTGTTGCAGTATGTTCAGGAACTTTGGAGGGCAGCCTAATCTTGCAAGGATGTTCCATAACCCGTTTCGGCTGACCGTATCAAAGTCCTTCGTAAGATCTGTGAATGCTGCATAGAGTCCCATGTTTTGCTCCTGCACTTCTCCTGAATTTGGCGCAGGACGAAGATCATGTCTGTGGTTCCTCGATTAGCTCTGCACTCACACTGACTATATGACAGGGTTTCTTCGGCGATTGAAGGAATGAGTCTGTCCAGCTGTACCCTTGCCAAGATTTTCCCCGCAATGGATAGTAGTGTAACGCCTCTGTAGTTGGAACACTCTGATTTCACTCCTTTGTTCTTGTACAGAGAGACTATGACGGCATCGCGAAGATTGTGTGGGACAACTCCACATTCCCAGCATTCCTGGAATAAATCAATCAGTTTTGCAAGAAGAGTGTCACCCCCATACTTGTACACCTCTGCTGGTACGCCGTTGACTCCAGGAGCCTTGTGACGCTTCTGCTTCGCAATTGCTGCTTTCACTTCTTGCTGGGTTGGTGGTATATCAAGCTCTGTCTTGGCTGCTTGCTGGAGAATCTTCCTGATTTCCTCTCGGCTGAACCTGGCGTTTGTCCTCAAACAGGTTCTCATCGTGCTCAGTCCAGCGGTGGAGGATTGATTCCTTGTCAGTGAGGAGGCTATTGCCATCTAACGATCTCAAGGGAGCTTGCACTTGCTGCGTAGTGCTTTGTAGAAGGCGCAGGTGTTTCCAGTGTCTGCGTAAAGCTGAGTCTGCTCTGCAAGGGCTGTCCATCACTTGTTCTTCGTTGAAATGACCAAAGAGCAAGAATATCAAGGGGTCTTCGTTTTAGTCCATGGGGTCTCTGGTCTTAGGTCTTCGTTTTAGAAACGATCACGAAGCCTCCGTCACGTACGTACTGCTAAAGGAACCGCCTTGAACATTGCGGAAAAATCCAGACCAGGTACATGGTAGTCAAGTAGAGCTATAAACCCTAATAAAAACTCGAAAGAATGTCTTTCCCCAAGTCCCCACAACACACACTCGTACATGTAGGATATCTCCTAATTAGATGCACGCCCAATTTTGACATCCAACACGAAGTGTCCCTTTAAGTCTAAGCATTTGCTACCTATTTTCAACAATAGCTGTGGGTATAAATGCAGCAGTTAATGTTTACTTAAAGAGCAGCATTTGGGGGACATCTTGTGACGTTAAGTGTCTGAATACAGAGACAAGAGTAATGAATACTCAGAATACCCAGCCCTAACTCCTCAAAGATTGGTTTCAGAATTGGTGATGATTTCTTAAAGTAAGCAGACCAAACATAAAAGTTTCTTCGTGCATACATTTGCTCTAGGGGGTAGTGAAAGCAAATATTCTCCTCATTATGGGTCCTCAGCCTAGCTTTCATGAGAGTTTAATGAATGATTTCTATGCTATTTGAAACCTTACCTCTCCACGGGGAATTCCTTCCTTTCCACATCCACGACATTGCACCGGAAACATTTTGCAATCCTGTGCTTGGTGAGTCTTGAATTTAAGCACAAAGAAAGTACGCTTCATTACACTTCGAAGACGGGAATATTCTGAATTTCATCGATAAAATGCTTAAGTTGTTAATCATATGCCTCGACGTTTTGATCAGCCAGGGACTCCCAACAAGTTACCTTAATTTAAGGGGTAAAAATAACGGCTAGTTCAAGAAGAAGTGCTGTAACAGTTCTTTAGGTGACTCTATCCGTCTAAGGTGTGTTTTCAGAACTACATATCGTTTTGTGCCTTGTTTCGTTGATTGGGATTTCTCTATTAGATATATTAGTTTTTAATATGCAAGTAAATATTTGTATTAATGTTTATGCAGGTGTATAGCTACTGTACAAATTTTACATGTGTTTCCATATGTTTAAATTAACAAAGAAAGAAAAGACAAAAAATGAACAAAACAAATTTTTCAAAAAGGCTTACGATTATTTTAGCATTATTCACGCGCCATATCGTGCCATATCTTGAAACAACCATGGTCGGGTCTTCGCCAGTTAACCAGACAAACACACGGTCGGACACGAAAACCCCTAAAAGGTGCAGGTGGCGACAATACCGGCAGTTGGTACACCGTGACCCAAGCAGTGGTAGTACATGTACCCTTTTCAAATCAAGTAACAAATTTACCGCTCCAATTGCATAAATGGCAATGTACATCCTACGCCTCACATTCATGTGAAAAATCCTTTTGTCTAGAAACATAAGCACGAGACTAAGGATGTACAAAGTATTGTTATTCAATTTCGGCGCCATTTATGCAAAGGGCCTATGGTTACTTAAACAAAATACATATCTCTTACTAACCTCGTTTTCTCGGTCCGTACTGTAAGTTACGGACCAAGTTTTTTCCCGTTGATTTATGGCCCAAGCGCGAAGCGCGAAGGCCATAAATCAACGGGAAAAAACGAGGATCCGTGACTTACAGTACGGACCGAGAAAACGAGGTTAGTAGGATATTTATTATATCTCTGAGGTTAACCGGCGCGCGGGCAAGGAAACTAGTCAAAGTGAAGCCAAAGGTTCAGCTGCCACAAAGAATGCCGTGCCAAAATCCCAAAAACTAAATCTTCTTGGCTGTTAAGTTTGAAATAGTTGCTTGCAAGATTCAAACAGTTTTCAGTATAAGTTTAAGCAACAGAAATGACATGAAAAACTCGCTAGATGATGTTTTGTCGAAATTTTAAATTGAGCGGGCTGTACAGCGGGCCGTACTGTAGAATACGGCCCGCTAATTTAGCCAATTAGAGCGCGCGTACTATCTGAGAGATATAATATAAAGCATGAACATTATGTATTCATGCCGATGGAATGGTGTCACCATTGAAGTTTTATATATAAGATATTACTTTAACCATGGTAAATTCACGTAGTCATATATTGGGTTTAGGGTTATGGTTAGTGATAGAGAGAAGAGATAGAGAGATAAAAGGCATAAACATATGGTTATCTTTGACATGATACCGATAAAACGAAAACCACACGAAACAACGTTACTCTGGGAATGGCTAGCAGTTCCAACGTGAGTTTTTCATGTTCCATCGGCGCCATGTCGGTGGAAGAAAAGAAAAGATCTCTCATTTGCTCATTTTGTTCGTTCACCAGCAATTGTACATAACGCGATACTTGGTAACAAGAAACAGGGGCGGATTCCTTCCCCCCCCTTACCATAGGCCCTCTAGGAAAAATTATTTGTGTCCAGTCTTAAAATAGAAAAACGCCAGTTACATTTAAAGTGTCGCTCGGATTCTTGAAAAGCAGTGAGCTTATTATTATAATTTTTGATATTTGATATGCATTATACATTCTGTTTTTCACACGTGATGCATATCTATCAAGGTAAAATGTATCTGAAATAAGAAAAGCTCTGAAAGTGAACTAATCATTGTCTAAAGTGGAATCGCCTGAAGCTGATGCACACTGTACCACTTGAAAAAAGGGGGCTTTCTTCTTTGAAATTATCGTAATTCACTACTTGCACAATCCCATGATACACCTCTATTACCCCCCCCAAAACTTTTGCATAACCATTGTGTGCAATTTCTCCTGGGACATGAAAACGTCCCAAGAGAAGTCGAAAACCATGCCTATGCAGATTTTTGGGGGTTAAAAGAGGTGTATATACGGGAGGCGCGGTGGCCTCATGGTTAGTGCGCTCGACTCCGGATCGAGTGGTCCGGGTTCGGGTCCTGGTCGGGGACGTGGTGTTGTGTTCTTGGGCAAGACACTTTACTCTCACGGTGCCTCTCTCCACCCAGGTGTATAAATGGGTACCGGCGAAGTTAATGCTGGGGGTAACCCTTCGATGGACAAGCATCCCATCCAGGGGGGAGTAGAAATACTCCCAGTCGCTTCATGCTACAGAAACCGGAGATAAGTGCCGGCCTTCTAGGCTTGTGGCAGACTTTACCTTTTACCTTTACCAAAAGAGGTGTATTATGGGATTTGTGCAAGTATTGAATGACCTCAAGTGAAAAGTTTAACAAACATCCAAAGATGTTTTGACAACGAAATAGAATGATTCTTCGCTGTATTCGGCGGCGACATAGGAAAATTTCCCTGCTTTTTGTGAATACCTGCGCAATCAAGCGCGAGAGAGGCCCTTCTGGATTGAGGAAGGGTTACGGTTTTGCAAACGTTGACTGTGTAGCACTTCATATTTCAACAGAAGTAGCTATTGGAGGGTCATGTAAAGTGCTGTTTTCTACCCATGTAAATCGTATGAGTGTTAGCCCTACTGAAGGAATTGGGCCCACTCAAGGACAGAGAAAAACTCTGACCAGGGAAGGAATTGTTTTCCTGTGTCCTTGTGTGGGCCCAATTCCATTAGTAGGGCAAACGCTCACATGGTTTGCGTGAGTAGAAAACAGCGCCTCTGGATTGAGCCAAGTAGATGGGAAACCCAGTTTTGGGAAGAAACAGTAAGCCAGTGGAAAGACGATACACTTTGGCTTTCGTTAAAATACTTAGGAGTCTTCCCCCTGTCAGCTCCTGAGCGGCCAAAAGCGTCTTTATATTTCTTGTACTCTCAGGCTGTTTTTACTAATAGATGTTTCACCTTTGTTCGACGCTGGTTAATTAAATCTCGCTGGTAATCGAGAACTGACATTTCCTTGCTGATATTTTTGTAGATCTCGGCATTTTTATGGCTATTGTGTAGCATTTTCATTATTTCCCTCCCCCACACCGATAACGGTGCTTTTGTTTCATTTTCGCTCCCAGTTTCTCCTCTTTTCGCTATTACGTTAAAAATCGCGTCTAAAACCTCTGTACTTACAGCTTAAAATGACGGTCAAGCAGAAAAGACAGATTACAAAGAGAACTGATCTCTTGGCTCGATCTCACATTGATCTAGATTAGATCGATCGGAGACCACTTTTCTTCGTGGACTACTTTGGATCGGTCTCGGATCGGTTTAAAATGTTTCTATTTAGCACGCTTACGGCCTGGATCGACCCGAGACCGATTCAACCCGCAAGTGAGATCGAACAGGCCCTTGAATAGATCACTTCAATGGACGTGTAGTTAAAGTAAATTTCTACTTAAAGCAAGAACTAAATCTCTAAGTTTAATTGTTACTTGCTGAGTTAAGATACATGTACAGTTGCAGCTGCTGCATTGATTGCTTAATATTTTCTTCGTTCATTTCGCTTTTTTACTAAAACTCAAGTAAGCGGTTTTCAGAACCGAATAACCTGGATTCTATAGTGCAGTGCGGCCATTGGTGGAGATAAAATGTTGCTAAATTGATCTAAAATTGGGTACATTGTAACTTTAGTAGAAAATGTCTTCTTCTTATAATCAGGCAGGCGATAAAATGTAACCTACAGTTACTTCTCACCTGGTTTAAGAGTGCCAATGGGATCGTTCTTTTGGCAACTGCTGCTTTCCTTTCTCTATTCCTTTTACAAAGCCTACCTTCACTGGTACATCTGTATGTAAGACACACTGTAGGACAGTCATTCGTATCCAGCCTCCCTCGTCTTTTTACGGAATAAAATGCGACGCCTGTAACATCTTTCAGTTTGTTGGTGTGAAGCTAATTTATAAGGGCCGTTGATTCGATCAACGTTCGATAATTCGACACACGTTTACAAAAGAAAAAAAAAATCCTGGAGGAAAGGGAGATTCGGGGCTCGCTGGGCCCACCCCTAAATCAGCCCTTAAAAAAGCATTTGTTCTGTTTACGATCGACTATCGCAAATTTCGTGGTAGCTTCCTTTTTGAGAGCAAAACATAGCAGATGTTAAGGCATGTATTGAAAAGCAACACCTTTCGAAGAAGAAACCAAGCCAGCCATTCAAAAGATTGCTGTGTCTCCGATTCAAATTGACGCGACCGAAATAACCGAGTATGGTAATGTTCCAGAACATGTTTGCATTTAATAGGTGATAAGCGCAGTTTGTGTGTCAGCTACGTATTCCCTATTTTTATGCCTACGTTGACTAAAGAGAAAAACTGCTACTACGAAAACCCCACGGTATCACACTCGTACCGCTCGTTAGCCCTACCGCATGTCACTGAGGGATCTCCGTGGATACATGTAATAGAGCCGATACAATTGAACAGTTGAGACGGCCAATAAGAGGTGGATCGTTTTGTCGTTGGACTTAGCTGCACTTATTAACTTCGATGTCCACATAAAGTCTTTTCCATGTTATCCACGTTAACGAGGCGACTCTAAATAATTGACACAAGCTAACAGGGTAATTTAATATCAGCTGCCATTTTTGCAGTTGGTCTACGATCTGCACAATAATTTATACTGACCTTGAGAACAGCAGCTGTAATTGATTCACCACATAAAGGGCACAGTTGTTGACGATAAGGACATTCATGCTCTACGTGTCGTTGAAAATCTGATCTCTTGATCGATTCTGGACAGTTGTAATTAGTACAATGTTCTTTTTCGGCTGGGCAGGATGCAAGATGTTGCTAATTGACGAGGAAAGAATGAAAGATCGTAATCACAGTCAAGGAATCTTTTATGTTATGTATTGTCATTTAATTTCTTCTTTTCCTCTTGGTGTTTATCACGCCTTAAGCGTTGATTATTCATTGTTCATTTGATGTCGCTGTATAAGTAAATTATCCTTTACTTTTGTAAAGTGTTTTAATCCTAGCAATATAAGATAAGAACAAGCAATAGTTAGTCCGTGAGTGTTAACTGTAGAATCACCAAAGGGTTGTTGCATGCAAAGTTAAACGGGGAAAGAAAGAGGAGCAGTGCGCACAGCCGAAATTCATTGCCAAAGCCGGCGTAAAACAGTGGCAAGACCACTTTGTCGGCGAAAATGATAGCTACGAAAGAACAGAAGTAGGGAACAATAGATGGTTTTCAGTCACGCGATGAGACGGCCATTTTGGTGCACCAAACAATAACAAATTATGGCTCATGTTTTGCATTATAATAGATGTTGTTCTGTGCATCCACTCGGCTGCTATGAGTTCAGGTTAAAACCATTTATAAAACTAACCCAGAAAAAAGACGTGGTGCATGATGGAGTAGGTTGTTTGCATGTTACGTCATGGCCTTCATGTTGGATGATGACACAAACCACATGTTGGACGAAGGCCCTTAATTAATCGTTTTTGAGTTTTTTTGCAGTTGATTAGGTTGACTGGGTTTTATTGGTTGGACGCAACGTCCGGAAATGCAAAGGAACTGAAATTTGTAT
>NC_090870.1:33941044-33963544 GCF_036669935.1 Montipora foliosa | reverse complement strand
TTAACTGCTAATTTTCTCGCATTCCCTTGGGTAATTTTTTTTAAAAATTGGCTCAGTTCTAACCACGTACAGTTCCTATCAACTACCCTACATTTGTTAAAATCTGTCTGAATATAGTAAAGGAAAAGACAGATTACAGAATATTGGCAAAAGCGTCTCAGCGACCTTGACTTTTTACCGCTTCAAAATGTCAGGCAATATCATTTCCATAATGTGGCAAAGAACAAGAAAATTCGCCAAAGAAAAGGCGAATATAAGGAATTTAGACGAAAAATAGGAGTGTATCTTCCTGTCAAGATGTGATGTTGCCATGGCAACGTCCATAATCTAAAAATTAACACCCAAAAAATAACCCATATTTTATCGGTACCCATACTGGTAAATCTCTACAGGGAAACCTTCAAGAGAAATTAACTAGGTTTCTCTCCTGTAGTGACGGTATTCACAAATACTCTAGGGAGCCACTTTAAATACATCATGGCAAAATGCCCGAAAGGATCCTATGGAAATGAATAACTTTCTTCGAAAACAAATAGGGGGATCATATAGCTTACAAAAAAAAAACATTTATTTCCTTTTTAGGGTCCTGTTCCTCAGAGTACTCCTCTTACCCCGGGTCAAAATTTGTACGTCCCTAGTGATACGTCAAGTGAACATGAAGAAGTTTTGTTGAGAGTAGACGAAAAGAAGCGCTCTCTAGACTCTCTAAACACCTATTTAGCAGCAAGAGACATAAAGTCCAGTAAGATCATAGCTGCAAACCCTATGGGAGAAGGCGAGTGCACGACGAACGAAACGCTACTACACGCGAAAAGCAGGTCAAGCCACTGTCGCTATACTTAATGACATAAGCCCTCAGGATTCACAGTCTTTGTTCAGCGAGGTGGCCTCCTCAGGCGTGTTACGGCAACAGTTCATCTCGAGTGAGGAGGCTTCCCCAGAAAGCAACGTAGATGAGACGCTCATGGCAGCTCTTTCCGAGTGCTATGGTGCTGCAAGCAACTGGGCAACACGGCGACAAATACTATCGATAATGGCAGACAAAGTACGTTACAAGACTCTCCTTAAATACGTACCAGATCTGACAAAATAACGCTACACGGAAGCCAAACGTCACTGCTTGACACATGGCAGAGGAATGCCAGTACTTCATGAAAAAGCGCCAAGACGGGATGTTTCCCCCTCGCAGATTAAACATTTCATAATGTTTATAACGAGTCCACATATCATGCAAGATCTGCCATTTGGCCAGCGCTCTGTCGTACTCAGCGACAAAAGACAATAAAGGTCCCAAATGTTATCAGAACTCTAATCCCTGAGAGAGTGGTACAGAAGCACACAGCATATTGTGATGAGTGTAACTTCAGAGCGTTGAGCCGTAGCACATTGTTGCGAGTATTATCCGTCTGCTCAGCATCTTCAAGGAAATTTCTTCAAGGCCTCGACTACATAAGCTCGTCGGGTACTCAGGCATTTGACAACCTAGCAGAAGTAGCTGAGAAACTTGGGGACGCAGGAAAAGGGATGCACTGGGTCAAGGATGTCCAGAATCGCCTACGTGTGGCAAAACGCTACCTTAAAAGTGATTATAGGGTAAGTTTTCTCATTGATCATTTAGATCGCACTAAGGAGAAACCGCTGTAAACGGAGATGCTATCACGAGCAGTGGTTTACATTTATACGCTGCTTCAAAAGCTTAACTTATATCCACCCCAAGTTCTCAAAAATTAGAGGTTCCTGTTAACTAAAATGTGTTGCTGGTGAAGCATGCAAACTTTTTATCATACTTTTCTGGCATATAGAAACTTGTAGCTTTGAATCAATGAAAAAAAACAAAAACAAAACAAAACAAAAACAATAAAAGAAGTGAATTAACAAATACATCGCGCAGGTTGATGTTGAAGCATTCGTGGGTTTTGTTCTATCCATTGATTTAATTGATTTAATAATAGAGCATGGATAAGTTCATTTTCGGTTTTTTAATCCTTAAACAGTAAGAGAACTGAGAAGTCTTGTTTTCAATTGCAGGTGCATGTTTGTGAAGGTTCAACTGTGGCAGATCATTGCAGGTTGTTTGCATTGAGTGATTGCAAAGATCCTGCTTTTTATGATGACTGCAAACACAGCCATGACGACCGCTGCGATCGCTGCGAGTTGTTAGCATCAACAATGGATGAAATAGACAACACACTCGTTAAAAATGAAAGCAATTTATCAGGTGATGATTGTGAAGAAATGCGTTTCTTAGTAAAACAGGCAAAAGCTCAAATAGTATCGTGGAAGGCACATATTTTACGCTCAATCCACCAACATTCAGCAAGGATTGACTTCCTGGAATCACTAAACGAATCCTCTGTCCTTGTCATCCAGGACTGGGCCATGAAGTATTTGCCTCGGAAGTACCGCGAGAGCCAGACAGGCTGGTTTGGAAAACGAGGAATTCCTTGGCATACCAGTGTTGCGTTTACGAGAGTAGATGGCGAAATACAGAGGCTGACATTCTTCCATATTTTTAAGGCCTGCAGTCAGGATAGCAATGCCGTGTTCGCGGTAATGGCAGACGTGATCCAGCAGCTGAAATCCATCATGCCAAGCTTGACAACCGTCTACTATCGGCAAGACAATGCCGGCTGCTATCACTGCGGGCACGTCATTATTAGCTCAAGCAAATTAGGCCAAAAGGAGGGCATCGTACTGAAGAGGCTTGACTTTTCAGATCCACAGGGAGGAAAGGGTGCGTGTGACCGCAAGGAAGCGACCATCAAGTCTCACATGAGAGTCTTCCTAAATTCAGGAAATGACATCGAGACACCAGAACAGATGTTTAAAGCCATGGTATCTTTCGGTGGAGTGCCTTCCCTTAATGTCACGCTTTGTGAACCTTTTACAAGCGTGGAAACTCCAGCATTCAAGATAGATGGTGTAAGCCTTTTATCCAACATAGAGTATTCAGCTGAGGGGATTCGCCTGTGGAGGGCGTACGGAATCGGTCCGGGTAAGATCGTGTATCAACAGAAGTCTTCTGGATAAGGTTCAGGCACTTTATTGGATCTTGTGGTAGCCCAAGTACACTGAAGTAATTTTTCATCGATAAAAGAGCGAACAACTGCTTCCGCGAAGCCCTCAGGGGATGAAAAAGAATCCACAGGCTCGGGAGGGGAAGATGCTTCGACTAGCCGTTTTGCTTGTCCGGAAGATGGATGGTATAAAAAGGTTCATTAAGCATTCCTCAGTGCTTCGCCACTTGGACTGTGGTAAGCACCAATATACCCTTGAGCATGAAACCTTATACGACAAAGCTGGTGTCCAATATGCAGAACAACTGGAAGGACAAGGAGCCACTACGGTACCCGTCGTAAGTGTCCCTACCAAACACGCCAGTGCACGAAATCTGGATATCGGCTGGGCGCTGAAGGTAACTGGACCTCGACGTACTAGGTTCACTGTTGCACAACCGTCATATCTTACCAAAAAGTTCAAACTCGGAGAGATGACAGGGCAAAAAGCTGATCCGGCATCAGTGGCTCGATCTATGAAGCATGCAAAAGATATCAATGGTACCAGGATGTTCCACAGTGATGACTTCCTGACAGCCAATCAAATAGGATTCTTTTCACGTCTTGCGTCAAAGAAAACTCTCCCTGACGAAGAAGCTGAAATCGAGGTGATGGAAGCTGCTAGATATGAGGCTGACATTGATACCATGATATCTCAAGTGACTGACGATCTCACACCAATGCACCCGATTGTGTTTGACTCTTTCAGCCTTTGCGAACTGTCCTCTAAAGGGAAACTAAACACCCTTGCAATCCCATTCCTAAGAGAGATGTGTTGTCACTTTGGTATCGCTGTTGACGACATCAAGGTTAGGCGCCAGAAACCGTACATTGAAAAATTAAAAACGCTCAGTGACAAGTGTACTTGTAAGCAGCTATGATTAAAGTAGTATGTATTGGATTAAGTAAATTATATCCAAACCAAAATTCGACATTTTCTTTTCAAAGTTCTGGTCAAGTTTTCGTTTCTTTTCTGCCCGTGATTCTGTATTATTTCACAATGCAATGTATGATAAGGAATTTCAAGATAACATTTGCTAATTGTTTTTACAATACGCAGTTCTGTATACGAGTTTGAAAAACGCGACATTGGACTTTCATACTTGCTATTTGGTGGGGTTTAAAATCCTTAAAATTGCCAAAATTTAACATCGCCTGGATTAATGGGATAGCATTTTGTTCAGCGCAGTCTTATGACTGCTCTCTTTGAACGTTTTATGTTGTGCGTGCAATATAGTTAGTGGCACTTTTTGACAACTTTTTCCCCAAACTTCCCTTTGGCCGTTCTCGTCCTCGTTATTGCATCTCAGGTTGTCACGGTTCTTTGCGGGCTGACGATTTTATTCTTTTTCAAAGTTGAACTATCGAATATCTAGTACGTGCGCAGCGTTTTACTGAAGGGACCCGATATGCTACTTTCGTGTATTCAGAACTCACTTATCTCGCAAACAGTTAGGAATACAGTTTAAAATAGTAGGGCTCAATTTTTTGTCTCCATTAAGAGAGCCTGACTTGGGTTTATTACGTTCAAATCGTTGCGTGACATCCTTAAGGTTTTTCATAAATTCTGATTTCAACCTTAAAAGGTTGAAATCAGAATTTATTTTACCACAACCACCACGTAAAGTTTGTTCCCTTCATTTCGCACAAAATTTATTTTTTAGGCTTGATGCTTCCAAATAATTATGAAACAACCTCGTTCCCAGGGTCTCTCTTCTCTGCCTCCATTGTCGTTGAGAGAAGACCCTGGTTCACGCTGGTCACGTGTCTCCCAGAATCTGGGAGGTTGGCGAAATGTGTGTTAGGGGATGGGTGGCAATGTAGGCTTTGTTGACATTGCAAAGAAGGGAATCAGCACGCAATTGATTTTGTGGCCAGATAACCATTGACAAAACGTTTGACAGCAGTATTTTATGTACTACACATATGGAACCCGATGTGAAAGAAAAAAAGTTGTGGTCAAATCGATCAGACGCCACAGAAAGTTTTCATCCGTGTGAAGGTCCGGATCAACGAAGAATGCTAATAGTTTGCGACAATTTTAAAGGAAAGAAGATTTTGTTGTGCAAGAAAACAAGCGAAACGGTTATCCATGAAAAACAAACATGTTCAGCGATCAGCCGGTGTGTTGTTATTTAAGTTCTCGAGTCACATATCGACCTCAAATCCATCAAATCAAACTGTATTAGCATGTGCAGGTATTTCATTTTGTTCTTTGATTTTCGTTTTTCTTTCGAAAGTTAAACAACGTGATTGCTAAGGTCGCAATCTTGTACAGCGAGTCGACAGTTTGACTTATGATATTTATATTTCAACAACTTCGTGTAAATTGTCGATGTCGTTAAGATTTTTTTTACCACTGCACCGCGCTTTAATAGCGTGTATATTTTTAGTCGCAGTAAAATAAAAGAGACATCTTTATCAAGCAAACGTAGTGTTTGGTGTATTCTTTTATGTTAGTGTTTGTTCTGAAGAAGCAACTTTAAAGCGAACGTCAATCGCCGCTCGACATTGAAGTCGTCTTGTCGATCACAAAAGCTCTTGCTTTTAGTTTGACCGCTTTTGTGGGAATTCATCTCCTGTGGGAATATAACATCAGCTCTTTTGACCTTTTTATTTTAGAAATGCCTTGTTAAACGAATATTTTTTCGCCCAGGTGCGGTTGCGGGATCAAAATATAACGAAAACACTACCCTAGTGGAAAAATGTTTGTCGACGAGTGCCACGTGACCAGCGTGAACCAGGGTCTTCTCTCAACGACAATGGAGGCAGAGAAGAGAGACCCTGGGAACGAGGTTGATTATGAAAAACAAGCGCAGGATTACTGTGAAATTGATAATGATATTAAAGTCGCTCTTCATTCCTCACTTTAAATGAAATATACACGCAAATATGTTTTCTACATGTCAGTTCAAGTCCAAAAAGCCCTTTAAATCTTGCGATCGCATTCATAATACGCCAGTAATTAAAAAACGAAAGATATCTTGAGCAACTGAAAAGTGGCAGAAGTCACGGCTTGACTTCCGTGACACCATTTACACAAGTTGACGGATTGATGCTGTGACTTTGCCAATTTTGAGGGTGTTGATAGTAGGCGCTGGTAAAAAGCCCGGCGCTAATTTGTATATCCGGATTAAGACCAACGTTTCTACTAACTAAATCTAAAAATGTCGGGCGATTTGCTATTTTACCGGGAATGGATATTTCCTTCTGAAAAAATGCACTGAGCTGCGAATTTCGACCACGCAAAATTTTGCTAATTTTTCACGGCTTTCCCTGAATTTCTGTTTCGACACAGAAGTGAATGTTTAGGCTCGAATTACTCGTTGACACATATTAAAGAAGTTTCTGGGCACAAATGTGAGGTTAAAAGCGATGCGAACTGAAAATGGGGATTGATTTGAATATAGCATCTTACGCTAAAATAGTGGCATTTTCTCTGATCGCGGGGGCCGAACAGAATTTCGTCATATTTGGGAATTAAAATCAATCTTTCAAGAAAAAAATCCCACCACTTTTCTTACAGTATGATAGGCTATCTTTGTATGAAATATGAAGAATTTTGTTTTTATCATCATGTGCCAACCTTTCTTATTTTCGCTCGGTTTTGAGTGGACATTTCCTCTTAAAAAGTCTTTCTTAATAGATGTTACTAAGTCAGTTTACATAGTCACTTATGTATTCCTGGATCCTCTCTTATGCGGTCCGTGAATGAACTCTATTTCCTCACAGTATTATGGTCTCTGATACAGTTCTTTTTTTTTTAATTCATCAAATCAATAACCACCACACCAGATAAATGTTACTCCCATAGAAGAGGACTCCACAGAAAGCAATTTAGAAATTCAAGAAAAGGGAAAGTTACAGGAGATGCTGATTATCGGTGACTCATCAGTGTTGGATTTGCGCTCTGAACAGTCCGATATGAACTTCCTAGACAGTGGTTACTATGAGGTTTGCAATGTGAGGACAACTCCAGCTGTCTAATACGCGGAATTTTGGTTCTTGCATTAAGCATGGAAACCATCGTTATTAGCAAGCATTCATTGAGTACTGGACGTTATGGGAAAGACTTTCAAAGACGATGCAGGCAAAATAAAATACAGTCGATACAGATAAAAAGACAAAAACGCGAAGACAATATAGACAAAAACATAAAAAACAAAGACTCCCTGCATTAACTATGCTGCAATACATTCCATACGCGACAAAGGCATTGCGTATTGAATGGCTTCTTGGAAGGCACAAGATTAGCAAGATTAGAAGTGAAATGCGGAAACTTCAGTGGTCAGGGGTACCCAACGTCAATTTTCGGAAAATATCTGTTCGAAAGACGATTTGAGATCTAGAATTTTCGGAACATTTGCTGTAAAATTTCTTGCTTGCCTGCCTCTCCTAGGATTTTCGAACATCTGAAAAATGGTATAATTGCCCATTTTAAACGGATTTTTACCCTAAAAAGGTCACCTAGAATTTTCTGGAGCATTTTTTCTGGTGGAAGTTTTCGAAAAGGTAAGTTCTGATCTCTATAATTTTCGGATCACTAGACTTTCAGCTAGGAAATCCGAACAGATGAAAGAATTTTAGGGGATTAAAATATGCCTATACATGTATCTACCGCTTAAATACAAAAATACGTTTAACAATGCTATGTTTAAGTGGTTTTGAAGTATATTCTCGTTGAGTGCCCCTGACTTGTTGAAGCACCTCAGTTTCCTTTTGGAAGAAAGTAAAACTCATCAAAACTTCAGTTTCTATCGTTTGAATCTATAAAAGCTATTAGGAATGTTTTTGTCTTAAGCGAAGACAATTGCGATTGAAGAGTGAGACAATTGGAAGGCAATCCTAGATTAGTCGGACCGGAAGTTATTCTGACTTGTGAGGAACTCAGTTTCGTTGAACTGGGTGACCTATTTTCTGCTTTTCGACGTTCAGACATTTTCTACTTACCTTAACTTGCATTTCCTTAAGACCAGAGGTCATAAACAAGTTCTCAGGATACATTTTCTGACAAAACCATTAATGAATGACCAATACATCTCTAATACGCTTTGGCGATTAAACAGAAGGAACAAATATAATGGGGAATCCCCTAATAACATGCCTTTTTCGATATTTCGCGCTGTGGTCAAAACATATCATGAGATTGTCTTGGTGAAAGTCAAATGAAAAAAATTAGCTCCCGCGAACTGTTGATCGAACCTCCTATGATCTTGGCGATCTTTAAGTCTACAGTTCAGTACATGAGCAGCAAACCCGTCACCGCTCCGGCGTCGTCAAAAAAGTTAAAGTAGTCGGAAAGTGAACCAAATTCGTAAAGCGAAAACCGCATAAAGTCGAGAATTGTGCAACGAAAGTAATCCAAACTAGGAGTCTCGTTCTGATAGAATTGAAACCAGCGAGACTCGTGTAAGAAATGGCTACTAAGGGAATATGTAGGAATGATATTCTTGTACTGTCTTCAATTGACCATCATTTCCTGTCACCTGAAGTGGTTTACGATCTCTAAGTTTACGTAGCTTCAGTTAAGTTTGGGACTGAGGGAATAAACTCAGTTAAAGGTTAGTTTTACATTACTGGCCATAGTTACAGGCGGTTGTAAGCTGTTTATGTCAGTCATTGGATTAGAAGTGGAATTAGTAAACAGTTGACTGACTGACATATTCGCTAACTAGGACACTACACAGCGTGCCTTACCTGCCGCCGGTGACCAAGATCAGACGGAGCGTTTAATTGATTTGCTTTTTGCGTTTCGGCCAAACCGAATTGAAGTGCAGGACAGGGGACCTGTTTTTAAGAGCAAGGTTGATACCCCCGTTTTATTTTTATGTTGTCCGAGAGAGGTTGTGGGGAATTTATCGCTGTAACAGAGCTGATACCGAGTTAAAAGCGGACGAAAATTGCCGACGGAGCAATCAGCATCATGACTTGCTTGATTGACGTTTAGAGGAAGAGAAACGCATGCACAGGCCAGTGAGACTCTTTGACTAGTTTCTCATTCCTATTACGCGGTTTGTAGTAACTCGGCCAGACAAATTAGATGTTTGAAACCGAGATTGCACAATAAAAAAGCAAGGAATCTCCCATTTTTGCGGAACAACTGTCAGAAAATATACTTGTACCTCTTCAAAGGAAAATGACGTAAATCTTTAACTAATTAGTGCTAATTTGACGATTGCTTTCGACGCATGTCCGCAATGAAAAGTTACAAATGACGCTATTTAGTTTTTTTTTAGTCACTGGTTTCTCGCTGAAATTGTGTGACATCAGGCAGAAACTGAACCCAGGTTGTACTCTGTTTGATCCTTTGAGCAAACCACGCTTCGATTTTCTCAGAAATGTGGTTCAAGGGCCATAATATTCACGTATTGGGCACATGATTAGCTGGACTGGTTAACCAATAGGTGCATACATTGTTCTTTAACTAATTTCCGCTTCCACTGAAACGTCTCAAACCGAAAAGAAAAAATATAGTTACGTGATAGAACAATATTTTCAGCGAAAGCTTCATACAAAATCAAGCCAATGATTCAAAGCCTTTCTTTTCGCTCACTGTTTTAGGAGAGCAAACCGAAATACTTTCTCAGCTGTAATAATTAGGCCATATTAATCACACAAGGCAGTAGCAAGCTAGAGGACCTCACGACTTTCTGAGTCAGATGCCGGGTAATGATGCTTTACTATTCATTGATGAAACCAATGAATAATATCATTTAATAGCGGCAAAGGTGTTTGAGAGCGAAAGTAGACTCTCATTATATTGTCGCTGGACTCCGCGCTTGGCGCGTTTCTTTTGATCTTCCGTGCCTCCCCTGATGTTTGCCAATTAGTGTTCTCACGGCAAAGCGTTTCAAGATTGTAGCCAGCGGGCTACAATCACTGAACCACCCTCCAAATATTTCAGTTGACTGACCTTCGTTAGGTGAAATCAGTTGAAGGTCTTCTTTCAATTCATCTTCAAAGGGTAAGTAGCTTCCGTGTTGTGGACTAGTTAAGAAATGCGCGCGTTTATTTTAGGGCGCCAATAAAATACTAGTTCTCAGAATTGTTAACGGTTATTGGAGAAACAGCCAATGAAAGTGAGAGATTAGATGTCGTGACAGTGTGTCCACTATAAACACAAACATGAACTAGTTAGCCATTCAGTGAAGTGTGTTCACTTACTATTAGCAGAGCGGAGAGAAACAAAAGCTGGAAATGTATTTCTAAGAAAAAAAACACGAGTGACATTCTGCTTGCAGAAAAATACTAATGATCTTTGTTGAAAGTGAAAGCAACAAGGAAATTTATCCCTTATCATGATTCCAATGGTTACTGCTATCCTTAGGTGAAAGAACGCTTGGCTGTTGTCTATGGTTTTAGTACAAATCATCCACGCATCACTCATCTTTTGACAAGGAAGGTGGTCGAATGTTAATCGTCAACGAAATTTAAATACTGAACGCCGTAGACAAAAACTTTTTATGCCATTACCAAGAATAGAGGGATGATATCTTGTTTCATTTAGTATACGGAACGGATACCACCAAGGCAGATTGTCCTTATTTCAGACCCACTGTTTATATCGTGAGCCTTTCACCTTCCTCTAGACTCTTTGTCTTCATCAAACGAATTTCGTCTCAATGTATTTGCACAAACATTTCACAACGAAGACACTTCCCTTTGCGATAATATATGCCTAACCGAAACAGTACATCAATCTGTTGACTGCACGAGTTTCATTTCCGTTTTGTATGTTAAGAGAATGCAACTGAGGTACTGTATTCCTGCTCAAACAATGGGGATGCATGCTTTGAACACTTACCATCTTCCACTCCACTATATATGTCTTGGCGAGATCAAACATGTTCTGAACAGGGTAAACTTGATCTCCACACCGGTATCCTAAATTCCTGTTTTTCAAGCTGGGCTATAGCTTGATCGGGGAATTACCCAATTATATATACCGCTTTCATAAATTAAAAAAGGGGGAAGGAAGGAGGGGGGGGGGGGGAGGGGGGGGAGGGTGTCTTACACCACAGGGGCATCAGGGGCATCATGCTTCCGTGAACAAGGGATAAGAAAACTAAGCATTGAAATCAAACAAACAATAGTAGATCTCAAGGTAACATTTCCTCTTTTAAGATCTGTTTTTGGACGTTGTCAGTCTGTCGAGTCTATCGAAGAACAGTATTTCGTGACCTTCGCTGGTTTTACTGTAGCAATAGCAATCGTTAGTTGTATGGGGTCTGCATGCGGTACAGTCGTATATTTAACTCACTGCTCTTGTAGAAACTCTCTGGAGGGCTTTATATGAGAACATCATAGCAATTGTCAAATTTCAAAATTCGCACATTCACATTTCCTCATCCGAGTATTCCATAAACGATTTCCTTCGGGAGGAATGAGGACCATACCCTCAATGTACACGATTGAAGCCCCCCCTCGTAATCGTCGACTTGCTAATTATTAATTCATGTCGACCAATGAAAGCGCTGATCTAAGCGACCACGAAAATCCAATTATCTTGAATTTGCATTGGCATGCTTCAACTGATCCACATCCACGTATTTTTTACTGGTAATGGCTTTCTGCTATACAAATAAATTAATACTCATATCTAGGGTTGCTTGTTTGCTTCATCGATTGGCTGCGTGTATCGGTCAGACATACAAAATGCACTCCAGGTTAAAAACTGACTCTGAACCAAAAACACAGTGCGTATCAAAACAGTGTCACGCAATCATATTTACGGAAATCCATAATTCCATGCTCAAAAGAATATCGCGTTTCTGATTGGTCAATGACGAACGCATTTGTAGGTTATATAGTCCCATATTAAAGTTGCTATGGAAGCAAAGCAATGGAGTGATTTTGTTGAGAAAATAATAAAACAATCTTACGAACTTGCTCGTGCATTTCGTGTTTTATGGTCATTCGTGATGTTTTGAAAGTTCTCAAATTGCACTCGCCTACGGGTCGTGCAATTTTGAAAACTTTCAAAACATCACTCGTGCTCATAAATCACGAAAGGCACTAAATTTCCCATACTTATATCCGTTATAAAAATACTGCATAGCTTCCAGCGAAGATGAAACTCCTCAAACTCTAAAGGTAGGCGGGATATATTTTGCAAATTGAGCCCTTTTTGAACATGATAATTGTTTCGAGATCGTTCGAATCAACTGATATTAGATGGTATGTTGGAGTCATGATTTTGTCTGTTTACTACTGTTCCCTTCATTTGTAAACATTCAAATTTCTCGTTATTTTTCGTAGGTGCAAATGTACGTGTTGCTCTTCGGACGAGGTAACAAAGGCAGAGGAATGCTTCTGCTGTAGCGAAATTGATCGGTGCCGGGGGAAGCTGGAAGCAGTTGCAGATGATAAAGTACTACCACCGATCGGCCTGGATTTCAATCTTGTTGTCTAGACGAGTGGGTTTGAGGAATAGCCGCCACAGGATTAAGAAACCGAAAGAACGAGCGATACACACATCAACGTATGATATACCCCATGAAGTCCAAAACAAGACGAATAAACTGTCGGTATGAAACTGATCGTAGAAATCTATTCAGGAGCAAGGAAAATTATTGCCATTGTCGCTCTTAATTGCTACGTTATAACAAACATGAAAATATTTCCCGACAAGGAAAAGTGCAATCCAAGTTGAGCTTATTATACAGCGCTCTAATACCGATACTTCGCAGTTTGGCCTTGCTCATACATTGATGTGTATCGCTCGTTCTTTCGGTTTGTTAATCCTATGGCGACTATTTTTAAAACCCACTCATCTAAACAACAAGATTGAAGCCCAGGCAGATCAGTGGTTCTGTTGTTCTCCGTCATCTGCAACTGCTTCAGTTCCAGGTACTCCACTCACCGATCAATTTCGCTAGTAACAGCAGAAGCTTTCCTTACCCTTTCACTGGCCTTTGTTACTGCTTCCGAAGAACAACACGTACATTTGCACCTAGAAAAAAATAACGAGAAATTTGAATTTTTACAAATGAAGGGAACAATGGTAAACAGACAAAATCACGACTCCAACATACCATCTAATATCAGTTGATTCGAACGATCTCGAAGCATTCCTCTTGTTCTTTCTCTTGAGCTACTTCTCGTCGATATGCGGCTGCTTTTTCCTCAGTAGCCACGAGTCTAAATCTTCATAATCACAGGTAAGTGACTCAGAATATTTTTTCTGAGTCAAGCGATAATTCCGAAGTCGATAAATCATGATCGATAAAAGACGAAGCTTCGCTTTCTGACAAGTTTTCCATTGTTTATATACTCAAGTAGCAGCGAGCGATTTGTTGAGTAAGTGACGTCATAAGTCCTCGCTCCAGGCTTTCTCCAATAAGTATGCAGGCGAAATAACATTGAAATGTTGGTGAAAGTAAGTTAAATTCATTATTTGAAAAGCGTATGCAACAGTTTGGCGGCGTTTCCTCGAGGATTTGAGACTTTTTAAAAAATCGTGTTTTTTCGTCAAGAGTTTCCCTTTAAAGAAGAGGCCACGAACATTTAAATCCATACAGTGGCACCGAATCAGTTGTTAAGCATTTTTATACATTTACAGAAGTAACTAGTTAAAGTTTTGTGCTCCTTGTTGTTCTTGCAGTTTTCCTTTTTCTGTTAACACTCCTGGAGCATCTCACAGTTCACTCATCTCAATCCTGCATGTTGCGTCCGTGCATTGAATTGGGAAGTGATCTAGAATGGAGAATTGTGTTCGTTGATCATCGTTTTGATGGCAGCTACATAGAGGCGGGATATTACAAGGCGGCGCTTAGATATGAATTTCATTTCGAGTGGTAAAATATTGAAAAAAAAATCATATTTTCAAGCCACCGTGTAATTGCCTTTTTCTTATATAGAGCAAAAAAAACAAAAAAAACAACAACAACAACAACAAGAACAAACGTCATCTCGAATCCTTGCGGCTCGCCGGCCGGAATGTCTTCTCTTTTTCACAATTCTTCTTGTCTTGCAAGGAATTTCGTGAAGAATTTTGGGTCGAAGGATTTTACGTCAGCTTTGGAGAACTCTGCGAATCTATCGCTCGCCATTCTTCACTGACTGTTTGTACAAACAACCGTGCAGTAGCGGGAAATGGTCTCATCAATATCCCCACTAGTGCAGGATATGGAAAATACGCCCCTTGGGTCCTGGATTTCGATAACTGCAAAATGTCCCCTCACTGCGAAATATCTTCGCTAATCTATTATTCACGGTGATTGACTACGTCGCCGTTAAGGACATTTTATTAACTGCGAAATATTCCCTCTACCTTATTATTACGTTTGGCTTTCGCCGTTACTGAAATTTCAATAACTGCGACATATTTTCCCTCTGTATTTTGTTAGTGAGTACTACTTCGCCGTTAATGACATTTCAATATAATATATATAATATATTGAGTGCCTTTGTTGCGAATTTTATTGTTATCTATAGAGTAGAATAACTGCAAATTTTTCATTTGTCAAAGTACCGGCCGACCATCATTTTCCCTCTTAATTTGATTTACATTTCCTCTAAATTGTTAGCAGAGTACCATTTTTGGTAACTGGCCCTTAGTGCATGAAGTGCACTGAAAACGTTAGGTTATGTAAAAGTGTGAGAATTTTCCTCTGTCTTGTTCTAATTCTCGCTCTAATTTAGAATGTCTTTAGTTTTACTCTGGTTTTGAATCATACTGAATTGTAAATACCTTCATTGTAGTGTTCCTGTGGCAGTTTTGACGAGATACTAAAGATCCTGACCTGTACATGTGCAGGGTTCTCATTGCAGCTCCTAGATACTTCGTTTGAGAGAAAGAAAAATCAGCCGGTTACGACTGAATTTCGTCAGAGCTGTGGCCGTAATAAAATGGTCGCGATTTGCGGGCAATCATGCTTTCAGAATTATCCAGCTTCCATTGAGTACTTTACATTGAAACAGACGTGATAAAAGCCAGTGTTTCCTATAATTCAAGTAACAAAAAGCCTTTACCTTCATCATAGCGTTGTACAACATGCTCGCTCTCTCTATCAGCTCGCACTAAGGACCCACATAGCCACTTGAACCGCCCTAAAAATACACACCAAACCGCGAGAAAAGACTTCCTAACGCTTGCTAATAAACATCGCAAAAGTCGGAAGAAGCGGTAGCTGTAGTCAGTAAGAATGGAAAAAGCCATTACCGATCAACTGAGCAGGTTGGATAGAGCCCTGAACACTTGATCTTGCACCTCTCTTCAGTTGTACTGGATCACAAATTGTCAGCCTTGTTGTCAGCCTTGTGGTCACCAGCCTTGTTGTTACCAGCCTTGTTGTCAGCCTTAGATGACCTGTTAAAGGATAGGGGAATAACCTACACATTGGTCATTGAAGTGTGCTCAATTAGCGTACTTATGTCCAGGTTTGACCCTAATTAGATGCACGCCCAATTTTGACATCCAACACAAAGTGTCCCTTTAAGTCTAAGTATTTGCTACCTATTTTCAACAATAAGTTAAGGGTAAAGGTTAGCGTTATTTTTAGCTTTGGGTAAATGCAGCAGTTAATCTTCACTTAAAGAGCAGCATTTGGGGGACACTTTGTGGCATAAATTGTCTTTATTCTGAGACACAAGTGATGTTGAAGTTGGCTAGAAGAGCAAGGGGACACTTTGTGACGCTTATTGAAATCCGCGTGTATCTAATTAGGGTCAAACCTGGACATAAATTAGTGGGCGAAAAGAAGAAGCGTGCGACGTTGTTTTCAAAAGCTGGAAATGAGTGACACTCTGCTTGTCGAGCAAATACTAATAATCTTTGTCGAGAGCAACAGGGAAATCTATCAACTTATTATGATTCCAGTGGTTAGTTTTGTTCTGTAATAGACCTAATCGGCTAACTCAATGTTGTGCCCAATTCAAATCTCCCGAGGCTAAGATTCTTTGTGTATTGTATTTGCATGATAATGTAGCATTCATATTTAAATGATATGGAAATGCTTGGAACAAAACGTTTTATTCCCAAAGGGTTTGAATTGGGTACAACATTGAGTTAGCCGATTAGGTCTATTGAACTAAGAACGCAAGGTGTTGCCTATGTGTTTAGTACATACGAAAGCGGCGATAGGATCTACCTTTCACCTACCTCTAGACTCTTTGTCTTCATCAAACGAATTTCGTCTCAGTGTATTTGCACAAACATTTCACAACGAAGACACCTCCCTTTGCGATAACATATGCCTAACCAGAACAGTACATCAATCCGTTGACTGCACGAGTTTCATTTCCGTTCTGTATGTTAAGAGAATGCAACTAAGGTACTGTATTCCTGCTCAAAACAATGGGGATGCATGCTTTGAACACTTACCATCTTCCACTCCACTATACATGTCTTGGCGAGATCAAACATGTTCTGAACAGGGTAAACTTGATCTCCACACCGGTATCCTAGTGTGAGTTAAACTGGATGTGAACTGCCAAATTCCTGTTTTTCAAGCTGGGCTATGGCTTGATCGGGGAATTACCCAATTCCACCCTTTGGTAAATTAAAAAAGAGGGAGAGGGGGGGGGGGGGGGTCTTACACCACAGGGGCATCATGCTTCCGTGGACACGGGATAAGAAAACTAAGTATGAAATCAAACAAACAATAGGAGATCTCAAGGTAACACTTCCTCTTAAAAGATCTGTTTTTGGACGTTGTCAGTCTGTCGAGTCTATCGAATCACAGCATTTCGTGACCTTCGCTTTCGCTGGTGTTACTGTAGCAATAGCAATCGTTAGTTGTATGGGGTCTGCATGCGGTACAGTCGCATATTTAACTCACTGCTCTTGTAGAAACTCTCCGGAGGGCCTTATGTGCGAACATCATAGTAATTGTCAAATTTCAAAATTCGCATATTCACATTTTCTCATGCGAATATTCCATAAACGATTTCCTTCGGGAGCAATGAAGACCATACCCTCAATGTACTCGATTTTGAAGCACCCCCCCCCCCCCGTCTGTTCGCAATCGTCGATTTGCTAATTATTAATTTATGTCGACCAATGAAAGCGATGATCTAAACGACCACGAAAATCCAATTATCTTGAATTTGCATTGGCATGCTTCAACTGATGCACATCCACGTATTTTTTACTGGTAATGGCCATCTACTATACAAATAAATTAATACTCATATCTAGGGTTGTTTGTTTGCTTCATCGATTGGCTGCGTGTATCGGTCAGATATACAAAAAAACGTACACTCTGAACCAAAAACACAGTGCGTATCAAAACAGTGTCACGCAATCTCCTTTACGGAAATCCATAATTTCATGCTCAAAAGAATATCGCGTTTCTGATTGGTCAATGACGAGCGCATAAGCAGGTTATATAGTCCAATATCGAAGTTGCTATGGAAACAAAGCAATGGAGTGATTTTGTTGAGTATATAATAAAACAATCTTATGAACTGGCTCTTGCATTTCGTGATTTATGGTCATTCGTGATGTTTTGAAAATTCTCAAATTGCACTCGCCTACGGGTCGTGCAATTTTGAAAACTTTCAAAACATCACTCGTGCTCATAAATCACGAAAGGCACTCAATTTTCTATACTTATATCCGTTATAAATGATACTGCATAGCTTCCAGCGAAGATGAAACTCCTCAAACTCTTAAACCGGCTAGAACAACTAAGAACGCATTCGACTAAAGGTAGGCGGGATATATTTTGCAAATTGAGCCCTTTTTGAACATAATAATAGTTATAATAATAATAATATAATAATAGTGTATTTACAATTTAAAAAATATAAAAAATTTAAAAATTACATGTAAATGTAGATTTTAAATATTATTATTAAAAGGAATAATTGCACTAGGAAAAAAGCTTCTTTGAAGCCGCTCCGTTTTACACTTATATGGGGTTCTGTGAGTATTATTCCTCATCGTACGTCCATGCGCGCTCACCCTCGTCATTGTCAGGTGCTTTGAGAGAGGGCCCTTCCCATCAATACAATACAAAGATCATTGCGGCGAACATCCAACCTTGGGCATTCAGCACCTTCACATGCCCTGCTATAGGTATGTTTGGGAAAGATAATACCAAAAGCTCGTTTCTGGACTCTTTGGAGCTGTTCAGACAGATAGGAAGGAAGAGCATAATGCCAGACTACGTAGCTATATTCCAAAATAGAGCGTATCAAAGACACATAAATTGAGACTAGGTCAGCTGCTGGGACACCACCCCGACGTAAAACACGTAGGATATGTAAGCGTTTCGATGCCTTAGCAACTACTGATGCGATATGTTGGTTCCACTTTAAGTCATTCTGAATAATAAGCCCCAGGACCTTATGTGATGTTACCACTTCTAACGGTTGATCATCAATTGTTAAGGGGGATAACTGGGGTTTTTCCTTGAAGAAACACAAACGCAACTCTTTGCATTTCTTAGCGTTAAGACGCATCCAGTTGTCAGAGGCCCAGCTGTTTATATAGTCAAGTGTAGACCGGGAAGATGATAAGCTACCCTTACTAAGGTTCTCTGACAACGAGACATCATCTACGTACTTCCACCTTTCCGAAATTAGGTGACATGGCCCTCCCCAAATCATTGACCATTATGAGGAAAAAAAATCGGGGCTAGTTTGGTCCCTTGGGGGACCCCTGCTTTGACAGGGAGCCATTCCGAAAATGTCTGATGTAACTTAACGCGCTGTTTTCTATCAGATACAAAGTTAATGATCCAAGGGATCAGACAAAGTCTAACGTTAAGGTTAATAAGCTTTTGGACAAGGATTTTATAACCAATACGGTCAAAAGCTTTTGAAAAGTCCAAAAAGCAGACTCGGAGATTTTCATTAGGACTGTCTAGCTGTAAAAGCAAATTATGGACCATATCTAACAGACAGTAAGATGTGGATGTTCCTTTCAAGCAGCCAAACTACATAGGGTCAATTTTATCCCTAACATCCTCAATCAACCATGAAACCACAAAGTCTTCTAAAACCTTTCAAAGGCAGGGTGTGAGTGAGATTGGTCTTATATCACTCTCACATGTGGGCTTTGTGACTTTGGGGATTGGGATGATATTAGATTCCTTCCACGAGATTGGCAAAGCCCCAGACAACAAAGATACATTAAAAATAGTAGCAGCTGGGGTTGCTAGTTCAAAAGCAAACTCTTTAAAAATTCTGCTAGGAATATTGTCGGGCCCATGGGCCGTATGGGGCTTAATTGAAGTAAGTTTTTTACATACTTCATAAGGTTGTACCATGGGCAACGTATCGCCTGTGGGGGGGAAAGCTGGCAGCAAAGACAAATAAAGTGGGGGGATGTCCGAACCCACAGATGCAAAGAAATTATTAAGCGCATTGGCTAATTCAGGATCAGATAAGGTCTTACCATCACGCTCTAATAAGAGGTGTCTGGACTTCTCAGATCTACCCCACATCTTGTTAACTATCCCCCACCACTTACGACAGTTATCTTTCTTTAGATCTTGAACTTTGGTTTGATGAAAAGATCGTTTGAGTTCAGCGATCGTCTGCTGGACTTTGTTACGTAGGGATTTCCAAAGGGGGGTATTCTGTGAATGGAAAGCCTTTTGGCGTTCTTTGACATGCATTTTAATTGATGGAGTTATCCATGGTTTATCTGAGTGGTGGAATTTGATAGACTTCAAAGGGAAGAAACGATCTACTGCACTTGTTAAATCGGCCGTGAAAGAGCTAACAAGCTTGTCCACACATGGATTAATCAAATCCAAACCACCAAACTAGTTATAGGTAGATACCCACCTCCCAAAAGCGTTGACAGCATGACGAGGGAAACGTCGAACAGGACGTTTAGCAGTGCATGGCCTAGAATGTTTAGCAGTGCATGGCCTAGAACGTGAATATCAGTTTTACATTTTAACATGCATGAACTGTCGAGCGCACAATATGCCCCGTGAGACGGTGATAGAGATGGTTTACTGATGACGCAAGTAACCAATCAATGATTTATTCATAAGAAGTATTTATTTAAGGCAAATACAAGAGTTTTGAGCATCGCTATTTCGATCAAGTTATACAGCTTCTTGAATGTTACTGGAACAAGCTCAGAGATGGTCGAGTAGTCATCGAGTTTCCACATGAGTGTAGACTCGCCTGGAATTTTTAGATCATTCATTATGACGAGCCGTGACAACCACGGCCCGAGCCGACTTCCCGGACGGACCCCCGCGGGAACACTATCAAACCAGTCCGAGTGACAAGATCCATCGAGCCTAACCCAATGTTGCATATCTTTCCAAAAATCAATATTCTAATTCAAGGTGGTAGACTTTACACTCAAGCCACGGAGTCCAGCGACTAGCGCCTGGTGATCAATTGAGTAGAAAGCCTTTCGAAAGCGGTCCAATAAGGCGGATCTTACAGTCCACCAAGAGTTGTCGGTGGCCGCCGGGCTGAATATGACAATAATTGAAAGGTCACGGATGAGTCGGGGATAAAACCATACTGATTACGATCGATGAATGGATTAGGATCGATAGACGAAAGCGTTAGATGGATTTTAGGGTGATAGGGATGGATGATGGAGACAAGTGAAATTGTTTGTTTATGTTGCAATATCATTGTGAACAGATAATTTCCCATGTAACTGCATACACCAAAATACCAACTCTTCCGATGCAAGTTTGTTAATAAAGCCATGGGCAGATGTCTTACTCTAGTTGTTTTTTAAGCATTCCAGGAGAACACGTCTACATAAGGAAAAAGCTATTAGCGAATATTTTATTTCAACTGAATCTCAGAAATTGTAACACACATTGGTAGCAAAGCAAGATGTTCCCAAAGGTCCGACAACAACTGCATTTACTTAAAGAAGAGGCCGCGACTATTCTTGTTCTTGCAGTTTTCCTTTTTCTGTTAACACTCCTGGAGCATCTCACAGTTCGCTCATCTCAATCCTGCATGTTGCGTCTGTGCATTGACTTTTGATGGCAGCTACATAGAGGCGGGATATTACAAGGCGGCGCTTAGATATGAATTTCATTTCGAGTGGTAATATATTGAAAAAAAAATCATATTTTCAAGCCACCGTGTAATTGCCTTTTTCTTATATGGAGCAAAAAAAAAAACAACAACAACAACAACAAGAACAAACGTCATCGCGAATCCTTGCGGCTCGCCTGCCGGAATTTCTTCTCTTTTTCAAAATCCTTCCTGTCTTGCAAAGGAATTTCGTGAAGAATTTTGGGTGGTAGGATTTTACGTCAGCTTTAGAGAACCTTTTTTTTTCGCCATTCTTCACTGACTGTTTGTACAAACAACCATACAGTAGCGGGAAATGGTCTCATCAATATCCCCACTAGTGCAGGATATGGAAAATACGCTCCTTGGGTCCCGGATGTAATGTATGAATTTTATGAGTGTCTATATAATAAGTGTAGATAACAGTCAGGCGAAAAATGGGCTGTAAATCAAATATATATATATTTTTTATCTTCGGTGAGACGCGTTTGGCATGTCTTAAACGTGGTGATAAATACTTCCGTTGACACCGGGCGGTGAGGTGAATCTATGTGTTATCCTAAATATTTTTATCAGGGGTACTACTTCGGGTACCCCACACAACAGAGTAACAATTGTTTATTAGTAATTGTGTTTTGGCTCTTGTTTCGCTTGTTTTATATACGTCATCTGTGTCTACTGGTATTTTTCTACACGAGGTAACAGCCTTTATCAGGCCATTGAAGATAATTTACTTCCATACCGCTGTGGCACAGTATCAGTTGTTCCGGCACCATTTCTATAATGCCATTTAATACGTAACTGAATGCTAATAGTTAAAGGTATATATCAGGGGCGGATTTGGAGGGGGGCCGAGGCGGCCGCGGCCCCCCCTTTCAGTTCGTCGGAAAATTTTTTTTTTATCAAAATATACAATAATTTTATCATTTTGTAAGCAGTCTGTTGGAGCTTTTGATTTTTTTAGCTAAAGCGTGATTTTTCGCTAATAGTATGACCAAAGTTGTGCGAATAAACTTTCAACTTACAGGCGTTAATATTATCCTTTCGAAATGAGGAAGAAGACTGGATGCGAAATACTTGTCTATAGTCAGCCTATCTTACAGAGACTGTAACAACGTAAAATCTTAATGCCTATATACATAATCATATATATTTTGTGGCTTTGAAGCGAAGAGTCAAGAACCATGCATAATTATAACCATAACTTATAATTTTATTCAATATGGAATCCTGATACATTACGTTCCAGATATTGCACCAGAGTGCATGTAAGAGTACCCAAATTTTCAAATTTTCTGGGGGGGCATGCCCCCAGACCCCCCTAGAAAGTAGCGCCTAAGGCGCTACTGAGGCGCGCTGACGCGCTGATTAGTATTCTTGTTCGGCCCTCACTTTCAAAAAATGCTGGATCCGCCCCTGTATATAGGTGCTACTTGTTCTTGTAGCTTTCCTTCCTTTGAACATTAACACTCCTCGATCATTTGAC
>NC_090870.1:33928544-33933544 GCF_036669935.1 Montipora foliosa | reverse complement strand
GGTGCCACTTTCAAGCGGTATTTCCCAGTCAAGAATCCTAGGATTAACAGGAGGCAGGGCCTGGACATTGCACTTTTATTTAGCAAATTGTTTTTTTCCTCATATATGGATGTTCCATTAATTAACAGGCCAACAGTCTCCCGAACATGGGTGTATCAGTTGATTGCACAGGGCATTTGGGTGGGCAAGTATTAATGATTCTGTAATCAAGCCTCACTATGGCAATAAACAATGTTATTGATCACACTACTGTGCAACTAGAACTTCTTCTGAGTGTAATCTCAGAGGCCAGTCTTGCAACCAATTTACCTTTTCATTGAAGAAATGTTCTGAGACAGGGACAAAGAACTTCAATATTTACTATGTAGTCCTGGCCAGTACTTGTGTTCATTCCAACTTCACAAGTTGACAAGGTGTTTTCTTTTAGACAGCTGCCTTTGTGGGGGCAGTCAGGAGGTTAAGTGGTTATTGAAGTGTGGCAGTACTCTAAATGAACTGCTTCCTTGGTTGAAGGAGGAGGTTGACAACTCTCAGAATATTTTACGTTTAATTAACGCATTGTAAATATGATTGATTGTAAAGGTGATTTCAGAAAACCCTGCCCAAATTATCTTGTTGATGAAAACTGTAGAGATTGCATGGGCAATACGGCCTAGTGTGCAAACTTAACCAAACGTTGTGAACACTTCATGCCTCAAAAACAAATATGTAACACTCACGGTAGCCTCGGTTAGTTTCTGCAACGCATATTCCCAAACAATTTAACTGGAATTGGATCTCATGGCCCAAAAATTCCACAAAAATATGTTACACAGCTCTGATGTGTCTTCTTAAATTAAATCATCATGATCTCACTTCCAAAATTCACACCGTCAAGAATTATAAAGTGACACAGGGAGAAGACGAGATCAAACGATCGAAATGCTCACTTTGCATTCATTTGCACGATTTGTGCCCCCTATCTGGCGCATGCCCAGTCGTTTTTCAGCTCTGTCGAGTACGAGTTTTCCGTTCTGAGCACGCGCACTTCGGAAAATGTCCGCCTCCAAACCTTTTGCGCATGTTCAGTACGGAAAACTCGTACTCGTAGTCGTCCTCGTCCTCCGATCAAAACGTCCCTAATATTATTTCTTGTCTGATACCATTATATACATTTGTATGTAGTTTTCTTGTACTTTTGTAACTTGTTTTGTGTTTTCAGTGTACGCAATAGTTAAGTATTTGTATTCATTTCTGTACTCTCATTGACTAAAACTTTTCATGTAATGTAACTGATTCCGGTATTTAATACGTTTTCGATATTTTTCCTTTTCTCTACTTTCCTGAGATTTTCTTCCTTTGAGCAACTTCCTATGTAATATTTAAACAAGTGGCGAAAAATTCCAAAAAAATATAAATTAATATGAAGAAAATCAGATCAGACGTATAATTTATCTCCTAAATAGGTATGTCAGGCTATTGCTCAGAAGCTAGAGTAGAAGAAAACGGCTACTCAAATCTTTTAACGATGAGTTTTGATTCCGAGGTCTTTACCTTCATCATGTCAATGTACAACATGCGCATCCTTTCTACAGCTCGCAATGAGGATTTACAAAGCCACGCCAACAGCCCGAAAAATATGCACCAAACTGCAAAAATAGTCTTTCTTACCCTTGCCAATAAAGATTGCAGAAGTCGAAAAGTTGTAGCCGCAGTGAGTAAGAATAGAAAAAGCCATCAACATTCAACTCAGTGCATGGTCAGGCTCGATGGAACTCTTCAAATGTCTGAAATTCCTTGTTGTTGGAACTCTTCAGTATAACAACATTAAAAGGTAAGATTCACGTGACATCCCTCTACGTAAAAAGGTATCGTTTTTCCAGGACTATAATAATGACATGATTAATAGAAAAAATCATGACATTGTATATATTCCAGCGATCTCGTTAGTTAAGGACGGTGCCTCCTAAGTCAAGGGTATTTTTCCGAGGTTTACTGAATATGCGGGAAAAACAGATCTTAATAAGTATTATTGAAATCCAAAAAGAAAATTCGGGGTAACCACGCATTTTTCAAAGATAATTAATCGACAATATTTGTAAAAAGCTCTAAAATACAAAGCAATGTATGGCGTTCTTTTCCAAATTGAAGCTTATCTATGAAAAATGCGTGCTTACCCCGTTACTAAGGCTTCGTAAGTTTTTCAGTCACTTATTAGAAAAACACAATAGGGTATTTTTAAACTTGGTTATTTTCATGTCCGCACGAACTCTTTGTAATGAGCAGGACAAAGAATCAAATCTCCTAAGAATCCTCACATGAACTGTATTAGGAAAGCAAAATGTACCTGTTGTGTATATGATTTGGTGGAGTATGAAACCGACACTTAAATGTAAAGTGATTAACTCTAGACACCAAATTTAATAGCGATGATATCTGTTTACAAACTTTGCTTTTGTTATTCAAATGTGCCAACCAAAGGAACGAATAACCTTTATTTCGACAGCCAATAAGATTCTGGTAGGCACATCAATGACAATAGGTGTACTGTGGGAACATTGTTATGTGGTGAGCTTTTGTCATTATGTGACGTGGTTTGATGATTACGGGTTGTGTTTCCATCACGATGTGTTCAGGTCTTCTTTTAACGTGCTGTGTTTATAATCACATAAAAGGTAAAACTCGACCGTCATGAAAGAACCTCACCACAGAAAATGTAACATATTTATTGCGTTCAGTTACAAATCGCACTCAAGCTTGTAAAGCGCATGCGCGAGGCTCACCAAAGCGCATATGTGGCATGGTTGTGCAATGCATAATTCACATTTTATCGGCGCACGCGCAAAGTTTAGGCTAACGTACATACGTGGCATTGAACGAAAATGAGGTCATTGAAATTAAGCACGAATATCGTGGCTACTATTCTCAAGCCACATACAAATTCACACACCGTTCGCGGTAGACGCACACTGAAAGATGTCGAGCGTTTTCGGAACAGGTCGGTGTGCGAACTTCACGAGCGAATATTTATGAGTGTGCAAAACGAGAGTCATTGCCATCACTCTAACCTAAATGAAAATAATAAGCTAGCCGTCATCTCTACTGTATTTCTTTTTCTTTACTTTTCATTTGCCGACCTGGACATCTGAGGAAAGCCCGACGGGGTTCACACAGATATAAGTCTAGTTTAAAAAGGGTCAAATCTCCTTAGTATCGTCACATGACCTTTACTGGAAAAAACGTAGAAGCAGATTTGGTAAATAAAGCAAGTAAAACACGCAGATTCGTTAAACGTTGCTCGGGGCATTGCCTTCACTTGAATTATTTCTCTTCCATCTTCATCTTATCATCGACTGACGGACTGGCTTCCTTCATATGAATCACAACCTCATTAGTAGATGATCCTAAGGGAGAAAAAGTGAAGACGTATAAATGGTTATTTAGATCGGAAGACGTCAAGCACCAAAAAAACTTGCCCAACGTCTACAGACACGATGGATGGGTATTGCTGGTATCTCTAGACCTTTTGTTTACATGTATTAATGCCAGTGGCTTGTCACCGCTTAGTTTCCTTCCAAATGGGATTTGTTGTCTTCGTAGCTTTATCCGATGTTCTTCTTTAAGCTTTTCCATGCGATCGGGTGTGTCTTGTTTGGCCTTCGGAGGATTGCCGGTAATAAACACAATGCATCTAGCTTGGGCGATTATTACAAGATTTTGGCTTGCGTAAAATCAATTTATTACAAAGCTGCGGATTCAAAAAGGGCCCAAACTTCATCTGCTTACCTGCCTGTTTTTCTTTTCAATTTTATCTAACACACTCTGCAATTATCTCCTTAGCTCACTGATTTCACAATTCATCTCAGAAACGCTCACACTTCTCTCAAAGGAGGGAATATAGAGAAAGTGTTATTTCTGGGAGAAAATCAGGAACACGTCATTTTATACCAACCTTTCCTGGAGCAACAAATAAGTGAAGGTTGAAAAAATAACACCAGCATGGAACCTGTTAGCGCGAGCAGTCCAGGGACACACGAGAAGACGTAACGCACGTAGTCACTTCTGCTTGTGTTTGACTCGAGGCTAGGTAAAGCAGAAGAGATGAATTAAATGGAGGACACGTTAGAACGGATTTTCCCAGATTTTGCAAAGGGACGATTCTTAAAAATTCTCTAAAACAGGCGACTTTTAAGGTAAACCTCTGGGAACTAGAAAAATGGTCAATACTTAGTTTCACGATCTCCTCATGTCCAATGACATAGTTTTTCTTTGCAAAATGGCCTAGAATTACAGATTTGGCTAGTTTATCAACGGTGTCTAAACTGCCCTTGTGCCTTAAAATTAGACAGCGGTTACATACTGAATCATGGAAGTAAGAAAGCCTTCAATGACAAACGTATTTCAGAAAGAGGTGCCGAGGTCCAAATTTCCATGGCCAGAATTATTTCATAATTCAGTTTCTTCGAAGCCAACTTTGCTATGAAGAGTTTTTCAAGTTTGTTTTTGTTGGGGTAATTTCACATTTTTTAAATGTAATGTTAATGAAAAGCGCTCACTCGTTTTCGGGGTAAAACTCTTGTATTGTCCTGAACAATGCACCACTTGAAATTCTTGATATAACGATCATGACTGACAGTGCGCTTCCACCGCTTTCCTGGATGTTAGAGAAAAGTTAGCACTATAAGCTAATTGCAACTGTTTTTCATGGGGGAACGTTTATAAAGCTTTTAGATATCTTGATCGGAAACTATTGATCATAATTTAATTAGCATAGTTTCAGCTAGAAGATTTATCAGAAAATCGCAAATAACTTAATAAATATTTGAACTACGCACCTTCTGATAACTTGGCATCAAAAATGTATCCGCAAGGAAAAACATAAATATCATACATACCTAATGACGGTGAACTGACAATGTTAAAACGATTTGGGCGTCAGATGGACAAAAAGACTGATAAAAATATTTGGAACGATATAGATCAAATTTCTTAAACGACTCGAAAGTTTTGTTACAATTACT
>NC_090870.1:33916044-33923544 GCF_036669935.1 Montipora foliosa | reverse complement strand
CTTAGGTATTCTAGACATATAAGAAAAGTTAACCAGTTCGTAAACATGTGTGAAGAAAATTTTGAAAATATTCAGTAAAAGCATAGACCTTTTCCATTTATCTAAGGTTTCCTTGATCTGCTTTCCGATATTTTAGTTTTCTGGGTCATAAGTAGTATAAGTCGCGGACCAAGGCCCTCTATGCGAAATATTTTTCAAGAGTCTACAAAGCAAAAGTTTACTCTGAAGCAAATACGTTCCCAACCGCAGAAATAAGATTATCTGTAAATCTGTTCTGCAAAAAGACACGCCTTCCTGTTGCGTTTTATCTTTACGCAATCCAAGTAAACATGACCATGTAAGTTACGGAGCCGCAAGAGTAGGCTCTCTAGAAAGACAAATTAAAACTCTTGTCGACAAACTTGAATTTCGCACAATCACTGATAGCAGGAGAGCCGAAATTTTGTCATGCGAAAGAAGAATAATCAATAAATCATCGGACACATTTGCTTTTGGTGGTATTTTAGTTAACGAGGAAATTTAATATCATGTTCGGAAAAATCGTGGATGAGGGACCTCGCGGACCAAGGACACCACACTGTACACCTAAAAGGACGCTAATTACTATAAATGGACACACCCTTTTCTTTTTAGCGACTTGGTTACCACATAAAACGACTGCCGCAATAACATTTTGACCACCACTGATGAAGACCCTGGACAGGGAGTCTGTAAACGTGAGTATTTGAAAGGTAATGTTTTACAAGTTTTCCAAACAAAGAAGAATCAAACTACGTCTTATCGTCAAACTGGTCGCAGTATGAACCTTACCCTTTCGTTATATAACGTTTTAACATAACACTGTTGTCACAATAGTAAGAATTAAACTGGCAGCTTTGTTATTCTCTCTGCCCTACGTTCTTGTTCCGCATCTGTTGTTGCAATAATTGGTGCATTTCACACCTTCTTAGCTGGTTCTCCTTTCAAGTTCAACACTGTACCATCTTTGCTACGTTTGATAGTGGTCTTGTAATGAGAACCGATAAATTACGTTATTTTCCCTATCTGTTGTGCGCTTCTTGCTTATACTTATTGATGTTGATGTTTCTAATCTTGGGTATCCTGTACTTGGGGCTTTCGTTTTTCGTTCGCCATCTTAAATTACGACATATACGTGCATTGATGTGTTATATGCGCAATTGAAGATCGCGCGCCTCGTGATTGTGTATTTGGAGTACGCCGATTTTTGGCAAGGGACATTTCTCAACAATAATCTTTCCGACAATGTTTTTAAAAATCCAGATTTTTTGTGACATTATCACCACTTTACTCCAAACTTTTCATTTTTAGCCTCACATATTAGTACTTTCGATAGACGTTCTTTACATAAACGTACCGTCTTCATGGTATCTCTAGCGGCTCGTGTAGTGAGTTCTCACAACGAACGCACTTCATAATGAATGATTACTCCTAGATTTATGTCTCGTAAAGTGATGGATCATCAGGATTCCGATTGAAAAAAAAAAGGCATTGCAATGCAAAGGCGTCTACGAAAAGAAACCACATAACGTATAACACGATGGTCTCCCATCCAGATATCAACCCCTCCGGACAGGGATAACTTCAGTGAACGTTTATCGTGAAAGCATATCAAAGGAATTTAAAGGACGAGCACTGAATCAAGATGTTAGTTAGTATTGACCACTGTCAAGCCACCTTTGGTGATTCACTAGTGTCTCTTATGTAGATTACTGTACTTTATTCACACGAAAAGTAGAACTTATTATACCACAGCAATTCGTGCTTTATCTTGCTGCTCGATTCCTTCTATTTCTCTTCAATCTCTCTGGGTTTAGTATTTTACTAGTAACCACATATACATGTCCTCTTAGAGGGTTATTTACGTTGTATCTTTTCCTCAGTCCCAGATTATTGCTAGTATTTTAAGTTTGCAAGATGTTCGGTTTTTCGGAGTAGTTATCTTGTTATGTTTTCTTCATTTGTCGGCGGGAAAAGGTTGCCCTGTTTCATCAGGCTGTATGAAAGCCTATATGAGTTACCTTGCTTCCAATTCTGTTATTTAGTTTATCAGAGACAGTGGTAGCCAGAGCTGCACTGCAAAGAAGAACAAGAGGGAAGTAGGCCATTGCTTGCTGTACAGGAAAAAAAGAGAGATAGCTTGTTAAGAGCAAGAAGTTCGGAAACCTTCTTTTATTGTCTGCAGGATACGCGAGATTTACTTTCATATTTGCAACCAAAATTTAACCAATTGTCCCTACCGCTTCAAAACCCATCGTCTCTGTCAAGTAAAGTGGCAAGTATCCATAAACAGCATCCTGCACGAGGCGTGTGCACGTTGATATGGCAGAAACCTATCGATGAACAGCAAGTGTAACTAGAGTATCTAACTTTTCTCTCTTGTTATATACTGATATATATATAGCAATTATTGAATGAGGCTGAGTAGGATATGAAGAATTCTGCAGGTCGAGGAGGGTGTTATCCACTAAGGCCGAAGGCCGAGGTGGATAACATCCTCCGAGATCTGCAGAATTCTTCATATTCTACGAAAGACGAATTCAATCATTGCTTTATTATTCATTCAAAATATTTTCTTCGCTCAAACTTCTAAACCTACTAGCAGCCATTTTTCTGCTCAACAAAAATAACACAATCTCGTCTCCAGCTTTTTTCGGTCAACGGTTCAATTATTTGCAGCGGCGCTGCACTTTTGACGTCATTTTGACGTCATCGCTTCAATAATCTGAAGCGGGCTGCACTTTATAACCCAATTTGGTGAACAGCAGATGGTTATGGTGAATTATGCGTGTGGTTTTAACCAATCAGAAACAGGGAAATATTTTGAATGAATAATAAATATCTATATATGTATAATTATGGTATGTGGTGTAGCACGTATAGGGTTAAAAATACTTGGAATAAAAATCATCTCTTATGACTACGTCTTAAATAGGCTAATATTTTTTTACAATGCGATGAAAATAAAAAAATAAAAACAATAAAATTAACGGTATAAAAAGAAAGGTCCTAGCCCCCCCTAGGGTATAATGTGATAACATGGAGAAAAAATGGTGTCGTAACAAAATCCCAAATCAAAGCCCTTGAATACAGGCGTCATCTGGCTCAAAATAGAACCTATGGCAACTTAAGAGTTCGAAGGGCGAAACGTCTATCAAATTGTTTGACCACCGAAGAAGGTTGCTGTTTGCTCTCTTCACACAAACTACAATTTTCGCGAGTGTAAGCGTGTAGTATCCTTTGGATCCTTCTTCCAAGCGGCATCACCGTTAGTAAGCCAATCCTCATTCAAATATTATATATAATATAACAAGTGGGTCAATCTTCGCTGAGATAGAGTTCTCGATACGGTTTTCAGAGCGTTGTAATAGGCTAAACTAGAAAATAAAATAAAACCGTCTTTGGTTGTTCGTAACTCTGGGTTTCACGCTTACGTGATCGTCAAGCGGTTTGTCTAGATAGATAGATGGACGGAAGGACCTGCGGACGGACGGACGGATGGATTGATGGATGGATGGCTGTACGGATGGATGGATGGATCAAGCAATAGAACGAGCAAATCTCTTTAAAGAGCAGCATGTAATGTTTTAGGGTCTTGGACCTTTGACAAACGTTTTTGCCAAGTGGAGATAAGGTCTAGTGAACTAACCTTGTATAGGCAAGGATCCACCAACCACCCCGACATCGTCTTTGGCTTTATCGTCACATTTTTATTGGAGGCTTCGGAATGACAAGTGAGATCGTCTAACGACTTTATGTCATCATGGGTTGTCACATGTTCCACTCGATTTTCCTCTTGTGCTACGTCCCTATGCTCTTTGACACAACCATTTCCCTCTTCTGAATATTTTCCTTTTTGTAATCTTTTAGGATCGAGTGGCCCTTGTAGAAAGCTCACTCTTTTTTTCCTTGGGCCTGTTAAATTCGGCATATCATCTTCCGAAAAAGGCTCTACGGCACTAGTCACACCTGTAAACTCTTTTTCTTTCTCTGGTCTTGCATACGAACTACGTGGGCTTGTCACGGTCGGTACTGCATCTGTGGAAGACGTTTTCAGGGAATCAATTTGACTACATGATCTAATTGTCTTTGCATCGGCATCGTCTTCTTGGTATTCAATATTACCGGTTCCGTTCTCATGGAATTCTTCCAAAGGTGTTATAGTTCCATATCGTCGACAGCGGACGTCAAGATTGTCTCTTTTATTCTCTTTACTTTGTTCGCTCTTGAAGTTGACCTCCTTACATTCCCCATAACGTTCGTAGTCGAATTGCTGACAGCTAGAAGTAACTGACAAAATTAGTTTGATATTACCAACTATTGCAACAAATAAAAGGGGAGGTAGAGGAAGGCTAGGGCTTCGTGTGTTGGGCATTTAAAATCGCTGACTTAAATTCTTATCAAAGAGAAATTGTAGCGTATAAATGTCATGCTTTGGCTTAGTATGGTATTATTCGTAAGGTTGAAACAATTTGCTCCCGCGCTATTTCAGTGGAGTCGTTTCGCTCGAATCACCCCATTTCTTGTAGTCATGCGGTTGAATTGATTTAAGGTTTGCTTGATATTTCAAATCGAAGAAACACTAAGTGCGAACGATCGGTTCGCAAGACCAAAACATTAAATCAATTTTTATAGACGATCATCGCCAAAATCAGCCTGGGAATTTCAAGTAAATATGATGGAATTTTTTTAAGCTCTCTTTTCGCTACTGTCTCAGTTGCGTTAATTGCCGGTGCTTAAAGGAAATGGTTCTCGTTCAGTTCAAATACACTCGGAATACTTTAATATTTTTATTCGTATTTATATATTTCCACGGCGCTTTCAATTTTAGATGAAACGACACAATAACCTTGCTAAACACTCGCACTTGACTTGCGAGAGTGCAATTGAGAAATGTATACCCACCGAGGAAACAAAATTAATGTTTGTGAAGAACATGTTGGAAAGGCTTCGTCCCCTGTTTCATCCAAAGAAGAAGTTGACGCATAGACGCTCCCAGGGGGAGCAATGTACACAGCGCCGATTGGTTCCTGTGTAACCCGCACGTGATTTCCACATGACAATCACATGACAGTTACTTAACAAAGGGAAAGGAATGTGTGGCTCGTTTCAGCAGACGCTCGTGGGGGAGGAACTCGTGACGAAGCCCTAAGAGGCTACGTCTCGCTACTCTTACCGCCTCCTAAAGGACGCCTTTTTCAATGGACAATGACTCTCTTCCGCGGAAACGGGCCAATCAGAGGCTGTTTGACACTGTCAGTTGCATCTAAACATTGCCTTATTGTGGGTGAGCAAGCGAACACGAGGCATCCAAACAAATGGTATTAAGGAGATAAATGATTATCATAAACAAAGCTTGTTCCAGCTTGTGAAAAAGAATGCGGGTAGTTCAATTTAAATTAGTTTTACGGTCAGTCATCTTTTTATCACATTTAAAAGAGTAAGAGTCAACTTGATTGTGTCTTCAATTTTACTTTACCATTTATTGCTGTCACTTTTTTCTTTTTCACTCTCCTCGACTTGATTCTGAAATTCAGCCATTTTAACAATCTGTGCTTCTGCGGGTTGATTTTGATGATTTATAGCTTGAATAAGGCTGTTAATAAAACGCACGGCAAGGCTCCTCTTACGTTCTTGGTCGAGCTTTTCCACCTTTGTTATCAGATCTAAGTAAAAACAAATAGTCATTCGAAAGTAGACATAAATTGTTTTTCACACGCAAATGAAAAATCCAGCAAATAACTCAAAAGACCCGAAGTCGTGTCCCTTTCATCTTCTACTTTAACTTCATCCAATTTTCCCTCTTCAACTGGATCCTCGGCTTCCTTTGTGTCATTGGAAAACATGGCGTGCAGAAATCGATCCAGCCAACTGGGTTTCCTTTGAGGTACATGTACTATTTCTGTCTCATTTCTTGGGTTTAGTAGCGATGGATGCGCCGAAGACACAAGCATTTGAACAAATGTCTCAGCAAGGGTAGCAGTTTCAGTTTTTTCTCCTGGCACAATAAAACACAACAAGAGCATCAAAAGTTGGCATAAGGAGAGGTCTACTGTGTCTACGTACTATCAGATGCTTTCTAATAATTGTGGAAAGATTGACAATTCAGTTCGGCAGGTTAAATTAAGTTCGACACAACTGCTGAGCACGGCAGACTGTCGTGCCGCACGGCTTTAACTCGACTTGGTTTCAAACGGCGTGCTATTGTAGCGCCGAGCTAAATTGATAATTTATTTTAATGTGGTTTTGATTATTCTGCAATTTGTACGGGTGCGTCCCAGATGCAAAACATCTCAAAAACAAAATGGGGTCTCGCAGAAGTTTGGGTGATTCGATTGCGTCTCCATCTATCCTCGAGAATGCTGATGACGAAGAAGTCGAAGAAATCAACGATTCAGACATTGCCGGTTTCTTTGATAAATATTTGACATCATCTGGTAGAAGTTCAGGAGGAGGAGGAGGAACAACCAGAAAGTTGCCTTTGAGACTCGAAAAGTTCTATCTCACTGTACGTGTTCCAAATGGTGTTCCATCAGTCAACGTTTCTTTGCAGACACCCGCACGATCGCACACAGCAACCTGCTGAGTTTCGTGGAAGGAAAGCAGAAGAAGAATAAATTTTGTCCTGTTAAACCCAGTGTAGGTAAACACGCCTTGTTGGCGTGATTCGGGTAAAAGTATGCAATATACTCATGCTTTCTTCATGGGGTAATAAGGCCCGCAGCATCCTGTTCAAGTTGCACTCCATTAATGATACTTTGGGGGACCAAAATACAGGACATTACAGTAATTCGGATAAAGGCGAGGTTGTGTAGGCACGAATTATAGTCAGTGTCCTGGAATGGCTTTCGCCAATTTGTAATTTTAGCCATACACCAATTGCGAATTGAAAAAAATGAAAAAAGCCACTCTTGCAGGTGATTTTAACGGGCTCACTAAAATAGAAATACTCATTTAATCCAACTCATAGCATAATCACTGGAACTGATAAGTCATCTCCGATTTGAATGTGGTTCAGGAGAAGCCGTGGACGATACCTTGAACTTCTAACTAATAGTTCACTCTATTCTTCATCAGCTTAAGTTGTTGCACAACATCTTGTCACCAACATCCTTAACACATATCTCGACTGTCTTCGTCGAGATAATCATTAAATTGTCAGACAGTTAGCCTCAATAGACGTAAACGAGTTATGCAGATGAAATAGAATGCAAATCTTTCTGACTATATCACCCAGTGGACCCAACACGGAACCCGCTGTGGCACACCGTACTGCAGACACTTCATTGACGACTACCTCTCAAAAATGACAATGAATTTGGTGAAAAGCGTTCCAAGAAGAAGCCGTTTTAAAGCATTTTTGCCCTTGTGACGTGAGCAGTAGCTAGGCTATGAAGACACCACATGAACATATTTTTTTTCACAAGAGAATACCAGACAAGATTTCGTTTGCGCACTTACCATCAGGTTTATTAAAGGCCA
>NC_090870.1:33901044-33911044 GCF_036669935.1 Montipora foliosa | reverse complement strand
CAAAAATTTGGTTTTATCAACGGAGTTGACAATGTAAATTGGCCACCGTACAGAGATTCTAAAAGCTGACGTTTCGAGCGTTAGCCCTTCGTCAGAGTGAATCCAAATTTTTGTATACTACTTCCCCACCGACGCAGTACCACAGTTTCTTTAGAAACTACCCCCTTGATTCATCAGAAACCAAGTTTGGTTGAGATTTGTTTTGTTTAAAGTCCTGGATTGTGCCGGGGCTGAATTTCCAAGCCCGTGACTTCATTGCAATGTAAAAGAATTTTAACTAAAATACCCGTTTGCCTCAACAGAACAAGATTATATTTTCTATTTCTTCATTTACACGTTATTTGACATGACATGTACAATCAGATTGTTTTCTCACTCGGTATTGATTTGAACCATGATTATGGCGGCCTTTGACGTAACACCTATTTACATTTTGAAGAATGCTATTCTTAGGCGCACCCCGCTTTCCTCTTGAGTCACCCATGATGATGACACTAAACATGCAGGAGTTTCTAAATATGGGATGGTCTAAAAGCTGGACTGGACTCTGGACTCACCAGTACACTAGACGGGAGTGTCGAAACGTTGTTGTTTGGGTCTTTGAATTGTTATTGAGGAGCAAATGTGAGAGTTATGTATACACATATGATAAATGTTGCAATTGCATCCATTGAAAACTCGGAACAAATGCATCATGCTACTCTTTGGCACAATCTAGCGAGATGAACAATACTATCACGATCGCGATGCCACACAATGATAATCAAATAGGAATGCCAATTAGCTGCCAATTAGTCTGGCTTTAGGTTTAAGACGAGATGCTTCTGTGAAGCATACACTGGGTTGCCTGTGTGGTATTGAAATACAGCATTCCAGTCTCTGAAGAATAACAAATAAAAGAGAAGCGAGAAACGTTGGCTTCTGGGCTGACATGTTGATAATTTTCAAGTTCCCTCACAACTTCTTTGCACCACAAGTGTGCCCTCTGAGCATCTGACAGATTTGTAATACTAAACTTCACTGAAGTTTTGATTGGACCATTTGAATTTGACCGCGCGCTGGCAACACGACCGTTGTTGACTTGTGACTGGGCAGTCAACAACGGTCGTGTTGCCAGCGCGCGGTCAAATTCAAATGGTCCAATCAGAGTTGAGGCTGAAACCATCTTGCGAGTTTCCGTTGTTGACTACCCGGTCACAAGCCTCTGAGGAAAGCCGAAGAGGTGAATTTTAAGGCAAAGTTTTCGTTCTTCACGAGTCTTTCGGCCGCCGAAACACACGTATTTGGAGTGAAATTTATTGGGCTTTATGGAACTCTTGTTTTTATTGCGATTCGGGACTTTTCCTGTTGAGGAGAAAACGATTTGTGGAGTGAGGTCTGGCCACCGATGGATGGAGTTACCGGCCTTCCCATTATTTCAGCAACGGCCTTCCGGATGACTTCACTAAACGGCGTCAGAATGGCTCGAAACTCGCCAAAAGAGACAAGTTGGTCACACATTTGAGGTAGGAAAACTTTATTTCAAATGAGATAGTTATTTACACAATTTTTTTACGATCGGTGATTTTCCCATACAATTCTCTATATACACAAACTGTCGCATACACCACGTATTTTCAGCTTGGGGAGCCTGTGGTCAAGTGTTAGAAAGTTTGACAATGAAATGAGCGAAGTCAAAACAAAGATCCCAATCACCCAACTCTTGTTTATGCAAAGTCAAAATTTACTCGCCAAGACGCGTATGACGTTATTTATCACCAGGTAATTCCATCATTTTGGAAATAGCAGCTACTTTATTATTCATCTGCGTCACAAGTTTTCACTGATTTTGGGGCTCATTTTGTTGAAACTCAAGCACGCTTCCAACAGGCCTGTGAACCCTTCCTGCTTACTGAGCAATACTAAAAAACTTCTTCCATATCACATTTCAACCTTAAGCTCGAAAATTCAATACACAACAAGATATTATAATTCACAATAGCCTGCAGTGCAGGCGGATTTTGGCCGGGCGAGTGAATATATATTTCCATCGGATGTTCAGGCCGCCATCTTGAAATAGAAAAACAGTGGATAGTTGGGGCGAGGTAAAAAGTATATTTTTACTTCCCCGCCCCCCACCCCCTCCGACAGTTTGTCATTCTCGCCCCAATTCTCCCAGTCTGCAGCGAATCCAAAATGGCGGCTAGACACTCGAAAGATCGAAAGATGAAAACCACCAAAACCGCCTGCACTGCAGGCTAAATTTACAAAGGCAGAAAATACCACAGAATCCTTTTCGTCTCGACGGGCGATAGATTGTTGTCGAAGTCCAGTACTCGTCACTTTTGAGATTATCCGACTGACTTTCCATTATTGAGCTCCATAAGGGTATATTTTGTTTAAGGATCCACTAAAACGCCATTCGCGTTACATGACTTTCGACGCCATTGCAAGCTAAGTTAATGATTCTACTGTGTCCACCAGAGAAATCTCCGCAGTTCCACTACCCTCTCGATCCTAAAAAAATACGCGCAGAAGGCTCTATGCACAAAGACACCACTTACCAGGGGAGTGACAGGCAAGACTTTTACCGACACGGAAAAAAAAAACTAAAAAAAAGAAAAAAAAGAAAACAAACAAACTAAACGCAGACCTCGACTGGGTTTGCCCATAGGCAACCCAGGAATGAATGTTAGAACTTACTCGTCCAGTATCACAATATGGCAGCACTTATTTGTCTTGGCATTAGGAGAGAGCTACAGTTCCTACAGTAACTGAGCAGTTCCGTTCAACAAAGAACAAACAAAAAAACATTACCCTATTTGCATTCATTGTGGCGCGCAACAAAAATTAATAGGATAGAATTGGCAATAATGAAACTTTGAAAGCAAGTAGGAATGGACGCTTTTTTAGTGCTAAGCTACCACATTGTTTGTATTTACACATCTACCAATCTCAAACTCGAAAAAACTACTTCGATAAAAAAATAAAAATCAAAACAAAAAAATGAATAAGTTTATAAATAGAATTATAAACATGCTATCAATGAGCCTGAATAGCGATCAACTTGCAAAAGTCAATGTTTGTTTCTGTTATTTCAGAAATAAGTTGAGTCTCAAGGAAGGATCTCATTCTTACCTCCTTTACCGCCTTTAACAGCTGGTCAAATATATATTCTTTTTTTATTGCACACCATTCCTTTATTTTAGCCTGCCAGTCACGTGTATGCCAAGGTCATTCAGCAAGACATAATTGTAATGTGCCTGTGGCAGTTCTGCGTCACTCAAGCATGTTATGGTCACGAAATGTATAAACTGCACTTCTTGTATTATGTCAGCTCACATGTTCTTAAATCTTGGCATTGTAACAGTAAGATATCATTAAAATAGATAATATAACTTAATAAAATGTGCTCAAAAAGTTGTATTGTACCATAAATATACTACACCTTACGACTATTGTTTTTATAGGGCGGATAGCACTAAAAACTATTCCACTCAAAGCTAGAATAAATACCTTATACTTTCAAATGTCAACACTGAATTTATTATATATATATAATATATATATTATATATATATATATATCTATATATATATATATATATACCTTATGATGTGTCCAAGTTTATCCTACGAAGAGTGCTCTACACCCACAAGTGGGGGAGCGTTACAATAGTTCAATGAATGGGACTAGTCGTTTGACATTTGCCTACAGGCCTGTTTCGTAGAGGCTTTAGGCTTCCACTCTTCAGGGCATTTTTAATTAAACTGTGTGTTGCCTGCAGTATTTATAGTTGGTCATCTTTCCACATGCGTGCGTACAAAAAAATTCACGAGGTCATTAGTGTAAGTGTCCACAAACTCGCTATCACAAGCATTCACAAGATCGCTATCATAAGCATTTACAAGATCGTTCGTGCGTAGCGTAGCTTAAATGCTTGTTATCACACTATCCGTTCTTTATAAGAAATTTTCTTGCGTGCTATCCGTTCTTTATAAGAAATTTTCTTGCGTGCCTACATGTGCTAATCAATTTCGAACGTAACAAAAACATGCAATCTGTGTAACTTAGAAAAGTTCTTTATTATCTGTCACAGCGATCTTGCATCCCTGAACAAAAGATCAGAATTGATTAGCACATGTAGGCACGCAAGAAAATTTCTTATAAAGAACGGATAGCACGCAAGAAAATTTCTTATAAAGAACGGATAGTGTGATAACAAGCATTTAAGCTACGCTACGCACGAACGATCTTGTAAATGCTTATGATAGCGATCTTGTGAATGCTTGTGATAGCGAGTTTGTGGACACTTACACTAATGACCTCGTGAATTTTTTTGTACGCACGCATGTGGAAAGATGACCAACTATAAATACTGCAGGCAACACACAGTTTAATTAAAAAAGCCCTGAAGAGTGGAAGCCTAAAGCCTCTACGAAACAGGCCTGTAGGCAAATGTCAAACGACTAGTCCCATTCATTGAACTATATATATATATATATATATATATATATATATATATATAAGCTTAATAAGGTTAATAAGCTTAATAAGCTTAATAAGCTTAATAAGCTTTATAAGCTTAACCTCCATCCCAGACATCAGCACTGCACTGATGAGGCCCAGAAGGCCGAAACAGTACTGTCTGCAGTTAGATATAGCTCTTTGGCATTACAAAGCTTTTGTTTTCATTTCCAAATTGAGCACTCTACTGGGATGAGTCATTGCCGCTAGCAATGACCAAAAGGCCTCTCTTGTGAGTAAAGCCTTGTCCATATCATCAGTAGTGTCACTAACAATTTTTTCAATAACAATGAACTCAAAGTCAGACATGTGATGTTCTTTTCTGTTGAAATGGACGGCCAATTCACACGTGGCCTTGTTGGTCAACATAGCCAATTTGTGATTCCGAAATCGTCAGTAATTGACCTTGGTAGAATGGAAACACTAAATTTTCCCCGTGTCGTCCTTTCTTATTGTATGCCTGATAAACAGCGGGCGGTACTAGTTACCTAGGAAGCCTCAGTAGTGCGGCCATTTTGGCTTCTATGACACTTATATAAATTCCTTTTCTTTCACTTTTTTCTTGATTGAGTTACGTTTCTTTTCCATTTTTGGTTAGCTATCTAGATGTATTAAGTACATAACGAATAATGATATACGTTTGTCAACGGTTTGCTATTTGCAGCATTCGCCTTTTTATGAGACCGTTAATCCTCTATTAAGCTCCCCTCTTAAACCCCCCATCTAATAAGCCCCCCTTTTTAGAGGAGTGAAAGTTATTAACCCCCCCCCCCCCCACACCCTACCTCTCCCCTTTATTCACAACCAAATTAAAAAACGATAGCCTGTATTTAGTAATTGATTACGACTGTAACACTTCATGTGGACTGATCTGCTATAACTTTGTGAATATTTTCGTTTTCGGCCATTTCAACTTCAGTAGAAATAAGACGCAACCGGCTGAAATGAACGGACCTATGTCGCAACACGAGTCAACCACGAGTCCTAGTCAACTACGAGTCACACGTTCACCTCGAGTCAAAGTGAATAATTTTTTTGGAAAAGTTTCTTTCTTCAATCTTTCAACAACTGTACCTTGTCCATGCAGGATCCAAACTACTGGCTAATGAAAATGTCCAGTTCACGGTAGCCGTTAATTCGCCAACAGGGCAAGGCAAACGTCATTATTAAAGCTGCACCGATACCGCATGAAGTTTCAAATACAACTCTCCGTGATCGCTTCAATTACTAGTCACACGCGGATTTCACTAGTCTAGTCTAGCCATCTTGTTCTTGTCAGATGATCTTATAGTTTGTCCTAAGCGGTTTTCAAATCTTCGATTGTCCATACATTTTTTTTCTTTTACGATCATCCCCTTGCCCTCGTGTTTTTGTGGGTAAAGTCCTTTCCAGTTTTCCTCGAAAATTGTTGCCCGATCGGTGTAGCGCATGGCAGCTTTTATTTTATTTTGTACCGCCTTCGAAGAAAAAAGTCCTTACTTGTCAAATGATGAGTTAATGAAGGTTTATAAAATCAGAGACCTTCGTACTTTAAAGCAGCGCCATCTGCGTATCATTCTTAACATCAAATGGGACGATTTAATTAGCAACGAAGAAGTCCTCAGGCGCGCTAATGTAGAAGATATTGAGCTAAGGTTAGTTAGAGGTCGTCTTCCCTGGTTGGGCCACCTTTGTCGCATGGGAGATGACAGACCTGCCAAACAACCGCTTTACCATGAACTGGTAATGGATCACGCCCAGTCAGCCGTCCTAAACTTCGCATTAAGGACACTTTGAAAACAACTCTAAAATTTGGCCACGAGCTGGATGTGTGGCAGCATTCCGCGCATGAAAGAGGAAAGTGGAGAACTATATTACGAAACGTGTTTGCAGATCATACTGCATTAAAATGGTGCGGCCTATCAAAGACAGAGGGAAGACCGTAGAAGAAGAGAAGTGAACTCTGGAAGAAAACTGTAATATACCCGTTTTGCGGGTCTCGGCGTGTATATGAAGGACTACCACTTTTCTCATGTTTTCACATCCGAATTCTGTTAAGGTAATTCCTTAGTATTGCATTGCGCATCCCTACTGCGCACGATTTTCCGGTCATTAGCGCGCGCACATGAGCACGTGCGCATACAAAACATAAGAGATTTCGGTCAAATTAAACCCGATAGCGAAATAAATGCTCCTTTTCTCTCAAACGAGCACGGTGACCCCCGACTATTTTTTCAGGTATTTGCTAAGGACAGTCTAATAAAGAACATATTTGAAGAAGAAAAAAAGTTTGATGGTAGAACATGAATTTTTTTGGAAAACAGTTCCGCACTGGGTGTATTTTAACCAAGGCGAGCGCTTCAAGCTAACCACGAAACTGTCCCAAAAAGTGCACTATTCCTACAACCAGGGAATCAAAGACGGCGTAAATTAAGCAATACTGCTTATGTAAACAAAAGAGGCTTTATTTTCAAAATAAAATGTTGTGTCTTTGAAGTAACCAAGACTTAATTCTGTATGACGGTGATTCGAATTTTTAACGCGAAAACAGTAAAAATACCCCATTTTAAGAGCCTGCTGACGCGTAAACAAGCACGGTGACCCCATTTTTTTATTGAGTACTGTTTTACCATGTCCTTGCCTTTCCATATGAAGTCATATATGATACTATTGGCTTCCTTAATCACTTTTTTGTCTTAACTAATTGAGCCTGCACGGTACATGATCATTGGAACTACGAAGGTTTTAACAATTTGGATTATGCCGATAATAGTAAGATTTCTCCATTTCCACAATTTTAATTTTCCTTTGATTGATCGAATGATTTCCTCAAAATTTAGCTAAAGCTAAATACCTGACTCGATCTTGACTCAAGGTTGACTCGTGTTGCGACATAACTGGAAATGAACACAGGGAACAAACGTCGCATTATAAAACATATGCTGTGTTTCCAAAACTTGACGTTTCGTATGTAGCAACATACATCAGAAGTGACGGTTAAACGATCTGCATCATTTTAAAAAGCTAAAAGAGATTTGTGCTTCATGCTCCATACAGTCTGACTGATATAGTTAGCGAGGCATTGCTCTGGGCGAGCTCCGTTTGGCCAAGCCCTGGTGGGCTAGGCCGTTTATTGAAAATCAGCATGGTAACCAGCAAGACATAATCCCAGCAAAGGTGAGGGGACACACCCCACCCACAAGAAAGTAAAAATAGGGAGGGTGGGGAGGGAAAATTGATTTCACTCTGTTGAATCAGCCTCCGCCTAGCTTGCACAAATGGTGAATGATCCCCAGAAAATTCCGGATTACAGAAATGCCCAAACTGCCACATGGGAAATAATTAACTAAGCATGTCACACTCAGCATAAATCCATTTATATCCTCTGGGCAATAAATTTCCTTTAATGGTAACTAGCTTGTAATATTATTATATGGCAGTCAGTGGAGAGACAGTTTTTCACCGCCAACGTTTACCGTCAATGTTGCATTTAAGGACGTTCGCGCCAAAATCTTCCTATGGTGAGATTTTCTTCATTTCTCGCCTAGAGTTAGGTCATAAAGTACTTACTCCAAAAATGAAAAAAAAAAAATGGGGGTCACCGACTTTGTTTCGGAGAAAATGGCAGTGGAAAAATGCCTTTATTTCGAGAAATCGGTCATAATAGTGAGATGTAGCGTCATCTGCTCATCCATCGACAATCATAAAAATAAACTGTTAGAGTGAAGGTTTCCGTGCATAAGTTTTTAGGAGTGGGATTTTTAGATAATTGCATGCCGCCAGGGATGTCGTAAACAGTAGAGTTCATCCTCGACGAGCGTTTTCGTAAGTTCTATCCGATGAAACCACTACCGGAATTCAAAGGCGCGAGGAAAGAAAACTTTAAAAAAAGATAACTTCTTACGGTGGGAATTTTTTCATTTCATCTTATTTTGTAGATAGTAAGTAAAGTAAGTGATTCATGATTTAAAAAATAGGGGTCACCGATGATCTAAACGAGTGAAATCGACGTGATTTTGTAAAGCTCTTGGAAAATTTCGTTTGTCACGCTTTTGCGTGACCTATCGGGGAAGGACTGGAACCCAAGAGGGGATCGATCGTTGAAGGGATGAAAGGTTTTAACCGAAAAAAAAAAAACTTTCTCGAGCATAGCAACGACGTTTTAAGCAGGCGTCATCTTTATTTGGTTAGTGTTTTGTATAAATCTCTCCATTGCCGTCAGAAGATGAACTTGACGTTCATCTTCTGGAGTGTGGTTTTTGTGAAATTTAATCTCTGGTTGTTTCCACGCAGGTCCGCACTATGCAAGCGGACGAGGACGAAAATACTGCTCTATTTTCACGAAAGTAAAGGAAAAGAACTTTAAAAACATGCATTCATTTTGAACTTAAGTTCGTAGTGTAATAAAAACATTAAAAAAAACAAAGAAACATTAAATTTACGCAACGGTTAGCCCTCGAGTTTTCCAAACTTTCAGCCACTACTCGATCAGCTACCTTTTCCAGAGCTTTTCCATCCTCCCGTTCACTTCTCTTTAACGTGTCATGATGATTCGGAAATAAATGTGCCATTCTTTTGCCGGCCTGGAGTTTTTTCCCCGGCGTTTTTGTCGCCATGTTATTTTAACTAATGCTTGAAAAATATTTATGAAAGTCAAGTAGACTAGTGCACGACTGATAAAACAACGCGAATATCAGTCGTGCAGTAGTCTGCTTGACTTTCATAAATATTTTTCAATCAATTTTGACTGATCACGATCTTCTCTGATCCAACGCTTTTGCAAAGGTTTTAACCTCAACGTCACTAATGCTCGAAGTAATGCGTGACATATTACAGTCGCGTTTCCTGCGCAGTAACGTTGCGCACAAACAATTAGCGCGAACGTCCTTAAGTTTTGAATCAATAAAGTTTCTTTTATTTTACAATGAAGGTCAGACCTTCCATTCGCTAAAATCTCAAGAGTGTCCCATTTTACGTCGTGGAAATGGCGTGATCTGCAACAGCGGAGGTGTGACCAGCTGTTGTGATCGAGAGCCTTGTAATGGCTGCCATATGAAAATATTAAGCTATGATTGTAACTTCTACTATTGCCGTTTTTGACTGTCACGCCATCATCAAAACCTTTCAACAAATAAAGTCAAGAATCAAAGAGATAAAAGAAGATGAAAATTCAAACAGTCTCACAAAGGTTCAGGTCTGTGCGATATTTTGTGAGGGAGATATTCGAAGAAATGTTTTACTCAAATTTATAAGGCTTTGTATGGAGACGCCATGTTTTTGGCCTTCTCAGGGACACAAATATGGCGGCCGGAAGCTGACAAAAACATATGTCATCGAGTTTTGCTATAAAAAGCCAGTAGTCATGTTTTGAGTTCTCATTAACATCTATGTGAGTACTTATTCTCAAGCAAGGAATGTTTAGATTGCAAAATCTCAGCGGATGTCATTTTTTTAACCCACGTGATAGCATTCTAGACCGCAATTTTAATATCGGGTCACGCAAAAGCTTAGAAAT
>NC_090870.1:33888544-33896044 GCF_036669935.1 Montipora foliosa | reverse complement strand
TTTGTCTTCCTGCACACGTGTGATGGGGGAATTATTTATAGAAATGTTTATATCTGAGAGGTTAATCTGTTTACGACGAGGGTGAAAAATGATGAATTTAGACTTGTCAGGATGGACAGTGAGTTTAGCACTAAACCAAGAAGAAACACGAGCGAGCTCTACATTAAGGATGGTTACTAAGGTAGCCAAGTCATTATGACGAAAAAAAATATTGGTATCATCAGCAAAGAGAATGATTGACAGGAGGTTTGAGACATGAAAAAGATCATTGATGTATAAACCAAGTGCTTCTTTGCGGAGCACCGGCAAAGACTCACTGGATATTTTTCTTATGTAGAAATGTCGAACATTGTAGGCTGCTTCGTTTCCGGGTAATAGGGCTCTCCGTTTTTGTCCAAAGAAAGGTTGCAGCGTAAGATAATAAATTAAAGATGACACGCTGATGCTGCTGCAAAGGTATTACATCTGTTGTTTCTTCTTTTCAAGGTCGAGACGCGTATCGGTTTTCTCACTTTGAATCACAACCTCATTAAGTGATCCTAACGAAAAAGAGAACGAAGAAATGAAACCAAGGTTCATAATTGATCTAAGAGTACTGCGATAGGAAAAGACTGTAATTACGAACACATATATAGAGAACTAATGCAGAATTTACCATTAAAGCCTGAGTACTTAAGTGGTGCTAAGAGGACCAACCTTGTTTACTGCAACAAATCATCGATGGTTGGAAGAACAAAACAAGCAGGCAGCCCGTTAGCGCGAGGATTCCAGGAACAACCGAAAAGACGTAACGTACAAAGTTACTTGTACTTGTCTTGAGGCTAGATGGAGCAACAGACAAAAATAAAAACAATGACTAGTAAGTTCGAGCAAAGAAAGAGAGAAACCTCTTCTCTTTTATATGTCAACAACAATACAGGAAAGTGGCGGTAATGAAGAGTGTACTTATAACACGTTCGGCTTTGAATAGTGCACACCTTGACAGCACAATGCTTTTTATTCCTTGACCCACTGTTCTCAAGAGGAAACATTTACGATCCTGCTGGGCCACAAGTTACTTACCCTGGATTCCAGAGGTTTCTTCTCTCTTAAAAGCGACGAAATAGCAAGTTGCGAAGCGGCGAGAAAACCCTCTGGTACAGGCCTTTGAGAACCTCACTTCCGTGCCCGGTTTGATTGACATCGGAAAAATTTGACGTGTTCTGAGATTCAGCTAAACCAGTTTTTCGCACGCGAGGACATGTTACTTAAAGTGAAGCTATGATCCTCGCAGTTATGAACGCAATTTTTGCAATTGCGTATAGAAGCCTGAAAAATATAGGACTTCAACGGGATTTGAACCCGTGACCTCGCGATACCGGCGCGACGCTCTGACCAACTGAGCTATGCAAAAACTGCCTTCAAAACTGTGAGGACCATAACTTCACTTGATTTCATATCCGCAGTGCAATGTATAATTCATTTCATACATCATTTCGTTACATGTTACTTTGTTTAGAATTCACGCTCAAAACAGAAAAACTCCAGTAAAGATTACACGCAGCGTAAATTGTCGGGTTTGTGGGTGTAATCCAGCAGTACTTGTTAGGGGTAAATGATGCTTTTTAATTCAAATGGCAGGCTTCAGTTCGATTATTTGCTACAAATGCAAGGGCAAATAGCGAAGTTCGAAAATTGCATGAACTGATCTTTCACTGTTGGTTGATCGTTAACAGATTACTGTGATTTTTATAATTTTGCGGAATCTAATCTTCAAGCGCCAACAGCCAAATCAAACCAAGAATCAATTGATGCCTGACATAACCTGGCAATCAGCATCTTTGGTTCTTTCTTTCTTTCTTGGTACGTTCCCACGGTACATTCGTCTTATTTACTTGGATGTCAAGTTCAAATATAAAACTTCGATATCGAATATGTCGAATACAAAACCGTGAGAAGCCAAACGAGAGCTTGACAGAAAAGATAAGCGATTTCTTGAAGCCAGTCGGAAGCACAGCATATATATCCCGTTTCAAAAAAAATGTAGAATCCACTGAGCTTGTTTTAGTTTCAACGCCTCGATTTCTGGAACTTTGCAGCATTTCTATTATGGGTACAGTGGCCGCGAGAAATCAGGAAACCTGTTTCAACTACATTCCGTTGCTAAACCAATCAGAGTACTCGTTAGAACTGACTAGTTACTGGAACCAATCGAATTGCTAGGGTCAAAATCTGACGCTAGGAATATGAAACCGCATCCCATTGTGCAGGCGTTCTCGAAGGACTCAACGGCCTGTACCAGAGGTTTTTCTCGCCGCTTCCTGACTCGCTATTCTGGCATCCAGAGTACAAGTGACTTTCTATCGTATGCAGCAAAGGCACATTCTTCTTTGGCTTGCGGTTTTAAACTTCATTGATTTCTGAATCTGATTTGCGGCGGACACTTGTAAATTTGCCTGAGTAATCTATTTAAGCTGAGTCTCTATGTTTTCACCACTAAAGTTCTTACTCGTTTTCCGGGTACAATTCTTGTATGGTCATAAACAATGCACCACTTGATATCCTTCCTATAATGATCATGACTGACAATGCAAATCCACTGCTCTCCTGTAAAGAAATCAGTATGAATTTCTGTTCTGATTAGAGGTGGATTGCGCGTGACAACTTCAACGATATCCCTCATCTGTCTTTGAAGAATACAAAGTTTCAGCCGGGATAATTTCAAATATCTGCAACTGATTGTAATACTTATGGAGCATCAATTTCATCAACATCATCATATCATTGTTTACTCTCGGATTTAGAGTAGATTGGCGGAGCTTGTAGCTCCTATCCTTTACCCTTCCAACCATGATATTCCACATAGGACATACCACAGCATGGGTTCTTTTATGTCCTTCAGGGTCCAGAACATTGACGTGGACGTGGCCTACGGTATATCGTCCTTTTTTTCCCAAAAAGACTAGAGAATCTAACCATTTGCAGATGTCTATACAAAAGGCAGCACGTTCTCCTCAGTTATTCAAAGACCCTGAGTGTCAGTGTGGCCGGAGTTTCCTGCGTATTCTCAACCAACTGTGCCAACCGGTGGGCAGTTAAAATTTCAAGACAAAGCTGGGAAATCTCTTAAGGACGTTCGCGCTAATTGTTTGTTCGCAACGTTACTGCGCAGGTAACGCGACTGTAATATGTCACGCATTACTTCGAGCATTAGTGAAGTTGAGGTTTTAAAACCTTTGCAAAAACCGTGGACGATAAGTCTTGCACAGCGTTAGATCAGAGAAGATCGTGATCAGTCAAAATTGATTTAAAATATTTATGAAAGTCAAGTAGACTACTGCACGACTGATCTTCACGAGGTTTTATCAGTCGTGCACTAGTCTACTTGACTTTCACACAGATTTTTCAAGCATCAGTTAAAATAACACGGCGACAAAAACGCCGAGCAAAAAATTCCAGGCCGGCAAAAGAATGGCACATTTATTTCCGAATCATCATGAAACTTCAAAGAGAAGTGAGCGGGAGGATTGAAAAGCTCTGGAAAAGGTAGCTGATCGAGTAGACTAGTGGCTGAAAGTTTGGAAAACTCGAGGACGAACCGTTGCGTAAATTTAATGGGGCTGTTTCTTTTTAATGTTTTTATTACCCTACGAACTTAAGTTCAAAGTGAATGCATGTTTTTAAAGTTCTTTTCCTTTACTTTCGTGAAAATTGAGCAGTATTTTCGTCCTCGCCCGCTTGAATATTGCGGACCTGCGTGGAAACAATCAGCGATTGAATTTCACAAAAAACACACTCCAGAGGATGAGTATGACAGCAATGGAGAGATATAATGCAAAACACCAACCAAATGAAGACGACCCCTGCTTAAAACTTCGTTGCTATGCTCGAGAAAGGTTTTTTTTTTTTTCGGTACTTCAACGATCGATCCTCTCTTGGGTTCCAGTCCTTGCCCGACAGGTCACGCAAAAGCGTGACAAACGAACTTTTCCAAGAGCTTTGCAAAATCACATCGATTTTACTCGTTCAGATCATCGGTGACCCCTATTTTTTTAATCATGAATCACTTACTCTACTTGCCATTTACAAAATATGATGAAATGAAAAAATTCTCACCGTAAGAAGTTATCTTTTTTTTACATTTTCTTTCCTCGTGCCACTTTCACTCCAACAGTTTATTTTTATGATTTTCGATGGATGAGCAGATGAGCCTACATCTCGCTATTATGGCCGATTTCTCGAAATTAAAGCATTTTTCCACTGCCATTTTCTCCGAAACAAAGTCGGTGACCCCCATTTTTTTTTTTCATTTTTGGAGTAAGTACTTTATGACCTAACTCTAGGCGAGAAATGAAGAAAATCTCACCGTAGGAAGATTTTGGCGCGAACGTCCTTAAACGAGCGAAAATGGATTAAAATCTTGTTCCTGTCCTTTAAAAGACGTTTAAAACAAAACAAAACAAAACAAAACAAAACACCAATCTTTTAATATTCAAAGAGAATTATCGGTATGCAGTCTGCTACATTATCATTTTTAATCAAAACTTACCTTACTTTCTTTGACCAAATCCGCCGTATACGCCAGACTCATAACAAACATGATGGACATGCCGATTCCAATCAGCGTAACGGGCGCATACATAAACTGTCTTTTAGACGGACTCTGGAAAAAACAGTACACTGATCCACCCATCACTAAACAAGAAGTCAGAATATAGGTCCACTGTTGAAAAGACAAGTGAAAAAAACGTCATTAAACAATGCCCAATTTGCATGCAATTGGCGCATTTAAAGTTTTCCGAACACCATTTCAAATTTTTGCACAGACGATTGCCCACTAACAGTTTTTAAAATTTAGTACTTGAAGGCACTTAAGGCACTTAAGAAGGAATTTAGTACTTGAATTACCGCGCACCGGTGGCTCAGTTGGTTGAGCACCGGGCTGTCACGCGGGAATTCGTGAGTTCAATTCCCGCCGGACCAACACTCAGGGTCTTTAAATAACTGAGGAGAAAGTGCTGCCTTTGTAATTACATCTGCAAATGGTTAGACTCTCTAGTCTTCTCGGATAAGGACGATAAGCCGGAGGTCCCATCTCACAACCCTTCAATGTTCATAATCCTGTGGGACGTAAAATAACCCACACACTTGTCGCAAAGAGTAGGGCATGTAGTTGCCGGTGTTGTGGTCTGTCTTCTGTGATGTATCATGGTTGGGAGGGTAAATGCTCGGAGAAATTAGCTACAACAAGCTACTCTAAAAATCCGAGGGTAAATAAAGATATATGATGATGATATGATATGATATGATATGAAGGCTTCTCTATGACAAACACGATCGGATCTGAGGCCGGACACTTCAAAGTTTCACTCAAAATAAATTACTGTGTATTGTATAAAACAAAATCTATCTTGTCTTTTGCTATAACTGCATCTATTGAAAGCAAGGTATGAAGTTGAATTATTGTGGAAAAAAATGTATATTAAGATATATTTATCCTTACTTTTTAGTTTTTTCCTTTGTCCGAGAATTTTACTTAAGATTACGTCTGTTATCTCTTGGACACAAAATACTGATTAAGCACAACTTTACTTTATTTATTTATTTATGACAATTTATGGCATGCAAAAAATAGAGGCCAAGGGATGAAATGCAAAAGAGTCAAATACCCCATATTAAAGCAGAAGTTAAGCCTTCTCCTATGCCGTACCGTGTCTAAGTTGAGAAAAGCGTAATTGCCGTTTCTGTTGCGGTCATGTAATTGTACTGATTGTAACCGTGTTAATAACTGCTGTTTAATAATTTTGCGCACACTATGGACTTGAGATTTTGACAAATACCAGGCGCCAGCATTGTCTTTCTGAAGTCCAGCTGTCAAGATACAATGGTGATCTCTTGCCTAACTTATAATAAGCCTAAGTTTTATCAAGTCGCATCACCTTGCTTCCAATTTTGTTATTTAGCTTATCAGAGACAATACTAGCCAAAGCTGCACTCCCAAGGAGAACAAGAGGAAAGTACGCTATTGCTTCCTGTAGATAAAGAAAAAAAAAAGACTTGTTTAGAGCAGTTTGCGTAGACTACGCATGTTTATAACATAACTGACGCTCAAATGTAAGAGAATAATGAAGGATACAAAGAAAAGAAAAAAGAAAAATTAATAAAGTGCAATTTGGTGCGAAATTAAACCACTTGTCCTCACCACTTCAAAACCCATTGTCTCTGTCAAGTACAATGGTAAATATCCGAAAACAGCATCTTGTACAAGGCGCGTGCACGTAACAATAACGGAGACCTAATAATGAACGTCAATGTCAGTAGAATAATTAACTTTATCGTTTTAAAATCAGAAGTACATAAAGTCAATTAAAAAGGTTGATAATAAGAATCTTTACCTCATGCATGCATGCTTTCATAGAACGATATTCCTCGTCTATATTGTCATAAGTTGTTCCGAATTCAGTAGGCTACAACTCGGCTACAACTTAGGTATTGAAAATAATGGCCGCAAACACTATGTACAATATACATTCATCCCAATTTCCTTCAATAGTATAATCATGTGAAAATGTATAAGACAATTAAAGCTAACTGTCCATTCAGCAGGAGCAACAAGGCATTAGCAAGGGTATCTGGACTAGTCGGCCTTTAGAGAAAAGGTGAATGAAAATCATTCCAACCTTGTATAAGCGAGGATCTACCAGCCAATCTTTCGCCGTCTTTGGCTTTGTCCTGAAGGGTTTGCCAGGGGGCGAGGGATCACAAGTAACCACGCCGACGAACTCTTCTCCTGCATCATTTTTCAACGGTTCATTTCGTTCCTCTAAAGTGTTGATTTTTTTCTGCTGTGCTTCCTTTGCCAAGCTGCTCACTTTCATTTGTTCGCCGGCGCACTTGACAGAATGATCTTCAATATTTTTCACAAATGTTAACTCTTCTTCAACGTCTTGCGCAGTTACCCCAACCTTTCTCTCACAAAAACTGACTCTTTTGGTTCTTGGAATTGTATCATTGAGTACTTCATCTGTGAAAGAATCGTTTAGGGAAATAGTGTCACATGATAGCTCCACACCGATCTTTGGCTCAACGGATTCGTTTTGGTATCCAAGATTCACTATTCCCGTATTTTGGTACTCTTCTTCGGATAACACTACACCACATCGTCGGTGGCGGACCATCCGGCTGTCTGTTGTATCTCCTTCATCGTTTTTTCTCGTTGGGGTACAGTTGTCATCTTCTTCACAGTTTTCGTTGACATAGTCCTGTAAACTGAAAAAAAAAAAAAGTGAGAAACTGTCACGGGGCAACCTGGTGTTAAAATTGGACAATTATGATGTTGAAAATTACAATTCAAATACGTTTGTCGTTTTATCTTTGACAGTCACTGTTCTGCTGTTCAGAAAATCAACCTGGAAAGGCAAGTTGTCTTCAAGCGCTGCATCCAACATTTGTTAGAGACACTGAACATTGTCAAAAAGTCAAATTCAATCGCATTTTCCATTATAGAAAAGCTTGAAGACA
>NC_090870.1:33871044-33878544 GCF_036669935.1 Montipora foliosa | reverse complement strand
TAAATTTCATTTCAATTTGTAGCCCAAGTGCAAAACTCAAGGACCATAATGTATACTAGGAAAAACAAGAAACCGTATGACAACGTTCTTATTTGATCATTTCATACTGTAGAATACGGCGCGCAAATTTGTTGAATTACAGCCGGCTAACAGATGTACTAAGTGGAATTAGTGATGCTTTAGTCTAGGACAGTGCACTACATTTTGCCTATAAACGGCGTCTTCCACAAAATCACGTGCAAGTTCAAGGACGTTATTTTCACCCAGCAGGTGCATGGTTTTTTTAATTTCTTCTTGTTATTCCCAGTAATAATATAAAGGATATTACAAGACATGACCGCGCGAGAGTACGAATGTTTGAGTGCTAATAGTATCCCTCACGAGTGAGCACAGCGAACGAGTGCGAGATACAATCAACACGAGAAGATAAAGTTCGTATCCCAAGCGACCATGTAATGTTCTGCTGGTCTGTTATATAGATACTGTGAAATGTCCAGATTAGACACAACTTGTTTTATTCATTTCAATCGACCTACACGCATGTTGTGTAACATGAAATGAGATATGAAGGTTATGAAAAACAAATCAAGATAATATCCAATTGGGTAATAAAAACGTTAATGTATTACGTTAATATTACAGCATAAAAGTATCTTACAAGGAAAGGAAAGCTCTCTTTTTATTGGCTAATCATGTTAATAGCCACGAGGACACCTATATCCTCACATATGAAAAATAATACTAACATCTTCAAGATAAAATTTTTTATAAAGGGAAAATTCTAGTATTTCGTCAATATCTAGATAATTAAAGTGTTAATTACATGCGTAAAACTGATTGTGTTTAAACTTGGAATTATAACGGTACTTTGAGAAGATGAAGGTCGAAAAATACATATCAATATCTAAGAAGATAACTGAGACGAAGGAATGTGAAGAGATTATTGTCCTTGTGGTGGTTGGTGCATAAGGAATAGTCACAGGCAATCATCTTTCCAATTACCTGATGGCGACAGGAGATAGAACACATGCGGAAAGCAGCTCTGCTTGGTACCGCAAGAATTGAAAAGTATTTGAGGCCAAAGACTACAGGTTGTAGCTTTCCATCAGCATATTAGAATAACCAGTACGAAGATCAATAGAGTAACGGTGATAGAGTAACGGAGACCAGCTGTTGTTGCTGTGACAAGGAAGCTGGCTGGGGCTTGCCAAATCATTGCCGTGCGGGCTATCCCCGGCGACCACGATACCCAAAGAAAGGAATACGAGAAGATTGACAACTATTCGGAGATCGAGATTTCTAGATTATGGAACAAGACAAGTGATTGACATAAGAAGGTTATTAATGATATACATGGAGGGTGGTACTCGGAAAACAGGCTTCTAGTTGTTTTACATACCTTAGAGCACTAACGGCGGTTGCTTCTTTGATGGTCTCAGGCACAATTGTTATAATCGCCAGGTGATTAATTTCCATCACACTGTATCCCAAGGCTGTAAGAAGGCAAGCAAATGCGTAATAAACCAGTGGAAGCGAAGTTGGATCTCCAGATTCGTTACAAAAGAGACATCGGTTGAACATAAGGGGAATTCCAATGCTCATCAGTACTGAACCAACAAAATGCCACGATTTTCTCTGACCCATCTTTTTTGAGAGAAATGGTATTTTTACGTGGTCACCCAAGTGACCAGTCAAGAGAGACGACAACCCGTCTACACACTGAGTAACTAGTAGACAGGTTCCCGCTTGAGAGGGTGTTAGCTCAACCACTTTCATTAAGAATGATATTGTAAACGATATTAAGAGCTGGCGGAACAGTTCGTTGAATACAGTCCCCACTGCAATCGAGAAGCGCTCTTTCAACTCCATCAGTACTTGGTTTTTTATATCATTCAGTTCTCTGGTCGTCAATGAACCTTTAAAAAACGTAAAGGAAATCGTATGAACGCGAGTGCATTTCATGATCTATGGGTACGAGTGATGTTTTAAAAGTTCTCAAAATTGCACGACCCGCAGGCGAGTGAAATTTGCCAACTTCCAAAACATCACGAGGGGCCATAAATCACAAAATACACTAGCAAGTTCATACGATTTTTATTATTTATTAGATGCTAAACAAAATATGCATTCGTCGATGATCAATGAGAAACAAGATATTTTGTTGAGTATATATATTTTTATAAATGTTATCAAATTTTAGTGATACAGGCTAACTCATGTACGACTGAACAGACAAGCTGCAAATATGTTATTGATAACGTGACGCTTTTCAAGAAAAATGAAAAAAAAAAAAATTAAAGCTCTGGATATACTGAATTATACTAAAGAGATTTAAGAACTCCAACCAGCCAAAGGCGAGTGGTAACGTGGAACGGTGATATTGTTGTGACCAAAAACAGCCACTTAACAAAATAAAAATAAAAAGAAAAAAGAAAGAAAGAAAAATCTGAAAAGCGATAATAAGACATTAAGATTATGATGTGAATTGAAAATGGTTATTGAAGATTTTAGAAAATATATTAAAGCCTTTATTAAATGATTATTCTTTATTCAATCATAAAGCAAAGATTCTAGGGGACGGTACGGCTGAATGCTTAGTTGAATATCCTGATATAAAAGTCATCTTAATGTAGAACTGAAGGCGGCTACACAGATTAAAATTCATCGTTCTCTTGCAAGTACAGAACGCATTGTACGTTAACTTCTCTTTCAATGTTAACTGACTGAGCACAAATGGTTCGTTTGATTACCGGAGCTTCCCCACTAAGCTCACGCCTTTAAGTTTGGCTTTATCTTTTTTTCAAATTTCACTTAGGGTCAGGTTTCCCAAAAATATCAACGTGATTACAAATCTTTTTCGAAAGGGCTGTTTAGCAGAGAAATTTCACAGGTTACGAATCAAATTATAATGTCAGACTCTTCGTTATCTTCACAAACTTCGGGTAGCTCCAAAGACAATACAGTCAGGCCTCTGGACTGAGGTCTTACCTCCAAACTTTCCGATGTGCATCACACAGTGACTCGCAGGTCAAATGGAAGCCAGAGATTTTTTTTTTCTTTTTTGGGAAGCTAAGTCTTTCTTTTTTGGTCATTGACCTAATTAGACGCCTCCAGAAGCACGACATCACATTCTTTTTTTGAAGTGTGTAATATTTGAACAATTTACATCTGAACAACCGGGTAGTACTAGCATGGAAGGACGCACATATTGGTACCAACAAGAGATCATCAAGGTAACTTGAAACAAAATAGTTTGGAATATATATATCGGTAACGAGACATTTTCTTCACAAAGGAACAACTACAGGGGTCTTTTAATCTCATTTCGTCAAGTTCGTTCGATCTTGAATTTGGAGGAAAATGACTAATACTCCTGACTTTTTCTTTTTCATTACTGTCTAGTACGTTAAATCTATTTTTCTTTGTTAGAGTCTTATTTGCTTCTGGTGCGCCAGGTGCTTGTTTTACCACGTGCCCTAGCTGATTAATTGATAATGGCTTTCCTGTTCTGGTAAATTCTGTTGAAACTGAGAAAATTGAGGGGTGGACGATTTGCATAAAATTAGATCGTAGATCATGAGAAGTACAACTCACATGTATGATAAAAGACGGTCAGATTATTTCGTGTCTCGACTTATTCCGGCAACGATCTTCGTTCAGCTTATTAGCTTCTTGCTTGAAAGGGTTGATCACAAATAGAGAAGTAAATAGTTATTGCGAGAAAGAGCTGATACAACGTAGATTTGATTAATGATTTTGTCGTGTACTATATTGTTCTGGCCAAACCAGCCTTCTTCAGGTACAACAGAGAGTTTACATTGGATTGCCGTTGAGTTCACATTAGATTACAACCCAATGCAAAGTCTCATTGTAACTAAAGAAAGCTGGTCTGGCCAGCCGAAATAAAGTACACTACTAAATCAGTAGTCAAATCTACGTTATACTGGCTCTTTCTCAAAATATTTACTTCATCAGCTTGTAATTATGCCCTTAAAATAGGGAAACAAGTAAGGCTATACGTTTTCCTACAATTGTCGTAAAATTGTGAAAGTTCATATGTTCTTACTAAGGCTAGCCTGCGAACGCAGACGTATTTCCGGCGGCCGACCGCCGGGAAATACGTCTGCGTTCGCAGACGCTAAGGCATGCATGACAGTTAGCATCATGGTCTGTGGCCTTAATCATGTTGGGGACATTGCATGGATTCTATAAATTAAGTATTCCGCTTTCTATCGAAGGCAGGCCAAATCTTCAAAGTGTTATGAATTAACTAAAGTGATATTTTCCCCCCCCCCAAAAAAAAAAGAGATTATTTTTACAGGCTTTCTAGATGAGGTACTGACTCTAAGATGCAAACAAAATCAAATCACCGCAAAAGACTCAAGTTTGAACCTTAAAGGGGCGAATTCATAACTATACCATTTACTGCTAAGACCGAGTTTACAAACTGCGCTCTCTGGATTTCTGGATCTCTGGATGCAAGAAGTGATTTTAATATGCTCGAACCCTATGCCACAAAATAATTATCGAATACACGAATCTAGTAGGTTATATTGGCATTTTGGGATCAGAGTGAATGTCAGTATTGGTTCATAGTATCAGAACACTTAACAGAAAGATGATCATATGGACAAATTTCAAAATCAAAAAGAAAAGAAAAAAACCCTAATAATACATAATAAACAAGCTATTACTATAAACAGAAATTTTATATTATAACAATCAACCCGCCAAGTGAGTTACAACTTATGATCAGCTCTCATAAGTGGTATATTTTTCAGTATTGTATAAGTCTGAAGGAACATCTTACCTCAGTTAAAACAGCTGGTCACAAATGCGAGTTTTCCTCATTAGACATTGTTTTTTATATATAATCTGTCAATTACCATAAAGTCACGTTGATAGACAAATGGATCTCTGCCAAAACGTGAGTTTCATTTGCCTGAAGCAATTGTGCTTAAACACCTTAAAAGACAGACTTAAAGACAGACTGTGTGTTAATTATTTTTAGCGCATGGCTTAAGATGTTATCAGCCTAAGAATAAGATATCATGACCTGCAGGAAGCCTGCCTAAATCAGTAAGATATTGCATGAGTTCTAAATGTGCTCATTACAATTTGTATGATATCATTGTAGACAAAACACCTCCTTTCAAAACTAAAATAGGTGCCCTCAATATACTTCCAAATGTTATCTTGTACGCAGCGCTGAATTCATCTCATGGCATATTGACACTTAAACGTGACAGTATAAAACCGGATTTGCCCAAGGCAATTGACTTAACTAATCTAAATAAAAAAAGAAGAGGGTCTAAATCAGAGGTATCGTTTTCATAGAAAAAGTTCCCGTTAACATGAAAAAAAAAAGTTCTTAATAAATGCAACAATTATTTCCGAAGTTTTCTTTTTTTTTTTTTTCAAGCAACACTGCTTGTAAGAGTCACATCGATTTTGTAAATGCGTGCTTTTGATTTAAATATAATTAGTGGTTACAAGCTTTACATTTTTCTAGTAAGTCAGTTGTTTCTCGATCCTTATGCTTTGAATAAGTCAACGGCTGAATTAGATTTTCCCTTCTCGTTCTTTCTTTATTTTTTCTTCATGCTTTTTCTTAATTAGTTGGTGGTGGACTTTGCCTAGAAAGAAAGCCTGGTGCCACTTTAGATTCTATCAATACTGATATTACAAAAGTCTCTTGTTTTACTTTATCTTAGCGTATTTATAATTTTACGTTTCGTTGTTTTCTTGCATTTAACTGAAGCTGGCTCTCTGGATAAGTAAGTACAAAAACAAGTAATGTTTATGCTGTAAGCCTTGAGTATTTTTAAAATAACCGTGACTCCAATTAAACTCGTTAAACGCTTATAAATACAAACAATACGCATTAACAGCGAAAGCGTCACTGAGGAAATGATTTTTAGTTTATGTTCTTTTTTCACGATTAGGCTCAAAATCCAGGGACTCCGCAGTTTCAGTGTACAGAAATTAGATGATTATTGTTAATACTGATGCTACAGACTTTGGTAAGATCCCTGAAATATGCGCAAGTATGCATTTAGTTTCGATAGTAAATCGACGACCAATTGCACGACAACATTTCAGAGCATTTATTAACAACAGAAAAATAAATGGGTAAGACGAACCACGGAACAAAATTAATGCGTTGTTCAGATAACTCAAGTAAAATTGGAACAATAAAAAACATGGAGGGGTTAAAGCAAAGAAAAGAAGGAACGAAACTGCAGCCTCTTTTGTAAGTCTCGAATTATCAAAAATAGATTCAGCGAATTCAATGGCAACCGAGTTGAACTTCCTTTGTATCGCAAATTTCAAAGAAAGGTTACGTAGGACTGAATATAGCAAAGGAAATAAGTACAGGAAAACGGATTTCCGAATGGCCGCGTTTGCGACCATGCAAGAGCTGACGAGAGCAGAAAAATGTGATTGACACTCAGTGGTTAACATTAAAAAGTACGTCGCCCACGATTGGAAATTTGAATATTTGGTGGTCACAAAATTTGTCAAGATTTGAGCAGAGCCAAAAACATTTTTTTGGCCTTGTGCAATACGGTTGTCTAGAACCCAGTGGGAGAGAGCTACAGTAAAGCATTTCCGTTGCTGGAATTGCAAAAGATTTGCAAAAAGATCTTAAAATGCTACTATGACGAAAATATCAGTTTTTCCTTTTTCTTTGAACTTCAAAACTATGTTAACTAAACACTGACTGAACCAAGACACCTGTTTATTTTAACTGGAATTTTCCTATTTAAAGGGGCCATTACTGGCTTCAAAATCTTGAGAAAGCTTGATCGAGCAGAAAATGACGTAAAAGACTCACTAGTTTGGGAATGCAATGCGTGTGTACGCGGCTGAATTAACATGCAGCACAAGAGTTACGGGCTTTCAGTACTTTAAACTCGTGTTTTGTATACACGATAAGCTGCATTTACACGCTGAAAATTTTAAGCTGCTAGTGCGTAAATGACGTCCCTTTTTCGCTACATCCAACCCTGTGAGGTCCGATAGGTCAGCTTTAAACGTGACAAAAAAACTGAATGTCCAAGATTTGCACATAAAATAAAAGGCCTTTCGATAAAAATCAAAACTCAAAATTTTTCCAGTGAGGTGATAAGCAAACACACTTTCAAAATCTGAATAAAAAAGGGACTTTTTGATCATAGTAGCAAAAAATCATACATAATGGGAAACGCTTCACTGAAGATTTATCACGATCAAGAGCTATGTAAAGAAAGCGCGTGAAATAAATGGTAGCTGCTAAATTCTATAAAGAACAAACGAACCATTAGCATTAAACTTACTTTTACTTATGGTGTCGAGCACTAAATTTATTGCTACACGAATTAGTAGAATGGAAAGTTTGAAAGTAGATAGGAATGGACGCTTTAAAAGTGATTAGTTACTTCATTATTTGTATTTACAGACTGATCTAAAAATCATAAACTGGAAAGAACACTTAGATAAATGAAGAATGACTATACA
>NC_090870.1:33856044-33866044 GCF_036669935.1 Montipora foliosa | reverse complement strand
GAAGTTAGAGAAATATTGTTGGCGTCCCAAATAAATTTCATCTTACACTACAATGACAAATAAAATTGTCAGAGAAATAAAATTCCTGTCTCCTCGCGCACGTATGCAAATTTGTTAACTCATTTTCACCGAGTCCCGATTCCCGCGAAATTTTTCTTCTATCAAATACATTGTATTAACAAAAATATTGTTTCTCGTCAAGCCTTGCATCTTTTATGTTTAAATAACCGCTAAAAATAAAGATTTTTTTACGATGTATCGGTAGATACATAATCAATATTCTCTGTCAAAATTTGCACAATAGTCAAATCACAAAAATAGCAACGCACGTAACAAATTTAGTCGCATTTACCTCTTCGTTGAATTCTAATGCTTAACACAGGAATTTTTAGTTATTGTGAAAATCTTTCCATATTCGTTAGCAGTCATCCTTTCAAATTTCAGAGAAATCGACCGGTCCGCGAATATTTTACGAGTTTTTTTTCAATGGGATGTCAAAAGGCCAAGTGGATGTTATGCATAATAGCGCGTGTGACCCGTTATAAATATTTTTTCACAAAATGTTCACGAATCGTCAAGTATCACCACAGAAGACAAGAACGTCATTCTAAAAGCTTATTCTACGCAAAAAGTAGGTTCTGGAGGTAATTTTGGGAGTGGAAATCAAGTTTACGGCTGACAAGAGTAACATGGTATATTTGTATTTAATTAACTTAACACAACAGAAAGACGCTTACTTTATTTTGACACGAAAATGCTTTACTATTGCCATAAAAACTATCCAGCCAGCCAGCCAGCTTTTCCAGCGAATTATTTTTTTGAAACAAACAACATATTCGCTATTAGAGGCAAAAAACCCTTCCTATTTCATTACGTGCAGGAAGACAAGAAACTCAATCGTGTGAAATTACACTCCGTGTCAAAAACGCAACTAAATATATTTCCCACCAATGATCAGCATCAAACCCTCTACTGAAGAACACTTTACTTGAATTATCAAGCAAAAAATGGGTAACAAGCTTTCTTTCAAATAAGTTTTGACTAAGAAGAATTAGTGAAATTTCCAATTGTTACCGGAAGACTGTGCAGAATTGAGCAAATAAATACAAATAAGCCAGACAGATCACAGATCCAAGTTGTTCAATTCCCTCTCTGTCTTTGTTAAACCCATAAGTTACTAGTGAATTTTCCATTTGATGTCAGTTTTGTACATAACAATACACTTGTACAATATTACAACTATACCTCACTTTAAATACGGCTCGACGGGCGACAGATTGTTGTCGAAGTCCATTACTTGTCGCTTTTAAGATTCCAGATATTTTTTCACCGCCTGTCTTGTTTATCCAATTTACGTTCCATTCTTTAGCTCCATAAGGGTACATTTTGTTTAAAGATCCTCCAAAATGCCATTTGCGTTTCAATCTTCGACGCCATTGCTGGTTAATAAAATATTCTACTGTTTCAAACCAGAGAAATCCACGCCTTCCAACTACCCCCTGAAATCCTACCAAAATACGCGCGGAAGACTCTATTACAAAGACACCACTTAGCAAGGGAGGAGCGACTTTTCCCGACACGGAAAAAAAGAAAAAAAAAAGAAAAAAAAAGAAAAGAAAAGAAAAAAGAGAAAACGAACAAATCCCACCCATTTTCCGACTGGGATTGCCATACTGGAAACCCAGTAAAAATCTATTTTGATAATGCGGACGTAACAGGAAACAAATATCTGGTAAAAACACTCGTCCCAGGGCAAACCGTGCGACATCAGCGCGAGCCAATGCCTTTCCCGAAAATATGGCGACTTAAAGTCGCAATTTTATTATCATGTCAATATTAGTATGGACGCGCAAATATTTTTTCTATTGGGAATAAGAAACGGCTGATTCCTGTCAGCCTTTTGGAAGAAGATGAGGAATGTGAGTTGCCGGCTTTGCAAAAATATCCTCGCATGATTCAAGTAAACCCATCCGAACACGCTAAACAACAAAGGAAGCCTCTACAAGTTTTCTTTGCCAAAGAAAAGGAAGGGGGAAGCGAGAACGAACAAGACATGTGCAGAGATACTGATTTAGACGACTGAAAGCAGCGAATATTTTCTGAAGTAGACGAAACCCTCCACTGTACATGTGAGGTGGAGATGATGACTGGCCTTCCGAATAGTGTTGTGTAAAGTGTTTCTTGCTTGTAAGTAAGAGAAGAATAACGATGAGCAGCTGGTAAATATTCGACCAGTGCGCCGCATTTTAACCCCTTCAGGTCGTCATAAATTTCAAGTTATTATTCATAGGACCTTCTCCGAAGGGTAGTTCCTCTGAATTGAGTTCCTGCTTGGAATAGTTGACAAAATCGTCCAGTTCTGTTATGTGTCCGGAATTAAAGACTATGAAGAGGTAACGCTCTAGACGTGAAAGTAAAACCCTTTAATGTGGCAGAGCAAATGTGGCCATGGAGATGTGATGGTACAAAGGACTGCAATTAGTGGTACAAGATAAGGAGTTCACAGAGAAAAAAAAATCAGGATGTCTGTTCCCGATCAGTGCAAACTTGTACGACGATCCATTTAAGTCTGTTCCCGCTGGAACGAGTCTCCTGAACCCTTAATCTTGAATCTTAAATATTGATTCCTCTTCTATTTTTAAACTGTACTTATATATGTAAGAATAACTAGTTTCTAACCCAAAAGGAAAAACAGATGTATGAAGTACTAGAAGTCGTATTTTATTCATTCATTTATTTCTTCATTTGTCATGCTACGAAACACGCAATTTACTGCAATTAGTGCTTGGTAGTATTGTAATCTGTTCGTATTCACGTTCGTATTGTAACACTTATTGTAATGTTTACTGTAGTGTACAATGCGTTAATAATAATAATAATAATAATAATAATAATAATAATAATAATAATAATAATAATAACGTAGCCCAGTAACGACGAAAGGAACTCGACGATAGCGCTGAGTGAAGAGGCAAGAAGCTTCATCGAAGGTATCATTTCACCTCTTATTCTTCTTTGGTCAAATTTTCAGCTACTATGGAATGACCTCTCCATCGTTGCGGTTATCCTGATAACCTCACTTTACATTAATTACATGTAAAGTGAATTAGTTATTTATCCATTTATTCTTACTCAAAAACGTCAAGATTTGCCATTTGAGCCCGGCGAGTCAGCGAGCAAGAGAAACAAACGTGGGTAAGAAGGGGAAAAACTCCACGAGAACGGCAGAAAGGTCCATGGAGACCACCGCAATTTGTGTCAGAGAAGATGAAAACAGGGAACTGGGTGAGCTCATCGAGTGTATAAGAGGGCCAGAAAGAACTTGAGAAAACATTCTGTGAGGCTGATGAGACTAACCCAGGAAGAGAAGCTATTTCGAAGGACTTTTGCAAAGACCAAAGGAAAAATGGTGAGTCATTATAATATATTTTTGGTGTGCAGCTAGACAATGTGGTAGTCATTTCTTTCTTCAAGAGCATAGTTAGCAACCTGGCCACCTTTTAGAAATCCAAATTCAAGCCAAGAGTTAAAAGGGACGAGACGTTCCTTGAGCTTAAACTGAGTTGCCTTTGGTACATGTTTGAACTCCTCAAATTTCGTATTCATTCCCGAAAACCTCAAAAAATTATCAGTCCGGAAAAGAAACACTATTTCTTTTTTTCAAATACACCGTTTTCACTGTCACGCAACAAAATAACAACTTCGAAACCGTTCAATGAAAGCGGCCAAGAACTTGGAAAAATGCAGGAAACAAATTTATAAACCAGCTCTCCAATTCTCAGGCCTGTGCGGTACGTCGTTTCTGAATAATTTGTGCAAGCGTTTGACGCAACTTAATAGAGTTTTGTATGGAGACGTTATCATGTTGATAGATCAAAGTCACCCACCAATACAGCGGCATGTAACCGACAAAAACATCTAGAGTTCACTTTGGGATGAGAGCCCTTACTTTTCGCTCATGAGATAATATATATATATGTATGAACACATCTCCTCACACAAGCCTCAAACTGTTCAGATTTATAGGGATAGACTGTTTTTTTTCCCAACCATTTGAAATAGCTTTGTCGTGCAAAGTGACAATTCGGAAATTCAAAATGCTGTATTTTACAAACGAAAAATGTCACGAAACTGGAAACTTGAAAAAAGATTTATTTCTTGGTCATCTTCAACGTCCCATAAATAAAAATCCAGAATACCTTGCGGTTTTGATTTAGAATTTGATGACGTCACTGTGAAACCATCTGTAGCTTTTTGTTTGTAAATAATCATTGCATTAATTTAACTTGGTCAAGGAATTCAATTTAAATTTTCATCTGAATGCGCAGTAAAAAATATTGTTGGATTCCCAAATTAACGTCAGAATGACTAAACAGCAAGAAATCTTGTCATCGTTATGAAAACTGCTCCCATATCAAATTTCAATCCACGCATGCAAATTAGTTAGTGTTTCCACAACACGATGAATCCCCAAGGGTATAAAAATCCCACCAAAACCGTTTCCATCCAATTGAAAAAATTGCTATTAGAGGCAAAAATGAATAACAAAAATATCACGAAACAAATGGACAGCAAGCCTTCTTTCAAATACTTCTTGACTAACAAGAACTAGTCAAATTTCCAATTGTTATATAAGACTGTGCATAGTTGAGTAAAAATAAATAAAATTATAAATAGCCAGACAGCAGAGATCCGACTATCCACTCAGGGTGTTCGATTCCTTCTCTGAGATTGTTAAACTCACATCCAACCAGAAAAAGATACCAGAGCATTTGCTATTTAGCTCCATTTTAATGTTGTACCCAACATCAAAGTTAGTAAAATATTGGAACTACAGCTCACTTTGATATTCGACAGCGAAAGATGCAATCGTTGTCGAAACCATTATTAGTCGCTTTTAAGATTCCAGATATTCATTTTTCACCGCTTGTGTTGTTTATCGAATTGAGTTCCATTCTTGAGCTCCATAAGGGTATATTTCGTTTAAAGAACCAATTAAAAGTTTTTGCGTTACATCGGCTTCGCCGCCATTGCTTGTACTGTGTCCACCGGATAAAATCTACGCATTTCTTCTTTCCTCCCCTCCCCCTGTTATCATCTCAAACAGCCTTTGCCATTTACTCAAGAAGCCCTGCAGCCTTCCGAGTGGTAAGAAGGTTGCACATTTTTCAACTGCCTTGCTGCAAGGAGCTAAGGAAAATGATTGTCAAGAATGCAGATTGCCAGGAATTAATGAAGCCTATTTACAGAGGCATAAGAAGTTATTCAAAGAATTTTGCAATAAGACAACAGATACAGGAAAAGAGGAACCCCTTGCAGTTGGTGCTGTTATTTTTTTTATGAAACCAAGGAAACACTAACAATTAAAATAAAAACTAAATCTTATCTAATAACGACGCGAATCAATCCTGATTCTATTTCGTCATTGGTCTACGTCACTACGAAGTCACGTGAGATGCACAAAACCAGAGCTTGCAGTTCAGTGTCGTTTCTCAGACGTTCAAGTCAAAGATATTTTCGTATTTTTTTCTAACGTATGGCAGCCTATATGGAAAACAAAGAAGACGAGCTTTTGAGGGAAGATATCGAGGGAACTCTTGCATCTGGAAAAAATAAGGGCTCCCTCACAGTGCAACGAGCTAATGGCTCTTTTAGCTTGAATGAACAAGATCGGATGTCCGCCATGAGCGAATCACTGCTCTGCAAAGGCGTCACTTCTTCAGGGGAAACACAGGATTCTAATTAATACTGTTGGAGTTATCATTTTGCTGCAGTTGCTAGACCTAAGATACTTTCCAGGTACATTTTTTAGTTGTTCTTCGTTCAATTTTTTCAACCAGAGAGACTGGATAATCTTTGCAAGACTGTCAGCTACTGGAGGGTCAGTCCTTCCGCTTTGCTATTTCGTCTGGGAGAGGGTCTCCTTTATCGAACCTGCGCTTCTTACTACAATCGCCCAGCAGTTCTTCAAGATCTGTCGTCAGCCCTACAGTTCACCGTGACCAAGGTGGTATATATTTGTGAAAAAACAACAGATTTACGTAACATTCAAATTGAAGCTTCAACATTCCCCCTCCCCCTTGGCATACCCCGGTCATTTGAGTACTTTTCCTGCCCAGGGGGAGCGAATTTGATCACCTTAGTCTTCCCGGGGGTGGGGCATTTGATCACCACTCATAGAGGGTGGGGAATTTGATCGCTAGCCTCGATTTCATGTTACGTTGATAAATCATGGCGGAGACAAACCTGGATATCGATGCATTCAAAGATAAAGATTCCGCATTCGTGGCTGATTGGTTGAATAGCGAAGGCCTACACAAACTTTGTTCCGTATTTGAAGGTATTAAGAACCAATTTATATTATCTTTGAATATAAATATATAAAATTGTATTTACAATTGTATTTACAATATAAAACAACAATTCAATACAAGTGACCATAGATGCATCTCTGATTGGTTGGGGAGCATGTGTTGATGGTCACTCAACGGGGAGGAACTGGCTCCAGAAGAAGCTAAACATGATATTATTATTTGGAAATATACTTGCTGCCTTGTTTCATTAAAGTCATATCCTGACCAACTATCAGGAAAGTATATTAACCTCATGGTTGATAACACTACAGCTGTTGCACATGTCTAAACTGCCACAGTGTCAAAGGCAGTTGGCCATGCGACTTCCCGAAAAGAACGCGGGTTGCACCACAAAGTTTCACATTGGCATACATGGATGGTTGGACGGTACAGATGTGTAACCATATTTTCCTACCCATGGTGCTCGCGTGCGTGGGTTTGGTGCGTGTATGTACTAATCACCTCAAGTGCAACCAATCAGGGCAGATAATTCAGTTTTAACAATCACCTATGTAATAGACGTTATTCGTATTCTTAGCACTGGACTAGAACTACTGTAGCTTGCAATGGAGGCTAATGCGGGCAAGCTAGTTCCGGTCCAACACTGAGAATACGAAATGGTCTATTGTCTTAATACTTGTTATTGCTAAACTGCAAGTAGTATTGGCTACCTAGGAAGCCTAGTGTCATTTTCGGCTTCTATCACACTGATATTTCTTTTCTCTCACTTTTTTTTCTGAATTTAATTACGCTTCTTTTTTATGTCTTGTTAGTAATTAAGTGCATGATGAATGATGTTATGCCTTTATCAAGTCTGCTTTTTAAATCAGCCATTAATTCTAAAATTATTGAGTGTTTCTACAATAACTTGAACTCATTACCGGCATCTTTAAATGACAATTCATATTCAGTAATGCATAATCACCGAGGAGTATGTCAATAGACCATTTTACAGTTGTGTGCTTAGGTACCTGGCCTTTGAGCGAAAGTGAGACTGAAGTTGACCTTGCTGTGATAGAAACCTCTCTGCCTTCCTTATGTCAATTCCTACTAATTGTCATGAGTACATTATCATTAACAGAAGAAACGAAGTGAGGCTTCTATCAAAGAAAGGTCAACTCCATCCTCACTTTCATTCAAAGTCCAGATAACTGTAAATATGCAACTGGAAAATGGTCCATTCCAAATCGCCCTTGCACATACATCACTGGCAATTTGAAGATAGAGGTAACCCTTTTAGAATCGTGAGAAGGAAGCTGAAAAAAAAAAAAAAATTAGCTGAAGCTATTTCTTACAAAGATCGTCAATGGGGTCATGTAAACCTTTTTCAACTTCTCCTGCTTGCAATAGTAGAAAACAGCAAAAGTTGAAAAAAAATACTATGGTTATAGACTAGTATTCCACTCAAAATAAGAAAAGAGTTCTGTTGTTTTGAAATGGAATGAAACAAGAAAGCTATATGAAGGTCATGAAGGGTCATGAAGGGGAAAATGGGAACTGTAATTTACCCTGACATTTCGGTGGGAAAATGCGATAATGGGATTTGATCACTGGGAACTGGGATTTTGTTACTGGGAATGGGAGAAAAAGTGTCCCTGGTGCTAATGGGATTTGCATAATTAGAGGTCATCAGGTATTAGTTCTGCTCAAGATTCCTGATACCAAATATTTTATGCCGTCTTGCGTCCCTGGCCACTGCCACGTCTAATACGACTTCACTAGCATGAATAAATTTGACTTCCCTAAACCCACTGCAACCAATGCAATCGCTCTAAAAGAAGAAGCTCAGATGAGGAACTGGGCAAGGCGCGATGGTAAATGTGTCACGCACATGAACTGAAGCGTCCTTGAACGTACTCTACTGATTTTCAAGACCTCGGCTTAGCGATTGTTGTGGGTGTAATGAAGACTCCGAGGAGGATACTTGTGATGGATTTAGTAATGATGATGATGATGACGGTGCAGGACTCTGAAAGTGACGTAAAGATTCGGGAGACTGCATCCTGCAGAATGCTCTTATGTGCCTAGTGATAGCAGGCCTTTTCATTCTCGGCGGACACTGTGTAAGCAATCCCATGCAGCTACAAATTATACCTCGCACTCTCTTTATTATTGGCTTTCGTTCTCCAGTAATTTCATGTTTCGTTTTGACACTTATCATTAACTGCTTCATAAAACATATCGATGCTGTAAAATTATATTTTCCCTGTCATAACTCCTGGTGGGATTTTAGCAGCAGGTAATGGGATTTCTGAGAAAACTTGCCACTGGGACTGGGATGTTGTCCAAATTTGGACTGGGAACTGGGATTGCCACCCCGCCCCTTTGCCCTCCCCGTCCCTCCTTTATGACCCTCTTCATATGTGGATAATGTTTAATAATAACAGTCACGGTCTATTATTGATGACTTGGTTTAATAATAAAATCACAAAAAGCATTCAATAAATACAAAGAGTAAGGTTTCTCGACGTTTTGATAGATCCACCATCATTATCAGCTATGGAATTGGTGGTGTTACAAAGTTGTTAGACTTGAGTTCACCAGAGTTTTGAATGGAAGAATTGGGGTCATAACCGAGTGCTTGTTTGCAGAGAACAGGCAAAGACACGCTGGATATTTCGCTAAAGTAGAAATGTCACATGACCTTCGAGGAAGATTGTGGGCTGCTTCGTTTTCGGGTAATAGGGTTCTACGTTTTTGCCCTAAGAAAGGTTACAACATGAAACATACAAAAAAAAACATGATACGTTGATGCTTCTGCTGCAAAGATATTACTTCTGTTCTTTATTCCTTTCAAGGTCAAAGACGCGTATCGGTTTTCTCACTTTGAATCACAACCTCGTTAAGTGATCCTAAGGAAAAAGAGAGAAAAATGAAATCAGGGTTCTTAATTTGATCCTAAGAGTACTGTGACAGCAATAGAGAGCTAAAGCAGAATTTAATAACGAAGCCTAAATACTTAAGTGATGCTAATACGACCAACCTTGTTTGTTGCAACAAATCATCGATGGTTGGAAGAGCAATACAAGTACGCAACCCGTTAGAGCGAGGATCCCAGGAACAACCGAAAAGACGTAACGTACATAGTTACTTGTACTTGTCTTGCGGCTAGATGGAGCAACAGGCAGAAATAACAGCAGTGAGTAGTAAGCTCGAGCAACAAAAGAGAAAAACCTCTTTTATATGTTAACAACAACACAGGAGAAGTGGCGGTTATGAAGAGTACCCTTACAACGCCAAGGGCTTTTTATTCCTTGACCCACTGTTATCAATAGGAAACATTTACAATCCTGCTCGGCCACAAGTGACCGTCTCGCGTATAATCAGCTCAAAGGCACATTCCACTTTTGCTTGGGGTTCTAAACTTCATAGATTTCTAGCTAAATTAAATCTGATTTGCCCGCGGACACTTATAGATAAGCTATTGCCTGAGTAATTTATTTAGCTGTATATCTGTGTTTTAAGTCAAGTTCTTACTGGTTTTCCGGGTAAAATTCTTGTATGGTCATAAAAAATGCACCACTTGATATCCTTGCTATAATGGTCATGACTGACAATGCAAATCCACTGCTCTCCTGTAAAAGAATATGAATTACTGTTATGATTAAAGGTGGATTGCGGAAAACTTCAAAGAAAGGCACTTATCT
>NC_090870.1:33826044-33851044 GCF_036669935.1 Montipora foliosa | reverse complement strand
TTTTGCTGCAAGTTAATTCAGAACTTACAAATATCTATGACTGGTTATGTGCTAATAAGTTAACTTTAAACTTAAAGAAAACAAAATATCTTATTTTCCAAACGCGTCAAAAAATAAATTACAACTTACTTTCTCCATTAACATTAGCAGGTCAATGCCTTGAACAAGTCCCAAGTCTGAAATATTTAGGTATCTATATCGATGATCACTTATCCTGGCATGATCATATAACATATATTTGTGATAAAATTAGCAAGTGTATTAATATTATGATTAAGGTAAAGCGTTATTTAGGTAATCAATGTTTGACTAGTATTTATTATTCTCTTATTTACCCTTAGGTTTATTGAAATTTCGCGATGTTGTTAAAATGTATACTTGTTTATTTCTTTATGATCATCTTTATGATCATCTTTGTGGTAATTTTTCAATATCCCTAGTTTCTGAGCAACATAATTATTCCACACGGAATGCAACTTCTGTGCAATTATTCCTTCCTTACTCTAGGACAAACATAAGAAAATTGTGCCCTACTGTTATTGGTAAATATTTTTGGAATGATCTTCCTTTTTCCATTCGTAATATTTCCTCGAAAAGTCTTTTCAAAAAAGCATTTTTCAAATATTATTTTGCTCAGTACTAATCTCCTTGACTCGTGCCATGATGTACGATGTGTGTGTGCATATGGATGTGTCTGTGTACATGTGCTTATGTGTGTGTTTATTTATTTATCATTATTTCTTATTCTTATGTATGTACTTATTGTAAAGAGCTATAAATTATAATCAGTGTTAATGGGCACTAATTAGTTTTTACTATATCGTGCCCTTCTCCATTTTATTTTTTATACTTTAATGAATTACCTATTTTGTTTGGAGAATATATAAAAAATAAATAAAAATAAAGAAGAAACTGAACAGCTTCTACGCGACAAAAGCTCGAAGTCTGCTGAGAAGGCCACCCACAATGCTGTGAAAACGTTGAGAGACTTCTGCAAAGAGAAAAATTTGGACGAAAGCTTCCAAGAACTGAGCAAAACAGTTCTATTTTGAGTTAGGAGGTATAACAAAACACTTAATGACTGGCCCCACGGGAAACAGTGACGGAGTTTTGGTTCCCTTCGACCCTCAATGTTCTCAATGTTAGGGTCTCCAGGAAACAAAACTCAATGTTTCCCTTGGCCCCAGAAGTAGATAAAGTAGATTGAAGGGGTTGGTGAGAGGAATCTTGACCTTATGCATACTTAGAACGACATTCCGTGCTGTCATAAGTTATTCTGTATTTAGTACACTGCAACTTAGGTATTGAAAATTAAAAACACAAACATCATGTACAAAATATATGCATCCCAATTTTTCTTCAATAGATAAATCATGCGAAAATGTATCGGATAATTAAAGTCCATGTTACCCTTATTTTTTAACCGATTTTAAACTTTTCGCTTAAATACTTATAGTGTCTGGAGCGGAGCTAGTACTTCAAAACGTTTTCCCTTATGGTGTCTTATTGGGCCTTTGATTTATGGTCGATCCAGTTGGGTCCTGGTAACTAATGACGTCAAAGAAGTCAAAAATTTAATTCCATTCTGAATTGTCAGAACATTCACGGCATCCGGAGGGTAACTATCGTCCGACATTTCTGTAAAGACTTAACAAAAAGCTCTAGATTTTCAAAAAGACTTCTATTCTTACACTCAGTTTGCACATTTCTTTCTGAAGAGATGCGATCAAGTTACTTCTTTGACGTCATTAGTTACCATGGCCCAGCTGTGTAGGCCAATTTTTTTTTGCGTATGAATCAAAAGCCCGCTAACACGCGTGGATACATACTATGGTGGGATTTTTTTTTCAAGTACTGCAGCCCAGGCACTATAGATATTTAAACGAAAAGTTAAAAAACGGGGAAAAAGGAAGCGTCACAGGGACTTTATTCGGCAAGAGTAACAAGACTTTAGCAAAGGTGACTGGACTGGTCGGTCTTAGAGGAAAGGTCAGTGAATTGAAAAACATCCCAACCTTGTATAAGTGAGGATCTACCATCCAATCCTTCGCCGTCTTTGACTTTGTCCTGAAATGTTTGCCAGAGGGTGAGGGATCACAAGTAACGACGCCGATGAACTCTTTTTCTGCATCATTTCTCAACGGTTCATTTCGTTCCTCTAAAGTACTGATCTTTTCCCGTTGTGCTTTCTTTGCCCAGCTGCTCACATTCATGTGTTCGCCGGCGTACTTGACAGAATGATCTTCATTATTTTTCACAAATGTTAAATCTTTTTCAACGTCTTGCTCAGTTAAACCGAGCGGTCCCTCGAAAAAACTGACTTTTTTGGTTCTTGGAATTGTATCATTGAGTACTTCATCTGTGAAAGAATCGTTCAGGGAAATAGTGTCACATGATGGCTCCACACGGATCTCTGGCTCAACGTATTCGTTTTGGTATCCAAGATTGACTTTTCCCTTATTTTGAACGTCTTCTGCGGAAAACACAACACCACATCGCCGTTGTCGGACCATCCGGCTGTCTTTTGTAGCTCCTTCATCTTTTTTTCTCGTTGGGGTACAGTTGTCATCTTCTTCACAGTTTTTGTTGACATATTCCTGTAAACTGAAAACAAGAAGTTAGTCTAACGCAATCGAGAACACACTACTTCCTTACATGAGCTATATAGGTATGTGCGGCTCCAAAGGGTATGGTTTCTTAGCCATTTTGGTCTCAAGTAGGGTATTCAATTCAATTGCATTTTCCATTTTAGAAAAGCTTGAAGAGAATGTATCAAACAAATCAATAAAGTAGCATTAGTTATCACTGAGTCTTTTCTCAAATCCAAACCACACATTGTTGGGTTGAAGGCTGTTCTTTTAAAGTAAATAAATTAATCAGATATTAAAATCTAACTTTGTTGGCTCCACGAAACGTAAAATTAATTTTATCGTGGCAGAGAGTTGAAAGGGACCGGTTTATGCTTGCAAGGTAAGTTTTGTAAACATGCTTAATGGTGCATTTCTAATTTTTCTTACCTTGTAATTTTGTTATTTTTAACTTCTTCATTTTCCATAAATTGATCCTCATGTCCAGTCGTGGTGACTGTCTTTGTTTCTGCGGATTGGTTTTCATGATGCCATATAGTTTGGACAAGACCGTCGATGAAACGCATAGCGAGGCTCTTTTTGCGTTCTTGATCGAGTTTTTTCACTTTAGTTATCAGATCTAAGGATAAACGAATAAACAAAGAAACAAAAAGGAGCCATTCAGCAGTTTGCGGCTACAAATAAATTTATTGTCTTTTTCACGGTCTTTTAGAATTAACTGCATCAAAATCGAGGTGGGTCAACAGTTGCATCATGAGCAAAATAAACTAAATAAACAACACTGATTACCTGATGGATTGTCACTGCCGTCTTTCTCTGTGACCTCACCCAACTGTCCTCCTTCATCTGAATCGTTGTCCTTGCCTCTTCCATTGCTATCCTCGGAAAAGACTGCCTGGAGAAAGCGATCCACCCAACTCAATTTTCTAATAGATCTATCGTGCATTTCTGTTACTCCCTCGTCTGTTACATGATCCCAACTTTCTTCTTTCCTCACCGAAGACACAAGCATTTCCAGGAATGTCTCAGCAAGGGTAGCAGTTTCTCTTTTGTTTCCTTGAATGAAGAAAAAAAAAAGACAGAGTAAAAAGGAGCGTATGATGTCAGTTCTGTTTCAACTACACAATACTCAGCAATAGCTGAAAGAGGTAAGCCTAACCAACAGAGGGTGAGGAGCAGAGAGAACAAACCCACCTTACATGGACCTCTTTCAATGATATCCCGTGGTCATGATGCGCGGTTATTTTAAGAAGTCACCTGATTGGTTATCATTGGTTGCGCCACCATGGGTACGAGGCTAAATTTAAAAAAAAAACCTATCATGGCCCGGGGCATAGGGATGTGTTCCCTCCCCTCATCCTCTCTTGGCTAACTAAACAAAACAAAACAAAAAGAGTAATGTAACGAGAGGTAATTAACCCTTGACTCAACTATGGAGAGTGCCAATGAAGCAATACGATTATAATGATAAATAAATCTCATCGAAAATTGGTGGATGAACTTCATATTTAGGAATGTACCCGAGCAGCTCGTTACCAAGTCTTTCTAGGCGCGGTATCCGAATTAATTAGAAACTCAGTGAAATAAAAGGCTTGGTATTGCACCAGTGTTACGCAACCTAAGTGGGTAATACCCATATAATCTAAATTTAGATCAGTGGGTGCAAGCCATCTCAGATGATCATCTGAGTCATCCAACCATGCATCATGCACCGTATTTAGGTCGAAGCACCCATTTTGAATAGTGCTGATAAACTGTGTTTAACTTTAAACGCCCATTCTAAGTAAGCACCCATCTTAAATCGATTAGCTTTCAATATTGGTAATGGATCTCTATTTAAATTTTATAAAAATTCGCTTTCATTCAGCGGCGTGCTTCGATGGTGTGGTGGTTATCGATGATTCCCTATGCGTGGTTAACGGACTAGGTTCAACCTTTTTGTCATCCATGTCCGTCGATCATCTTAAACAAAAAATTTTCTTTTTTTCCCTTTTTTTTTTCCTGACGAGAAAATTTCTAAGTATAGGGTAAACTTCATGTAATTGAAGTGAATAAGGAAAGGCATATTTAATGAGTTGCTTGGATGACTTGGATGATCATCTGAGATGGCTTGCACCCACTGATCTAAATTTAGATTATATGGGTATTATTCATTTAGATTATGTAACATGGGTATTGAGTTCCTGCAAGTTATATGACTTACAATGGCTTGACCCAATATGGCTGTTAATAAAGACCATTGGCAAATGTTTGAAAGAAAAAAACCAAATCAACATACCATCATCGTTTTTAAACGCAGATGAGTAAAGTATCTGGCTTGATTGGAAAACTCCGACGGCATTCTACAAATTACAAATATGCAGATAATTAGTAAATATTACTGCACACAAGAACATGCACTGAAGAATGCTGGCGTACCTGCCACAAAAAGTTGCTTGGTCGAAGACGAAAACTACGGTGACCCTGAAGTGAATCATTGTTCTTGCAAGTACAAAAACTTGTCTAATGACCATTAGCAGTACGTATAATCTATACAAATCGCGGCGGACTTTATAACGAATTCTTTCGTAGTTTAAGAAGCCAGAGAGAGTGCATAAAACATCTTAATGACTGTCACATCCTATTTGGTTGCAGATATATTGTATAATACAAGTAATACGTTCAATCCCTTCTTACAGAGTTGCTTTCCTCGGCTTTTGCTTTTTTTATATTATATCCCAAACTATTCTTACTCACCTTAGGATCAATGAATGTACTGATTTTCCTTGCCAGAGGAGAAATGACTTTTTTTTCCTTTGTGCCAATGTAAAAGACAACTGACGTGAATATCCCTGTTCCAACAGCAATCCAGGCAAGGTACTAAAAGGCAAAGGACAAGCAAAAGTACAAGTCAATTTAATTGCTTATATCGGTATTCCCTGTTCTTGAAAAAATCTTTCCAAATTTTCCGGACATAGTATCGTGATATCTCACAAAAACCTTTAAATACCTTTTTTTTTTATTTTTTTATTTTTTTTTTGCAACTAAGTGTGGAGACCAATGTCTCCACACTTAGTTAGGAACTAAGTGGGAATAGGAACTGCCATGCATAAAGGACGATATTCTCTGCTCTGGCCTTTTGGTTTTGGCGCATGTGAATCTGGGAGAAGGGGGCTCAGATAAAAGGCAAGCCAACAAGTTTGGTATTTCTTACATTAGCAAGCAAAGTTGAGGTTTTGTTAAAAGGAATTTTGATCAAACCTCGTCATGGAAGTCCTTTTACGGTCCCTATGCCCTCGATTTTATCAACACATCGCCACAAAGACGGCAATTAGGTGTACCATTTTAATAATGACATGGACCCACTTTAGCACATAATGGGATATTCCCCATAAAATTTATTGAAAGTGGAAACAATGGAACCCGGCAAGAAGCGATATCAGGAAATGCAACTGAAGACTCATTCACATAAACAGAACGGTTAGTGTCGTTGAACCTGAAGTGTTATTTCTTATATGTGAAAGGAAAAAAAAACTAGAGCATGTTGGCATTTCAAATGTTCTCTGTGTTTTATTTTCTCTGAAATGAGTGCCAGGTGTTACATGTCCTCCTTAGTTTTATTGGCACTTCCGATCGACGTCGTCATTCAAATTTTGTTGATTAAAATGTGTAAGTAAACCGACAACCATACACACATTAAAAAGTTGAAGGCGTGTTAGCCATTTTCAGAGCGAGTCCATGAATTTGGGTTGAGAAGGGTACATATGTCGCATTGTTCAGAAACAATATTGGTAAGAACACTGTAAAAAAATATAATGAAAACTGTCAGGAGCCCATGACTAGCAGCCTCCCAATGCTTTATATCCTTGAGTCAACCTTTGCCCGTATCTTTCTATTTTTATAACTAATCCTTCTTCAGGAGACTCACATTTACAACAATTTACATTAAGTTGCATACATTGTTTTTTCCTATTTTTGTCTTTGTTCCACGATAACTTTATTCTGATTGGCCATTCTAAACATTGTGTGCAGAGCCGAAGAACTCGTGGCGTTCTAAAAATAGAAAGATACGAGCAAAGGTTGACTCATAGGGCTTGTATGGAAGAGGCAAGCTCCTACTAATGCGCTCCTGAAACTGTTAATTGATTCTAGGCCTAGCAACATAATATCCGAAAAACTGTCTAAAATTCTTTCCGGAATTTCCCAAACAAAAGCTCTAAAATTATTTTTAAAACGTCTAAAATTCTCCAAAAACTCTCTAAAATTCCCGAAAATTCTTATAAATTTCGTTTCTTATAGTGCTAAGTCTGCCATATTTGCTCTCAAGCAAAGATCCAGATTCCGAAACTACGGTGAGAAACCGCTGCTTAGATGCACTGTAGGACTCCTTTTGGTGAATAACCGCTGATAAGGAATGGATATAAACGGTTTGACCCCTCTCCTGGTAGGTTGGAAAAAAAAAAAAAAAAAAGGTTTGTCAACGTTTTTGTCTGTGAAAAGTTTCCAACATGTCTGGTGAAAGTTCAAATTGCTCTAAAATTCTCGAAATTGTCATTTTTTTTCTAAAATTCCTGAGAGTTTCTAAAAATGTTTTTGATTTCTAAAATTCCAAAAAAAATTCCGGAATTATGTAGCTAAGCCTAATTGATTCCTTGGGAACAAAGGGTCCCAATTTAAGGGATTAGTTTCTACTTTAGTGATTGTTGGATTGATATATACTTTTACGCCATCAAATCTGCTTTGCATCGTGATCTCGGAGAGTCTACGACATCAAAAATGTAAAAACCTGGAATTGCTTTAGATTGCTGGGTCCCAGATCATTTCCGCCTTGCTGTCCTAGAAGGCCCCAAGTAATGAAATAAATGTAAATTCCAGCTCCAAAGGAGAAAAGTGTCCTGTTTTGGGAGACAAAATGAATACCGTAGCGTAATTACGTACCCAAATGAATTGACTTATTAGAATATGTAATCGCATGGGCAGGAGACACTCAAGGATTAATTTCACGCGTATTTTCAAAGTTTTCACAAAATTTAATCATTAAATACTCGAGGGAATATTGTCATTACATGTTTATCACATAAAGGACAAAATTTGAGAAAGGTGCAGGTATTGTCATTGGACTCATCTATGGCTATCTTCTATTTTAGAGTTATTTTAAAAAGATTGAGGGCATGTCTAGAAATCTATAGCTAAAAGGTTCTAGAACCTCTTAATTTAGTACGCGATGTGGAATACTAGAACGGAAGAGAGGTTCTAAAATCTCTAATAGAATATCTATGGTCCATGTTGAAAGTCTAAAATTTCTAAAGCTCTGGAATATGTAAGGTCTTTTGGGGGTTCTAAAATCTCTAAAATCTCTAAAATCCCTAAAGCTCTAGAATATCAAACGATCCCTTTGGGGCTTCTAAAATCTCTAAACGTTCTACGGTTCTAGAATCCATGGTCCATGTTGTGAGTCTAAGATTTCTAAAGCTCTAGAATATGTAAGGTCTTTTGGGGGTTCTAAAATCTCTAAAATCTCTAATGTTCTAGAATATCAAACGATCCCTAGCTCTTCTAACTAGAACAGTTCTAGAATGCTGTAGAAGTTTCGAATGTCAAGACCTGCATCTTTATTTCAGGTAAGCCCACTCAATGCCGCGACAAATAACAATCAACTTAGCACGCTTTCATTGGGTTGAATTCAATAAATCGTTGCTGTAAAAAGAAATTGCGCTTAAAATGTATTGTATATGCGGACAAAAAGCATTACTTCGCTTGCTCTAGATAAGCAACTGTCAACCAATCAGGATCAAGAAGTCATGCCCTCCTGATTACCAAAAGTGCCCTCGTGATTAACAAAAAATGCCCTCCGTCTCAGCCAATCAGCATTCGGTAAAATTTTTCCCCGTATGTGATGAAAGAGTGAAATGATCCTCGCACTTTTCTACACAATTAAGCAGTTGTCTCTTGCAGACATCTGAAAGATTTAGGTGGCGCTTCAACGGGATTCGAACCCCGGCATGATCTCTGCGATGCCGGTTAAAGTTTGAGCTATGAGGATACACATACAGTTGGGAGCAAGTCAATGTGTAAGACTCAGACAATTGCTTAATAACTTGTTCAGATAAATGCGAGGATCATTTCTCTCATTCATCGTGAGAGAGGGAATATTGTAGGTTACGGTTCGCGTTTTTAATTCTACTTTTGTCCTTTTTTGTATATTTCATTTCAATTTTAGCTCAAGTGCAAACCTGGAGGACCATAATGTATACTGGGAAAAACAAGAAACCTTATAACTTGGCCTGAAAAAACGAGATTTTTATGATAACGTTCTTTTTAGATCATTTCATAATGTAGAATACGGGTCGCTAAATCGTTGAGTCACAGGTAAATGATGTACTAAGTGGAAGTTGTGGTGCATTATTCTACGACATTCCACCACATTTTGCCTATAAACAGCGTCTTGCACAAAATCACGGGAAAGTTGAAGGACGTTATTCCCAATCACGTGAGTAGTTTTTTAAATTTTTATTTCACTTCTTATTCCTCAGGGTTATTCCTAGTAATAATTAACAATTATTCTACTCGGGATTGCTGGATATGAAATGATATATATAACCAACGAGGTGCGTAGCGCCGAGTTGGTTATGATCAACATCACAACTCTTTTATGTTCAATTTATTTGGCCATTTTTTTCTCGGAGCCGCAAAACTGTGTACCATATTTGGTAGTGCAGGTATATGAGTTGATAACCTGTGTCGGGCGAGCGAATGAAAATGCTGGAAATGTGATATCCGTAGTTCAGTTTTTAATAATAGAGGATATAACAAGACATAGCAGCGCATGCGCAGGAATACTACTCTTTGAGTGCTGATAGTACTCTCAAGAGTAAGCTCAGCGAACGAGTGTGAGATATTTACAGAATGTTCTGTCGCTCTATTATATAGATAGTGATAAGATGTCCAGATTAAACACAACTTGTTTTATTCATTTCAACCGATCTCCCGCTAAAACACGTATGTCGTAACATGAAACAATGAATGAAGGGTTATGAAAACAGATCACCGTAATGTCAACCATAATATATTATGTCAATGTATATATGTATTGGAGAAAAATACACTACAACACAAAAGTAATAATAATAATAATAATAATAATAATAATAATAACTGAATCAACTACGGCTGAAAAAACAAGAAAAAGACAAAAAACAGAAGGCATCAGAAAGACACCAAGCAAACAAACAGTTTGATGAACATGAATCACAATTCTATGAACGCTGCCGAAACATCATTAGATCTGATCCTGACAACACACGACCACTATACAAGAAACCAAACCACACAGCGAGTCAACAGCACGATAACTTAGCAACACAAGACTTTGAACAGTTCTGGAGACCCATATGGGAAACTGCAGCAAGTGAAAACCTAGAATCTAAGTGGATTAAAGAGATCAGATCCATACTACAATCACATGCACCAGCACAATCCACTAAATCCGTGGTAATAACAGCAGAGCTTTACTACAACAGCATAAAGAAAAAGAAAAACTGGTCATCGCCAGGAAAAGATAAGATCACCAACTTCTGGATCAAAAAGCTTACTGCACTACACCCACAAATTGCCACAGCCCTGACAGAAATTATCAACAAGGAACTCTCACTACCGTCATGGCTTCAAGAGGGAAGATGTATCATGATCCCTAAGAAAGAAGAACCAGCTGCCAAAGATCACCGGCCAATCAAGTAAATGTAGTTTTTGATTTCCTAGCAGAATACCACCAGTGCTTGAAGAATGATCTCAATGAACATTTAACTGGAAAGAACGAAGAAGAGACGCAATATCTAATAATGAAGAGCCAGAAATGGATCATATCACAAAACGTTGAAATAGTTAAGAACGTTTATACCTATAAGAGATAGGAAGAACGGAGCAGAGCGTTGAAAGGAATAGTCTAACTGAACATTCATATTTATAAATTATATAGCATAGCCTAGGACTAGTCTCGCTGTGCTATTGATCATGTAAAACCGCAATATCACTAAGTGTCCATAATAATAATAATAATAATGATTGTCACCGCTAATCGTCGTCGCAAGTACAGCAACGACGCAGCTCAACAAGGTCGAACCGAAAGTATACAATAATAATAAGGTGACAGCGTACTGGAATGGTCCTGTTTTCGCGGAGCACTTGCAAGTGAGAGCCAACAGAGTTGACGTTAGGTTTGTAGCAGGATAGAGATGAACTGTCCCTGGATGAACAACAGAAAGCAGGAAGAAGAGGAGAAGACCTTAAAGTACGCTGCTTTGCGACTAGAGCTCAAGGGACAGCAGGGTTCAGGATTCGATTCGCTTTTGGTGGCTTCTCAAAAAGTCTGAAGGAAGAAGTCAAGGCATTAAAGGGCTCACATAGGTACCACCGAGAGGTACTCAGAAGAATGCAGAAAGCCGTCCTGAACCACACCCTCCCATCGCTAAAACATTCAAAGTGATGTGCTAGCCGCCTGGACACCTATGAGATGCTATTGAGACAATACACAATTAGCACTTAGCAGATAATACTGGGGTAGATATATATTTATTAAGTTTACGCAATTTTATTCCTATCAAATGTAAATCCGTAAATTTTGAGGTAGTACTGGCTACGTTCGCACGCCCAGTATTTGTAGTTAGGACTTTCATTCCAGAGTTTTAAACTGCCATAATAATAATAACAATAATAATAATAATAATAATAATAATAACAACAAGAACAACAATAATAGTAATAATAATAATAATAATAATAATAATAATAATAATAATAATAATAATAACAATGGGCGATTGAGGATTAATTAAGGACTACGACAACATCCAAAGGAATACGAGTAGACTGACAACTATTCAAAGATTGAGATTGCAAGATTTTCGAACAAGACAAGTGATTGATATAAACAGGTTAATAAGGATAATGATAACGCGACAAAAATATGCCTATACGGGGTGGTACTCCGAAAACAAGGTTCTAGTCATTTTACTTACCCCAGGGCACTGACGGCAGTTGCTTCTTTGATGGTCTCAGGCACAATTGTTATAACCGCCAGGTGATTAATTTGCATCGTACCGTATGCAACGTTTGTAATTAGGAAAGCAAAAGCGTAATAAACCAGTGGCAGCCAAGTTGGATCTCCAGATTTGTTACAAAAGAGACATCGGTTGTACGTAAGGGGAACTCCAATGCTCATCAGTACCGAACCAATAAAATGCCACGATTTTCTTTGACCAATCTTTCTTGACAGAAATGGTATTTTCACGTGATCACCCAAGTAACCAGCTAAGAGAGACGACAACCCGTCTACACACTGTCCAATTAGCATACAGATCCCCGCGTGAGAGGGTGTTACCTCAACCACTTTCATTAAGAATGATATTGTAAAGGATATATTGAGCTGGCGGAAAAGGTCGTTGAATACAGTCCCCATTGCAATCGAAAAGCGCTCTTTTGCCTTCATCAGTACTCGATTTTTGTATCACTTGGGTCTCTCGTCGTCCATGAACCTTAAAAAAAAACTTTACATATGTATTTGTATACTCTTGCCATAGGATAACCGATCCTTTATCAAATTTTCATGATACAGGCCTCCCTCCTGAACAAAATTTCATATTTCACTTAAGGTCACAAGTTATTTGCCAAAACATCAACGCGTACGTGATTACAAATCTAATTCGAAATTAAATAGTCATGGTGATATCCCCGTTCAGTTGGCAGAGAAATTCCACAGGTTATAGCTTAAATTATAAAGTTACACTCAGTTATCTTTTTCATTATTATTTTCTTCTCTTATACTGGCACAGTCAAGTCCTCTTTAACGTCCGTATCTCATCATGATTTATTATTTACCATTCTTATATCAAGTTGTCACACATTAGGGCCGTTAATACGAGAGAAAATAAGCCGCGGCTAACTCTGGCCGCGGCTTACGTAAGCCGCGAACACCCCGTATAAATGGTACAAAATCCACGTTCACGGCTTTCTCAAGCCGCGGCTTATCGTGGCCGGGGAGTTTATACTAGTACTCGTATAAGTAGTTCCTTTCGCGGCTTACGTAAGCCGCGGCCAGAGTTAGCCGCGGCTTATTTTCTCTCGTATTAACGGCCCCATTGTGGATAGCCCCAACGACAAGATAGACAGGCCTCTGGAGCTCTTCACTCCAAACTTTCCACTGTGCATCACATCGTAACTCGAAGGGCGTTTTTTGTGGGAATGGAAGTCTTTCATTTAGGGTCGTTGAGCCTAATTAAACGCCTCAAGGAGCACGACATCACATTCTTGTTTTAAGGTGTGTAATGTCTGAATAATTTAGTTCTGAACAATCTGTTAGTACTAGCAGGGAAAGAAGCACATGTAGGTACCACCAAGAGATCATCAAGGTACGTACCTTGATGATCTGTTGGAAACACACAAACTGGAGTTTAATTTTCGACATTTATTGGGGAAAATACTGTTTGGAATAGATATGGGTAACATAACAGTTTTTTTTTTTTTTTGCATAGGAACAACTACGGTGATCTTTAACTTCAGTTCCTTCAACCTCGTTCTTGAATTTGGAGGAAAACGACACGCTCCTTGCCCGGCTTTTCTTTTTGTACGTTCAATCCATTTTTCTCTTTTAAGTGATGGTCGGTTTGTTTCATGTCTCGACTAATTTCCGACAGTAATCTTCGTTCAACCTATTAGCTTCTTGCTTGAAAGGGTTGATCACAAATCCAGAAGTAAATATTATGAGAAAGAGCCGGTACAACGTACATTTGACTATTGATTTAGTAGTGTACTGTATTTCAGCTGGCAAAACCAAGCTTCTTCAGGTACAATTCATATGAGAGTTTACAGTGGATTGCAATCCAATAATGTACTGAAATTCCCATTGTACCTGTAAAAGGCGGGTTTGGCCAGCCGAAACATACTACACTACTACACCAGTAATGAAATCTACGTTATATCGGCTCTTCCTCAAAATATTTACTTCTTCAGCTTGTGATCAAACCGGTTAATCGAACCGGCACAGTCACGTCATTGTCCACGGTTGATTGGCTAAAAACCCTCACAAGTCGAGAACACATAACTGAAGCTTCGCTTGTTACATTCCCGATAAAGGTTCCCCTTGCAGTCTCGATTAACTAATTTGAGAGAGCCGAAATACTTTGCCATAAAAAGGTAAATTAGAGTATACCTTTTTTATCTCCTACAACTGTAGTAAACATGTTAAAGGCTGAGTTCAGACTGTCTAAGGCATGACAGATAGCATCATGGTCTCTGGCCTAAATCATGTTGAAAAGATTGAAGGCAGGCAAAATCTTCAAAGTGGTATTAAATTGAAGTGATTTTTGCAAAAACAAATTATTTTTACACGCCCTCTGAATGATGTGCTGACTCAAAGATGAAGTCGAACGAAATCAAGTCATTGCAGAACACTCCCAAGTTCGAAATAAAGTACCATTTACTGTTAAGACCGGGTTTACAAGCTGCACTCACTGGGTCAAGAAGTGATTTAATACGCCTGAGTCATATGGCAAAAATCATTATGGAATACACAAATTTAGGTTATTACACTGGTATTTTGAGATCAAGATTAATGTCAGTATTAGTTCATAGTCATGAACAGAATACGAAAACAATTAACTTGAAAAAGTTGAAAAGATAGACAAAAAATACGCGATATGTATTATTCGGAGTGCTTCGAGGTCCACCATGATCAAGAAAGGTGTTAAAGAAGAAGTAGGTTGGTAGTTGCCAAATACAATAAAATATGATGAGGCAAAAAGTGAAAAAAATAGAGTGAAAGAAAGAATGTAAAGGAAGTAGAATAGTCCTGTGGATGCCTTTTTTGCTGATAAGCAATTAAATCGTTTACCATGGCTGATTGAAAGATCTACAAATCTCAAACTAAACAAAATAACAAAACGAAAGAATATCAACATTCAATTATTATAAACAGACAAATATAAATTATAGGCATGCTATTTGTGAACCTGATTACGAATCAACCAGCCAATTGAGTTTCAACGCATAGGGAGCCCTCATAAGTGGTATATGTTTCAGTATTGTTATAGTCTCAAGAAACTTCTTACCTCAGTTAAAACGGCTGGTCACAAAAGCGAGTTTTCCTTATTACACATTGTTTCTTATATTTAAGCTGTTAATTGGGTAGACTTTCATATACCTGACTAAAATGGCGGAGGACAAAAGAACCATTGTTATTCTGATTAGGCCTTGCTAATTATGTATTGTTATGCTCGATTTGTTCTTTTGTTTTATGGACATTGATTATTTCGTATAGACAACCGCATTTCGTATCCGGTATTTGAAAGACCAGCCCGTTAATTACACTGCGGTCTATTTCAATAAGAATGGATTTCTGCCGAAACGTGAACTTTACTTGCCTAAAGCAGTTGTGCTTAAACACTATTGAATAGAGAACTTAAACACAGACTTTGTATTATAAAATTAATTATTTTTAGCACACGACTTCTAATGTTTGCATTGTAAGAATGAGCTATCATGACTTGCAGGGATCCTGTCTTTGAAAAAAGATCTTGCATGTTATCATTGTAGACAAAACAACTCCGTTCAAAACTAAAATTGCCCTTTACTTCTCAATGTCATCACTTTCGCTGAATTAAACTCACAGTATATTAACACTCAGAATTATAAAACCGGATTTGCTCAAGGCAATTAATCTATGCAGCGCGTTTAGGGGCTAAATCACGTACATAGTTTTCAGAGGAAAAGTTCCCGTTAATATGATAAAATAATTTGGTAAATTCAAAAAAGATTTTATAACTTTTGTCTCTTTCTTTTTTTCTCAGCCAACACTGATTCTAAGAGTAACACCGATTTTGTAAATGCGTGCTTTTGATTTAATTATAATTGGTGGTTACATACTTTACATTTTTTCTAATAATTGAGTTGTTTCTCGAACTTAGTTTTTTGAATAATTCAACGCCTGAATTAGCTTTTCACTTATCGTTCTTTCTTTGTGCCTTCTATTGCCAAATTAGTTGGCGGTAAACTTTACGTAGAAAGCCTGGTGTCACTTTAGGATCTATCCATACTGATGTTTACTTTATTTTTGTGTGATTATAATTTTAAGTTTCGTTGTTTTCTGGCATTTAACTGAAGCTGGCTGTCTCAGATATATTAAGTACCAAACAAGCGATGGTAGTGTTGTAAGCTGGGGATTCTAATCTGGATTTTTTTCTTAAGTGCTTGAGTATTTTAAAAATAACTTAAACTCGTTAAAGGCGTGTAAAATCGACAATTCATATTAATATCAAATGGCGTGCGTCACCAAGTACCTCACTGTCTATTTTGGTCAGACTCCCACACACATCATTATTGATGTATTCCAGACTATTATAGATGACCCAGACACGAAACCAATTATTGACTTTGTTGCGAACCATATCAGTCACCCCATGCGAATTTAGCTCGCGAAAGCGAGTCACTATGGACATTATTATTATTTTTTTTTCACGAATATAAGGCGCACTATCCAGGAAGCAGTTCTAGTCTAAAGGAATTAGACGATTTTTGATGGAGCTGATGTAACTGATGTAACCGCGACATGTGGCTGTCATCAGTAAGATCCCTGGAATGTGCGCAACTCTGCAATTAGTTTGATTGCATAAATCGATGACCGATTGCACGAGAACAGAAATTAAAAACCGGGGAACTCAAGTAAAATTGGAACCATAAAAAAATATAAGGTGTTAAGGCAAAGAAAGTAATTAGATTAAGCGAATTCGGTGGCTTCCGAGTTGAACTTCCTTTGCAAATTTCAAAGGAAGTAGGACTGAAATTAGTCAAATATTGCAATAGAACTGTTTGGAAAGGACATGTATTAAGATATCTCCTTTTTTCTTGCAGTTTCCAACTCTCTCCATTACTTATCACCATCTCTCTCGTCAGATACTACGGAATGATGGGCTGGCAATTGAGATGCCCTTTCTCATGATTTTCATCGGTGCTGCCAGTTCTTTTCTTCTCTTTTTTTTCCTTCCTAGGTAGGCAATAGATCCTTAAAGAATGAAATAAATGTCCAGTTAATATTTTATCGTGAAATAATTATAAAGAAATGTCAAGAGGAGCACAAGGTCATTGAAGAACTTTATCAGTTAAGCACATTTCAAAGACGATTTCATGCACTTGGGGTGCTTTCGCTGGTAATGTAGAGGTTGCAATTGTAGAAATTTTAAAGCAACAGTCTTCAAGAATTATTTGGTATATTGAGATCAAATTTATACATTAACCTTTTACTAACCGAGCGCGAGGCCCGTACTGCCAGGGAAATATTGTTTGTTGGTCGTGTCAGTACAGACCGCGCGCAGCGAGTTCCGTGCGAGAACGACCTAGGGCTAATATTCCCCATTACCGTCCCGAGAAAGTAAGGTTAGTAACTTGTTTATTATATGGCATCGTTTCTTTGCGCTATCGGACACTTCTCCGTTTTGTGAATGTTCGTAATCTTCATCTTCGAACGCTAACATTTTACATGCTAAAATTATATAAGTACTGTTTAAAAAACGAGCAGCAGTGTTTTATCGGATTTAAAAACACGAGGCGTAGCAGAGTGTTTTTAGACCCGATAAAACACTGCTGCGAGTTTTTTTTTTTAACAGCTTCAAAGACCCGTGCCTCTTTAGGGATTTTAAAACGTGATATGAAATCATTAAACGTTAATAACATACAGACGGGAAAATTGCTCCTTGTTCGGCTGCTTTTAAAGTTTAGAAAGCTTTTCCTTGAAATGCCGCCCAAACGCATGTTTCGAGAACCAAAAAATGCGAAGGAAGAGAAAGATTACTTGGATAGTTGTGTTCTAAGGGCTACTCGGTATGCCATAAAGTGTGCTTACAACATTTTTGGCGAGTGGCAAAGTTCAAGAAGAAATAAAGACGCCAACTTGGAGGAAAGAGGATTCAAAGTTGATGTTGACAGTATTCAAAATTTAGAAACGAGTATTGTTGAGATGAGCGCTGAATCCTGGGATTTTTGGCTGACAACGTTTGCCGCGGAGGTGTGCAAGGAGAACGGAAAGCGGTACCCCCCAAGTAGTTTGTACAGTATTTGCTGTGGATTGCAGCGTTACTTGGAAGAGAGAAATGGGCGCGACGCTATTAAATTTTTAAACGAGGATGAGGCAAGGTAAGGAAAAAGAACGTTGGAATCTAATATCAGGCGTAGAGAACTCGTTACTAAATATTTGTGTTACATTTTAGATTGAGATGCAGGATTGAGGGAGTGTTGTGCAGATGGCGTGGCTAATAAAACGAAGAAAGAAGGCAAAGAAGCGATTACAGCGGAAGAAGAAAAGTCAATCCTTTGGAGAAGAATCTGCGCGGTTGTCATAGTGCTAAGTCATTATTGCACACAATTTTTATTTACGACGGGAAGCTGTTTGGTATCCGTACGAAGGAGCACCGAGTTTAAGATACAATAATTTTAGAGTAGAGTCGAATGGCTTACTTCTTGGTGAGATCGTATCGAAAACTTATCATGGAGGTCTCAAAGATCTAAAGCGTGCACCACGCGTTGTAAAACATGTGTGCTGTGATGACTTGAATGTTGAACATTTTCCATGCCTTGTAAATTGTTATGTTACCTATCTAGAGAATATCAAATGCTTAGCAGAACACGTGCAAGCATTTTACTTTAAACCAAATCCTAATTCAGCAGTATTTGGTTATCCAAAATCACCTGTGGGTATTAATAATCTGAATAGGATTTTGCCCGATATGTTATGCGGTCAAGCTGCTTTGAAGATGAAAATGTCCTACTGTTTTAAGGGTAACTTGCGTGTTGTTTCAATATTCGGTAGATGAGAAGTTAAATCGGGAACGAACAGGACATCGGTCCAATGCGCTGTTTAATTATGAAAGGAATAGTGTTGAGCAGGAAAGAAATGTCAGCAAAATTTTAAGACCGAAGATGGTGAAGGTGAAGACATTTCATGATTGGGTGATTTGGAGTGTGAAGTATAATTTATGCCCTTTCCGAGGCCCCGTCCACACGAAGACGATCGTAAACGCAAACGCTAGTAAACGCATATTTTTATCTCCGTCCACACGAAGACGATCATCGTTTACGCAGCGTTTTCACCCGTCCACACAAAAACGCTCGTAAACGCATAAAACGATGTCATACACCGAACGCGCATGCGCTATCAATTTGAGCCTGCAATCTTTGCTTCACCGCCTTGTTATCAAGTGTTAGCGTCCATGTTCTCAAGTCATCACGTGCGTTTGTTGTAAACGAGAGAGAAGAAAAATGTCGAAGTCTGCTGGCAAGAAAACGAAAAAAAAAAGTGATAAAACTAAGGCAGACAAATTTTTTTAGTTGTGGATAACAATCTTGAGAGGTTTAGTCTTCTTCTTTTGTAGTTTTCCTGTATATCAATTGTTGCAAGATTCAATTGAATGCTCGCAATTATGCTTGAAATAAGCGCAACAACCATGACACAGCTCAACACTCGTGTGTACGCCATCTTGGAAACGCACTCGATAAAAGAGACTGGCGCTGACATCTGACGTCAGCGTTTTCACAGCGTTTACGAAAATATACGTTTACGGCCGTCCACACGAAGACGCATAAATGGCGTTTTCAAATTTATCCACTTTGCAGAGCCTTTTCGAATTTATGTGTTTACGGTGAGCGTTTTCATCCTCTTCGTGTGGATGGAAGGCCTAAACGCATAAAAAACTTTGCGTTTACTAGCGTTTGCGTTTACAATCGTCTTCGTGTGGACGGGGCCCGAATGTTACTGAAACTAGTCAAGTCAAATCAGACAACATTGGATAGTTGTGTCTTCAAAAACTGCACAATTAATTTTGTGAACAATGGGAAATTGTAAAATAACGAATTTCTCTTCTAACAAGAATTTACTAGGAAAATAAACTTTTTTATTATATCTCTCAGATGGTACGCGCGCTGTAATTGGCTAAATTAGCGGGCCGTATTCTACAGTACGGCCCACTGTACAGCCCGCGAAATTTAAAATTTCGACAAAACATCATCTAGCGAGTTTTTCATGTCATTTCTGTTGCATAAACTTGTACTGAAAACTGTTTGAATCTTGCAAGCAACTATTTCAAACTTAACAGCCAAGAAAATTTAGTTTTTGGGATTTTGGCACGGCATTCTTTGTGGCAGTTGAACCTTCCACTTTAGTTTGACTAGTTTCCTTGCCCGCGCGCCAGTTAACCTCAGAGATATACTAAATATCTTACTAACCTCGTTTTCTCGGTCAGTACTGTAAGTTACGGATCCTCGTTTTTTCCCGTTGATTTATGGCCTGCGCGCTTCGCGCTTGGGCCATAAATCAACGGGAAAAAACTCGGTCCGTAACTTACAGTACGGACCTCGAACTCGGTTAGTAAGAGGTATTTTTTTACTGTGGTTAATATTTTTGTATACTGCCTTTTAAGGAATAATTTGGCATTATAATTAACGTGATCCTTTTATAAAGATCTGTGGTCATCTTTACATAAAGATCACTAGTGATCCTTTATATAAAGATCACGGTAATCATATTTTCATTAATAATTCAGTGATAATTTCATTGTTTATGTATTGTACCCCGATTTCCCCCGAGACCGAAATCAAAACCCTCTCTGGGCTTTTCAGAATGATCACTCTATACCGGCTATAAAGTGTATGCACGTGACTGTTTTCTGAAGGTGCTTGGCACCATATATTTGGTCCAGATTGGACAGCAAAATCATGGATAAACCTACCTTACAATCTTTTAAGTCCAGCATACGGCGTGTTAACTTTATAATCTTGCAATCTGGCCCCTATCCTATTTGTAGTTCTTGAGAATTTCTAGCAATTTTTTTTTTAGCATTTTCCTGTATATTCTAATAGGATAACTCCTTTACTTTGAAACTTTTATATCTTAAATTTTTATAAACTTACATGTATAAATCCTCTTTCTTTCCTTTTCCTAATTTATTTTTAGCTTTTTGTAAGCTTAAGATATCGACACATAAATAAAGTTATGTTATGTTATGTTATGTCAGGGGCATCCAACGAGAATATAGTTCAAAACCACTTAAACATAGCGTAGTTAAACGTATTTTAGTATTTAACCGTTAAAATTTTTCATCTGTTCGGATTTCCTAGCTCAAAGTCTATTGATCCAAAAATTATTAGGATCAAAACTTGCCTTTTTGAAAATTTCAGCCAGAAAAAAGGCTCCCGAAATTTCTAGGTGACCTTTTTAGGGTAAAAATCCGTTAAAAATGGGCAATTATACCATACCATACCTCTCCAAGGAGAGGCAGGCAAGCACGAAAATTTACAACAAATGTTCCGAAAATTTGCGAGTCCATCTTACTGTTCGTACTCCATCAAAAAATTAATAACGTAAGCTTGCTTATCACGATTTTACTACGCGAAATTCTACAAAGGAACTGGAACACTGGAACTGAAGATTACCCGAAAAAAATCACCACAGAAACCTTAATTGGCGAACATGTTAAAAGAATACTGTATTTCTCTCTTTTTTTTTTCTTTAAAAATCTATTACCAAACCTTCCAATGACAAAATGCTAGGTTATCTCAATTACAAATTAACTGTCAAGCTTACAAGATTGCATATTCAGTGAAGTTTGGAGGAAGAATTACACCGACCTTTGCCGCACTATAGTAGCCGAAAGGTACAGAAAGTAAAAGTCCCCATGCTTTAAATGTTTTTTTCTCAAGTTGAAGCCAAAGGTAACTTTCGAATTCGTTTATAATTCCTCCCTCGGTTAAACTCTGGTCAAAGCAAAATCGCGTGCATCGGCCGTCCACGGATATATTGTGTAATAGAAGTAAATCTGATTGGTCGATGAAGGACATGTCGGCACAATCGGTTAATTAGTGCGCGGCCTTGGTGCAAGAGGTCCTGAGTTCGATTCCCGGATCTCGCATCCTTGTTTCGACTCCTTTCCTTTCCGTGTAGGTAAGTAGCTATAAAAATACCCGTAAAACGGAGCACTGATGGAGAGGGGGGAGTAAAATGAGCGCACCTTCGACCTCAGGTTTGTCAGTTGAATTACTGTTACGAGTTATCGACGTTAAATATGGTTACTTTTACTTTACTTTACTTTTAATCAATTCAAAAAAGTGGGCGGAAGGAATTTCGAAGAGGAATTTGGTCAGGTTCTATTTTGCGTTTCGCCAACTCCACAGTACGTACTACGCGAAATTAAAATAGAGCCTAGTCGCAGGTTACACCCAGGGGAGCTTCGACTTCAAAGTGGAGTAAGCATTTGATAACTCAGTAACATTAGTAACGTGATTGAATTGGTATCTAGGATTCACGTGTTTTTTTCATCACGTGTTCTCGCTCTACTGACTTAACGTAATTAACTTGACTGAAACGCCCAAAAAGAGGGAACATAGCTTATATAATGACTTTGCTGCTTTCAATTGTTGATTCCTTGCCGACTGTGCATATTGTAGTAATGGCCTTTTGAATATAACAAAAAATAAAGAAGTAATAAAATACAGGAACACGGATTTGCAAATGATTGCGTTTGCGACCATGCTTGAGTGTTTCCTGTTAATTAGCTATTTTGAAGTAAAAAGACAGGTTAGACAGGTTAAATTGGTTTCGCAAGAAAACGTCTCCTTTTCTCTTTAAAGTCGTAACTGGTATTCTGATCTGGTAATGTTCTAAACAATGAGTGAGAGAAATGCAGTATATCATTAACGCCTATGGACTCCTTAAAATTGCAATTAGTTTTCGTAAAAAAAAAAAAAAAAAAAAAAAACGACAAATAACGAATCAAGCGAGACGAGCAATAATCAATTAAGATTCCCAGTTAGCCTTATCAACGACTGTCGTGAAAACACAGCCATTGTCAATTCAAAGTTAAATGAAGATTACAACCTATAAATACTAAAAAAGAATTCCAGAGTTTTAAAGCAAGCAACCGTCGACAATTTTCCTGTCGGTGTACGTTGGTTCAGTGGCTTGATCTGATCGGCGTTATTTCAAGTTGAGAAACTAAATATTTTAAACAAGAGCCGATACAACGTAGATTTCATTTTAGTGGTGTAAAATCAAATCTACGTTGTATCGGCTCTTGCTTAAAATATTTAGTTTCTCAACTTAAAAAAGAATAGCTGATAAGAAGCCTGTATAGTGAAAGAAAGGAACAATGAAAATTAAACTAAAAGTTTGGCACGTATGGAGTCCGTCTGGATATTCAAATTAGGCTTGAAACTCTTCATGAAGAGCATTTCGTAGAATAAGCAATCAAATTTGCCATGGTATTTTCTTAAAACCTTAATTTTTTTTTTCTTTACATTTCAAAACTATGTCGACTAAACACGAAGTGACCCAAGCTTTAAGCCTTGATTTCAAAAAGACACCTGTTTATTTTAACGGGAATTTCCCTATTTAATGGTCCGCTATTACCAACTTTAAAATCTTGAGAGAGAAATGACGTCGAAAACACACCAGTACTAGTTCAAGAAATGCAATGCGTGCGTACACGGCAAATTAATATGAAGACTTTTAAACTCATGTTTTTGCATATATAATAAGCTGCATTTACACGCTGAAACTTTTAGACCGTATTCATAAATGGCGGCCAAACAAATTGTTCTTTTGTCATTATGCTAATCATCCTCATTAGCCTCACTTTGGAGCAAAAATTCTTTTGATTTTTGTTCGTGCAAGGGTGCTAGGGAGGATGATTAGCATAAAGTCAAAAGAATAATTACTTAGCCGCCATATATGAATACAGTCCATTAAATGAGGTCACTCTTTGGTAGATCCAAGCCTCTAAGTTTGAACGTGACTGAATCCAGTCAAGTGTTAAGCAAACACACTTTCAAATTTTGAAGAAAGAAAAATAAGTGACCTTTTTTTAAAATCGTAATAGCACTTTAAAAATATCATACATTTTGCGAAACGCTTCATTGAAGGTCTATCCAATCAAGAACCATGTAAAAGGAATAAATAGATTGGTGGCTGCATGCTAAATACTATAAAGAACAAAAAAAGAACATTAACTTAATTATACTTATTGTGTCGAAAACCAAATTTATTAAAACACGAATTTGTAGAATAGAATTGTCAATGATAAAACAGTTTGAAAGTAAATAGGAGTAGACGCGTTTGAACCATGTTTGAACAAATTCACGTACTTTATAAGAAAAGCGAGCGCTTATTCATCCTTCACCTGGGCTGTCGTGCAGGCACCTTGGAAATTGTATTTTCGGATTCTGCTGAAATTTAATGTACAGCCTAACTACTTTTATCGAGAAATGCACATAATTAAATTAAATTCACGGCCAATTCTCATATCCAACTCAAAACGTCCTTTTAATTCTAAGCATTTGCTACCTATTTCTAGCAATAAGGTAAGAGTAAGAGTTAGCGTCACTTCTCGGTACCAGCACTAAAATCAGGATTTTTAACACCATTGTGAAGCCTGTATGGCTCTATGGAGCCGAAACCTGGAGAACCACCGTTGCCACTATGAACTCGGAATCCAGACTTTCATTAACACCTGCCTCAGAAGGATTCTTAAGATACGCTGGCCAGGCATCATCAGCAACCAAGATCTGTGGAAACGAACGAGACAGCAGCCTATAGAAGTTGACATCCTTCAAAGACGCTGGAAGTGGATCGGTCACACCCTTCGGAAGTCCTCATCTAACATCACAAGGCAAGCGCTCACCTGGAACCCTTAGGGGAAAAGGAAGAGGGGCCGACCAAGAAACTCTTAGCGCCGTGACCTAGAGGCAGACATGAGGAGAAAAGGCTACACGTGGGGAGAACTACAACGATTGGCCCAGGACCGTGATGACTGGAGGGTGCTTATTAGTGGCCTTTGACCCAGACGGGGCTACAGGTAATGATGATGATGATGAAGAATAAGCGTTAGGGTTACTTTTTGGTGACGGTAAATGCGGCTGTTTATCTTTTCTTGAAGACTTGACTTTGGAGGTCATTTTGTGAATTTATTAATCCGACTGATATGGGCTTAACTCGAGGGGCGGCCACATCGGCATTAGAAAATAGATTTCGTACCCCAACCCTGGAATTGAACTGTTTGGGAACGAGTTTTGGTGGAGCAAAACAAAAGTTGTCAAACCCTCGGGGCTCACCATGGTCGCCGTGTTGGGGAGGGGAGCATGGGAACACTTAATGACGCCTATCAACATCATCTTGCATCTAACAGGGAGCTTACGAATCGACGACGTTTGCACGACGACGCAGTTAGATTGCGTGACATGACCTTCTGCGCATGCTTATATGGGCACTCGCCAGAGTCGCGCCAAAGTCGACGACGTTGGTGAGCGCGATTTGCCAACGTCTCGAAAATAACAGGACGTGAGGTTAGTTGTCAAAGTTTCTGAATGTTTCTCTCGATGCTTCCGGTGTTTTTTCCAAATAAATC
>NC_090870.1:33806044-33823544 GCF_036669935.1 Montipora foliosa | reverse complement strand
GCTATACAAGCTCTCGTTTCTCTGAAGTTAGGCATTTTGGTTCGAATAACGATAAAAACAAACTTCAGAAACGGCGGGAAAATTTGCCACCCGCGAACAAACGTCGTCGTCTTTGCTGAATCGTAAATTAAAATTTCTACATGACGACGACGCCGGACTATGACGTGACGTGACTCAACGGCGCCGTCGTGCGAAAGTCGTCGATTCGTAAGCTCTCTAATTACGTGTATTTTTAGCCTCTTATTGTTAGTTGCGCTGAGGGAATTGAGCCGAGAATGGACACATTTATGCATTTTCTTAGGTTCATTTTATTCCACACTATTTACTTGGAAAATGATATACATATAAATACAGAATTACAGTAAGGCCATTTTTTTTTTCGTTTACCGTCGAATGCGTTTCCTGATATTGGGTCTGTCGGTCGTTGGGATTGAACAAAAAAAAAAAAGCTAAAAAAAGTCACTGGAAGTCTCGGAATAAGAGGCCTGCCACCCCAGTATCATTGCTGTTGAGCCTGGAAACGAAACATGAACCCAAAATTAATATGGCGGAAACGTTGGTTGATGTTATTGTAAAATTAAGACAACAGACTGTTTTTCTCCATGTTGTTATTGTGCTGATTTTGTAGGTTAAAAGAATTATTTGAAGTGAAAAATGGTTTAATTACGTGAGCTCTTTTTTTGTGAAAATGCCAAAAATCTGGGTCGGGCGGACAACGCTTAACGGAGAAAAAAGAGGATGGTGTAATCTTTACAAATAAACAAATGATATATAGTATCGTGTTATAGGATGTGTGTGGTGACCAAAATACTAATAAAGAAATTCCCCTTAGTAACTGCATTCGAGGGATAAGTGTTGTAAGTCATCGCCGCGTTTTAGTACTGCCCAATCACTGCACTTCTCGGAGCTATGCGTATAACGATGTAGAATTAGTGTAGTTGGTCCGTTGCTAGGTTTGATCTGTTCTCTCATGAGCCTCGAGATCCCAATTTAGTCCAAAAGGATACAATTCAAGACGATTGTTGCCAATGGGCAAATTGCCATGTTTCTAAGAAGAAAAGAGAGAGTGCGCAAACCAGCAATATATTTATCATGCATTGCATATTTACTCCCACGAAAATCAATCGACTGTTGAGTAACTTTGCGTTTGAGACAACGGCTATTGTTATGAATGTAATCATTCTAAGACAAATCCGAGGAATATTAAGGGCGGCACACCCTTTCGAAAAAATAAGACTTGATAGAAAATGATTTCTGAATTCTCTTTTGCTAATGGACTCTTTCTTTATCACTACGTGAAGGTTAACGAACGTTAGAAATACGAACAATATGCTATCACAGCAATAAGAGAACAAAAAGCTAACTGCAAACCTCGAGGAGTATTAATGAAAGAAGGGCGTTCCATTGTGTCCACTCGGCTGGAATGATTTCAAAAGACAAAAAATAGTAATTTGCGATCTTGTGGGCTGCATTCTAATGCGCTATTGTTAAGGTGACCTATTTTTACTATTTTTACCTTTCGTTATTGGTTAAAGCGAATGGAGTGATGAATAATTTTGGAGGACACGAAAAGGTGTTTGTTCAGACTCACTAGGCGACTCCTTGGAACGACCTTGAATTTAAGTTCTGTTGACGGATTTCTCGCGGTCTTCCTACTAGCAGTCAAAACCAACAAAGTCTTCTATCCCAACGGGACAAAACATGACTCGCTGGATCACAGCTCTTTTTGCGTCCCTTATCGTTCTACAGTGGTTGGCATTATCTCGGGCATCGCACTTCCGGTTTGGGAGTATTTCGTTTTCGCCAGCAGACGGCTACAGCCGTACGGTAACTGAATATTATGACTAATTATGAATTTAAGTTAGTCTAGATAGATAGTATAGTTATATAGTTAGTTTAGTCTAGCTTAGTTTAGGTTAATACTTTAGTTTAGTTTAGATGGTTCGAGAGACGAACACACCCACGCAAACGGATCCCCTCAGCAGCTCCAGGCAAATGAAACGTACAAATGTAGTAATTTGAGGCACTGAAAGAAGCATATAGTAAGAATGTTCGTAATATGGTTTAACATGGAATGACACTTAATCGAGCTCATTTTCAGAATGCAACGAGGTTATGAAACCCAGGACAAACTTAAATTTCGTCTTTGTTGCTAAAAACTTTGCAAAACTTCATTAGATTGTTTAAGCCACGTTGTTTTCTTCACTTTCTTGTTTTTGTCTGCACTAAAGAGCTTCTGGGTTGTTCATTAACTACGTTTATCGTGGTTACCATACCTTCTGAACGTTTACTTCTGGTGCCAACGTGATGATTCTTTACCAAAAGAAGTATGCCTTTAACTGAAGATTTTCATGTGCGGGCGCGTTTTCCGAAGATGCTGCGACTACATCCAGCAGCCCGTAGGAAAGAATCGGTCGACACTGCAAAAGAGCATATTGCTTTCATTCTTCTTTTAGTTATTTGTTCATGATTTTTTTCTGAAAGAAAACAAACTTTCGGTCAGTTGCTAGTTTTGATTATTTTGTCATGCGCCTAGAGATTCAATTTAGTCCAAAAATGATGAAATGCAAGAGTCCAACAACTTTCATGGTAGATTTTTTTTTCCCTGACAAATTAAGCCCATTTCAAAGGATAGGAGATCATGAATCAGTCTCTTAATGAAGTGCAAGCCGAATAGACAAACGATAGCAGAGCAAAGCATGCTTGAGTGAAGCAAAGAACACTCGAGTTCAAACAACGCTGAATATTGTGAATCCGTTGACTTTGCGCTTTCTCAAGCACCTTGAGGCACAAATAGGTTCGCAGGGAAGCTATTACTTGTCAGTCGACAGAAACGAGGAAGGGTTTGGTATGAGATACAGTGGCCTGACTTTTGGAATGATTTGGCGTCTAAGTTATTCACAATGACTGATCACTTTAAGAAAAAAAGACCTTTTATATTTTGTATCGGCTTCCAAATGTATCGACCTTTCGTATTTCAATTCGATCCAGAATGCACGGACACGTGTTTAACGATCTCCTGGGAGGTCTTAAGGTGTTCCATGGGTACATTTCAACTTTATATTCCCTGTGGTTCTCATTATTAAAAGTTAAAGAGTGTGACAAACAGGGGGCAGTTATTTGTTGGCTATCGTGCTTTTATCCTGTGATACTTAACAGAGTACAGAGGCCACAAGCATTTGTTTTTCGAGAGACCATCTAGCTTTACTCGACAATCGGAAAAGAAAAGTGCAAGCTTGAGTGAAATAACTTCTAAAACTTCGCTGCAGCGTTGTATATTCTGATCAATTATAGACTGCAACTTTTGTCTATTTTAGCTTTGAATTCTGACCCTTCTTAAAAGACAAAGGGTGTGACAAATTGATCGTTTGTTAAATGAGACGTTCTAGAGTGCAGTGCTATTTCTTTCTTTGATCGCCCGGTTTACCATCTAATTGCCTTCAGGAATACGTTTACCCACCACTCTTAAATCATTTTCGAGACAAAATCGCGCCATCAGTAATCATGCACCGTAAAAATAATTTGTGATCTTACGTTTCGTGCGTCAGCCCTTCATCAGAGTGAATTGCTTGGGGCATTTCTTTGGCTGGAATTTTCTTTTGTCGGTCTTTTGTTGCAATGTCTCACGTACGACGAGCACTGAAATCGCCAAAGAGTGGCTCAATTGTTCACCTTTTGTATAAATTGGCACGGGTGAAGAGTAGAGTTCGAGTCATAGCTACACTTCCCGCAAAGCGAACAAAGATATTTTCATGGTGACTCAGTCTTCTGTATACCGTAAGACATTCCAATCATTTTTTAAAGAATACTCCGCACACAGTATCACTGAACAATGAAAATGAAGTTCATTGCCAAAAAATGCATGCTCGCCGAAACTTTCTGGGATGCAGAAGATGGAACAACGCAGAAAGCGACATGGTTTATTCCCGTGAACGAACCCTTTCCGGCTTATTTGGAATTTAATGAAAATACGAGAATTCATTCCAGTATTCTTATTGGGCCTATAAATACTGAATGGGTTTGTGTAGTATAATTTAAAGGTATACAATAAGGCAGTAGAAATGTGCACATACATGCAGATTTGGAAAAACGCGCATCAAATGATATTTCGATAACATATAGATTTAGCCAAGCCTAAAAGCGGAGCTCCCTGGTTATTTACTCTTACTACCTGTAGGGCTAGTGAAAACAAAAGGTGTCGAATTGCCCGCGTTTTCATGTTTAAATAATTAAATCATTTTCTTTGATTTCTTCTATAGAAAAATTCATTGCCTAACTAGTGAATTCCACGGTGAGTTTTACGCTAAAAATCAATATCGCATGAATCACTAAGCGATGAGAGGCGCTATCGGTTTTTCGAGTAAAATTTACTTTGGATTTACCAGTTTGGCAATGAATTTTTCTTTAACCGCATGAATTTTTAAAGAAAAAGCAAGCACACGCAACAAACTCAGTCCACCTCGGCATGATCTAGTCTCAGGCTGGGAGTGGAACCCCGGCCACATTGGTTGGTGGCGAGTGCTTTCACCACTGCGTCATAACTGCTTTCTACCTTGATGCCCCTGCAACGGGAACACCAATTTTAAAATTAATAACCGAGAAATATGAGGATGCCAGTTTCACTTTGATTTTAAGATGGGCAGAGAAGGGAAATTTGAAAAGGAACCTTTATTCTTCTTTCATTTATTTCGATAAACTACTTGCAGGCAAAATTATGTGAATCAATTATTTTATACTAAAACGTCGCTAATTTTAATTCGTATCTTGAATGGTGAGTGGTACATTTTCTTTTTTTTCTCTTCCATATGGAGTTAGGAGCCCTTTTTATCCGTTCTGAGTGGAAATAAATGTTCAAATGCACGATTCAACACTCGGATTGGGGTCAGCTGTAAGTCGGATTGCTTATGTCCCTTTATGCTCTCTTGCGAGGTTAAGTTGCTTGCAGTGATGATCCCAAGAGATAACAGCTCCATTCATAATGTTAACCATGGTGCATCTTGGTGCTCTCTTGAGCCCACATGTTTAACCCAAGTCAGTTATCCGTACACTTCATTGAACAGCACGAAACCCCTCACTCTTATTTCTTTGATCACAGTTAATACGTTGTTGTTAACTTTTGGTAGGTCTCAGTTCCTTCTTAAATATGCTAATAATCGTTAAATGTTTTATCTTTATTAGTCTTGCTTCTAAATTGACAAATGGTTATGATCCAAAGTTAGGGACTCCGAAGCTCTTCTAGGAATTATTTTATCATTAATGTAGTCGTATTCTATTGAATCGAATGCTTTTCAATATGTTAAAAAAGATATTTTTGAAATGTATCACTGTTTTGTCTTCTTCGGCCTCTCCACGGGAAGGGAAGAAGAGAGATCTACTTTCAAACCTTCCAGGATAAGGACCATAAGCTGTAGTGCCAGTCTCACAACACTTGATTGTTGATTAATTCTGTGGGACGCTAGAGAACCATACACTGTTTGCGAAGAGTAGGGCATGGAGTTTCCGGTGTTGTGGTCAGGCCTTTTTTTATTGGTTGGTTGAAATCGCTAAATGGCGGCTGCCAGGGACGCCTGTACATGCTGATGTCCGATTTGACCCATAGATTGCTTGCTCATAAAGCGCATTTAAATTTATGTTTAAAAAAAGTGCCGCGCTATCTATATATTCAATGTAAATTCATTACGGTAACCATTACCATTCTTTTTTTTTTTATCAAGGTCTCTAACATTTATTTTACGTCAAGTGAAATATTTACAGATAATAATTACATACTGTAAGTAAGTAAGTAAGTAGAATTATACAAGATTTATCGACGATTAGTGGACGATACACTCACTACACCTCACTGGATGCACTTTTACCACTGACACTCCATGTGCCACTTCGTTAATAATCCCCTTGCAAATGTTCTTTACGAGTGATAACACATATCAAGGGAGATGTGGACAGTAAGTTAGTTCGGATCAGTACAGTGAACAAGACGAAAGATAAGGAAAAGAGGACAGGATAATATTAGGTTAAACAAACTATCTCTCGGAGTTTGGAACATCCAGTAAGTTTGAGGAACGGAATAGATGACCAAAGCAAACCTATTTACAATTAAAACTAATGAAAGCTGAATTATATTACGAAGACTAATTAACAGTTATTCCACTCGCGCTTGCTGGATTGGAGATAATAGATAGCCAACGAGGCGCGTAGCGTCGAGTTTGCTATAATTACTGGTTTGCCAATATGGCAATCCCAGTTGGAAAATGGGTAATATTTCTCTGTTTTATTTCTACTTTTTATTTTTTTCCGTGTCGGTAAAAGTCTTGCCTGTCACTCCCCTGCTAAGTGGATTGACGAAGTGCATAGAGTCTTCTGTTCGTATTTTGTTAGGTTTCAAGGGGTTGGGTAATGCGTAGATTTCTCTGGTGCACACAGGAGAACATTTAATTAACCTGCACTGCAACCTCCATCTAAGTTGTCTGGCAATTTACATTTATTTTGTACTCAACTCTGCAAAGGTAAAAAAAAAAGGAAAAAAGACAGTGAAGAATTATTTGAATGAAAGCTTGTTGTTTGTTTTGTTCTTTATTATTTACGGTCAAGGTTCTTTCGAAAAGGGTTTGATGTGAACTGTATCTGATGTGAACTGTATCTGTATTTAATTGCATATGGTTTGTGACACGGATTGTGTGTCTTGTTTGCACGCACGCAATTGAAATAGGAAGGGTTTTTTGCCTCTAATAGCAAATATGTTGTTGTTTCAATAAATTTTTCGCTGGAAAAGGTTTTTGTGAGATTTCCAGCCTTTGTAAATTTATCATGTTGTATAATTTTCGAGCTTAACAAATTTGCATACGTATGTTGAAATGTGATACGGGAGGATTTTTGTGGTAGTGCACTGTAAGCAGCGCGTGCATAAGGCAGGAAAAAAAAAACAGTTGGAAGCGAGCTTGAGTTTCAACAAAATGAGCCCCAAAATCAGCAAAAAATTGTGACGCTGGTTAATAATAAAGTCGCTGTTATTTCCAAACGATGGAATTACCAGATGATAAGTCAGCTCGTCTTGGAGAGTAAATTTTTGACTTTGAAGACACAATGGTCAACCTCAAGAGGTGGGAGATTTTTGTGTTGAATTCGCACACGTCGTGTAAAACTTTATCTTGCCATCATTTGACACAGATGCTTCACTGTTTCACGAGTAAATTAAACAGGCCGCGGTAACTTGATCACGGCGCCCGCTGAATTCGATGTCAATTTCCATTTTGCACTGGTGCTGCCAAATGTACAATAACAAAATTGATCATAGCAAAAATATCCCAAAATGTTTTTCGCTAATGGCAACTTTTTAATATTCGCGGTTCAAATTAATGTTGTTTTCATGTCCAAACGGACGTAACGATAGCAGAGTAATAATAACTCAAAAAAGAAACGACAGTTTTCAATTTACAAAACATGTTTCGACATACTCATGTCATCTTCAGTTGCAAATTAGCTTTTTCAACGGTTGTACATTTGAATTTATATTAAGGTACGTACAAAAGTACGTGTCAGAACTTGCATACAATTTGAATATGAAGTATGAAATGCGCAGAAAACAAAAATAGCGCACATAGCAATAAAATAAAAGACAAAAGAACAGCGTAATTAAAAAAAAAGAGACAAATCTAAATGCCTCAACTGCTAATTAAGAATGGGATTTTCCCACTTAATGTGCAATGCCTCTTTGATCTTAATTTGGAATTTTGAGGCGGCAGAATCTAAGATCGTGAAACATTCTGTTTTACAAGAGTCACGACAGGCCCTAGATGACTGCAGGTGTCTGTAAACATGCGAAGACTTATCCGACAAGAGATGCTCACGAGCACGTGTACAAAGGTGGCGAGTGGTCTCGCCCATGTAGCTGGCATTACAGCCAGCACACAAGAATTTACAAACGACACTCGAACGTAGACCTTGCGGTACTGAATCTTTCACGCTGAACATGTTTCTAAGTTTAAACTACTAAAGACCAACTTAATATCTAAATCAGCTTTACAATAATGTTTGAGTAGTTGTCTTAACTTAGTCTGGGCGATTTCAGAAAACCGGCCAACATAAGGGAGTTTATAGAAGTGCGTAGAAGTTTGCTCTTTTGTCTTTTATTATATTGCTATGTGCGCTATTTTTGTTTTCTGTGCATTTCATACTTCATATTCAAACTGTCCGAAAGTTCTGACACGTAATTTTGTACGTACCTTAATACAAATTCAAATGTACAACCGTTGAAAAAGCTCATTTACAACTGAAGATGACATGAGTATGTCGAAACATGTTTGGTAAATTGAAAACTGTCGTTTCTTTTTTGAGAATTATTGTTTTCATGTCGTAAAGTTTGTTGCTGATGGCAAAATATTTGTTTTGCATGAAACAAGCTAACAAAATCTGTACCTTGCTTAATTCGCATTTTTGAGCGTTAAAATAGAATTTTCGGTCCTATCTTTCTGTTACAAAGTGGTATGTTTTTTAGGTCACCCATCCAGATACTAACCCCGCGACAGGGATAAACTTCAGTGAACTTTTGTATTACAAAGCTGTCAAGTCGCTCAGAGTGCACGCTTAAACTTTTGGTGAAAAGAAGTTGTAAGGAAACTTGAAAATAATTAAAATGTCAGCCTAGAAGCCAACGTTTCTCGATTCCCTTTCATTTTCTTCAATTTTTCTGGGTTTAGTACTTTGCTAGTAACCACATGTCTTCTCAGGGGGCTATTTACCTAAGACTTCTACCATGGCACTACAATGATAGACAATACCAAAATATATCGTGTACTATTAGAGCTACATATTACGCAAAAACAACTTGAATCTCCTGGAAGACAAAACGCAGCTCAGTTGACAATATGGAATAAAGTACTGTGTTACTGCACTGCCATATGTACTCAATGCGTGTCTATTTTCTCTAAAGATGACAGGAATTTTTTCTTTCTGAAAAATGATTGATAGGCTGGTAGCCAGGTTATTAGCCTCAGAAAAAGATCCGTTTTGTCGTATGAACGTGTGAGCCAAAGGGCCTCTGCTGGCACGACTTCTGGGTGACCCCTTAAATGGTCTTAGTTACCCCCGACTTGAACAAAATGCCTGGAACGCTGCAGTTCAATACCACCCAACTCAATCCCTTCTGTTTTTGAGTAACACGTACCACAGACAACGTATTGTACGCTCATGGAGCGTCTGGTTACCTCATATCTAACGAGCGCGAGTGGAATAATTGTTTTTACTTAAAACGCCCACAAATTATGAATAAATCTTCACTACTTTATTTTGTAAAAACAGAAAAGGGATGCGTACAGTTAATGACATTTGTAGAGCTTGATATTATAGTTCATATATCGTGATGGCTAAGCCATTTAAAACTCTAGAATTGCATTTTACGATGATCAAGGTTTTAATAAATAGCAATATTGACATAAGCGTCATTCGTAGACATTTTCATGTTTTGAATAAACTGATAAGTGTAATGTTTTCGTAGACATTAATTCTCTACTGGTAGTTACACACGTAAAACCCCCTATTTTCTCGAATTAGGCGCATTTGCTAATATAAGAGTTACACTTTTTTTGGTGCTTGCTACCTACCTAAAAAATAGGCTTGATTCGCCAATAACGCACTTGGTCGTCTATGTATGCGGTAACGACGAGACCAGTTTAAACAAGATTAGATCACTTGGCATGTAAAATGGACCATGACTAAAGGCGGATTTGTTTTACATCCAGTTTCCCATTGTTGGATGATTCTTGCTACAGCGGTACGCTTACTGCAAAATTATTGCACTAGATTGCTGAGGATGAAGCCAGCGAATTCTTGGGCGTGCCTTTTTTTTCCGAGCAGTTTGTTTGCAAGCGATTCAGGACATCACTGAAAATTACAGGATCTTTTTGTTTACTATTTTAATATCGTCATTCTCGTTATTATTAACTGTCTTTTGGCGGGAAAATAACGTCAATAAAGGAACGATAGCAATAATTATAATTCAAACCTGCGATAAAACAAATTCTTTCTGAGATAAAACAAGTTTTTTCTGTGTTCTATTTTGCCAGCTAAAAATGACATTTCGTTTGGGTTTTCGACGATCATTTTCATCCTCGTACTTCTGCAATCAGAATACAATAAGTAGCGGCAGTTTACTTGGATCTGGTGGTTCGTGGAACGCAGACTGCGTCAGCTATTATTACTCCTACCTGTGCAACTCAAGAAAGATTGGAGATACTGGATTTCGGTGCACTGATTACAGTACCGTGGAGGATTGGTCCATAGGAGAGAACAACTTTACTTATTCCTTTCCTTCGCAGGTTAACGAATGGCGTGTAAGGTACTTTTTGTATTTTATTTTTTGCCTCATTTTCCTCCACAGAATTAACCCCAGTAATGAATAATTTGTCTTGTTATCTTAAAAGGGAGGGTTTATCAAGGATTTTAAACTAAAATTCTGGCACTCGTGTCCTCATCGACCAAACGCAAATCTAATTTCATATCTTCCTGGGTTCGCACGATCAGCTTAGTACATTATTTAAAACAGAAACATGTTTAACGTTCCAATGTTTCACCTTTTTTTCATGAGATAGGATGATCGTAATTGGCTGGCGCTTGTGAAATTTAAAGAGCATTTTTAAACGAGTAAATACGGTAAATCTCTTCGTCAATTAATTTTTTTACGATATTATTTTAGTGTTGAGCGAGTATTATAAAGCAACAACGTTTTCTAGTCTCAATCTAAGTTAATCTCACACACCTTTTTAGGTACACCAGTTGCTGCTGGATATCTCTGTCATACTCTGGCGGAACATGGTTGGTTACGGCGGTTGTCAACCTCACTCGCCGTGCAGACACCGGAGATATTAATTCGTCTCCGGTATCTAGAAGTCCTGCAATTATACGCTGGCAAGAAGGATGTCCCCAGTCTATAAGGATTCCAGTTGACGACCCGGATGGAGATAAAGTTCGTTGCCGCAGGGCAACTTCATCAGAGTCCTCTTTATCTGAAAGCAGCTTTCCGTATGGTGTCCTTAATGAGGTTCCAGTTTTAAGTTATTTTACATAATTTTGTAACGAAAAGCAAACAACGCTAATGCATAGCAGACTGAGCTTTGGGATTCAAAGACCCTTGTCTTTTTTCTTAGACACATTTTGGAAAAAAAAAAAACTGAATCCTCAGCATTAGAATGAGCGTATGCGTATTGCACCGATTTTCAGGGGTTTGCACCATATGCCTTCCTGTATGATTTAGAATTATTTTTTAAATATTGTTGTTGGCGTTTAAGGCTCTAAATGGCCAGGCACCTACAGTAGCTATATCGGAGACCTACTGAAATATGAAAACTCGGGCAGCTAATAGGACATTTGCATGATGATGCCATATGACTACAAGTACCAGAATCCTTCAGGTTTCGGTTGTCTAATGTTAATTAGAGCTATTGTTATTTTTATCCTACTGGGAATACAAAATTTAAATATTAAAAGAAAAACAAACTAAATTGAGGTAGTTGTAGTCAAATGACGCCATCGTGAAAATTGCCTATGCAATCAATTGCTTGATGTGGCTGGCCGTGGCTAATTTAAAAAGGTACGGGGATACGGCATACCCATTGGCAGGACCAAAACTATGAAACAAACTACTATTGGACATTAAGAAACTCATAAGACTTATCTTTTTAAGTAAGCATTTGATTTGTAATTTTCATTAATATCCTGAACAGTATCGGACAATGTAGTTACTGTAATTTCAGGCTAATAGACCACTTTCGATATATTAAAATTCAGTCCAAAACAAAAGGCATCATCTCGAAGCTCTGGGGAATAAACTTATACAATTCCTTATATTTATTCCCCCGAGCCCCGAGATGATGTCTTTTGTTTAGGACTGAATTTTAATATATCGAAATTGTTCTATTAAGAGTTTTTTTTTTTTTAAAGGCGCTTTTGATTTGTATTTCTTATTAGCCTGTATAGTATATTATGAATAACGTAGTTAATGTAGTCTAATCAAGAGTTATTTTATTGGTAATTGCCACGGGGAACTGAATTAGTGGAGTTTGGCGCTCTAAAAATGTATTATCTTAAAAAATGTTTTTGGTTATTTGGAATACTTCATAGAGTATTGTCATCATCATCATCATCATCATCATCATCATCTTCATCATCATCATCATTATTATTATTATTATTATTATTATTATTATTATTACTATTATTATTACTATTACTATTATTATTATTATTATTATTATTATTATTATTACCGATTTATAACAGCGATCTCTGTCAGGTGAAAGTCCACGTGGGCATCTGGCCTCCTCCCGAGAGCTGAGGTGTCCAGACTGTTGGGAAATCCTTCACCATTTCACTTTTAACATCAACCATGCAGTCCAATTAAGTATCCAAGACTTTTCTGAGTATTCTTACAGAGCCTAGCAGACACGCTTGATTATTTATTATTTCATCAAGCAATCGCAAAAAGGTTGAGACACTGTATCGAAAATTCGCCTCTTCTTCCAACCCCTCTTCCAGTTCATAAGAAGAGTCCCAACGCCCCTCCCCCTCCCTTCCCCCCCCCCCCTCCCCCCACTTTGCAATTTTGATACCCTTTAGTTTGAGTGCCAAGTAGAAATGAAAACAACTTTGTTTGAGGGGAAGGAGGGTTTCGGGTACGCTGACTTGAATGACACGCATTGTGCGGTTATCAATGGTGAGTGTCTCAACTCCATTTGCAATTGCTTGCAGCAGACACGCTTTCTATAACAGAGCGAACGCACTTGTCATTTCTAAATCCTCAAGATCTTTAAGAAGTCCCTTAGGCACAATCCCCAAAGCCCCAATGACGATCGGAATAATCTTAACTTCGTGACAGTTTCACACACGCCCAATTTCTCGCATAAGGACGTTCGCGCGAAAATTTTCTAACATTGATTTTTTTCTGCAAATTTTACCACTGAAAGATGATGAGTCAGTAATGTCAGAAATGTAAAAAAATGGGGGTGGGGGGGCCACCTACTTCGTTTTGGAGAGAACTTGCCCGGAAGAACAACCTAAATCTGAAAAAAATCCGGCTTCTTTAGCGAATAAGGCCACAGTGTCGGTAAGCCCAAATATATTGCAATTACATCTTTAAAGTGAAATGTTCTCTACCAAATTTTGTTTAAGTGGACCCATCAAGTGAATTTAGCTAACTGTTGAGGTTCCTTAAAGAACAAGTTCGCATTTAGCGACTATAGTTTCATGCGCCTTGCAGCTGCAAGATGGCAGGTTTCCATGTCCCGAGGACAGAAATCTTGAATTTTTTGTAAATTCCCACATTGATTTTTTTGTTCATTTTTGGACAATGTGGAGATAATTGTAAGTAAAATCTGTTTCTGAAAAGAAAAGTAGGGGTCACCGAACATCCAAGATCGTTAAATCAAAGCAAGGCTATAGCAATGGCATCTGCCCTATCATTGTTCATTTTAGTACTTAGCCCGCGCGCTCGATGCATGACGTGGCACGTGAATTTGCGTGCGCTGTAAGGATGCGCTGACTTGCTCCTTGTTCTTCACCCTGGTGTCGAATGGGAAGGCTACGTCTATTATGAGACATGATCTTGACTGCTTATCAAGAACAACAATTTATCTGGTATTATTATTATTATTATTATTATTATTGTTATTATTATTATTATTGTTATATAGAATTAAGCACAGAGTTTTTCCCGGCGGAGAAATATCCACTGAAGTCTCATCCCGAGACCTCAGACTTCCAGTACTTTTCTGAGGATACGTGCCGATCCGAGGAGTGCCGACTTTTGCATCGTTCTTGTTCGGTCCTTAATTCCTAGTTGCTCCAAGTGGCCTGCCAGCTTCTTTGACACTGAACCCAATGCACCTACTACCACTACCACTGGCATCACTTTTGTCCTTATTATTATTATTATTATTATTATTATTATTATTATTATTATTACTATTATTACTATTACTATTACTATTACTATTATTATTATTACTATTACTATTATTCTTATTATTATTATTATTATTATTATTATTATTATTATTATTATTATTATTATTATTATTATTAAATCCACGATGTTAGTCATCGCCTTGTCTCATCATGTCCTTCGATCCGGTTACTGCCAGAAACCTTAGAATCTTTGTCGCTCTTTCTTTTTTCCCAATTCACGTCAATCATTAGGAGCGGCCAGACGTTTATCATCCAAAACTTCCTTTCATCCTTTTTAATACAATGATGTCATTTATCATTATCATTAACCTCAAACGCAATGGCTACATGTTCTGTTTTTGTTTTCTCCTATTTTTTTCTTTTAGGAATTATGTAAGTTATCTTACAATGGTGCAAATGGTGCAGCTGGTACTTATGCAGTGGCACTTACACTAGAAGATTTTCCGGCTGGAACAACGGATTTCAGCAGTGTTGCTCCATTCAGTGAAGTGGGACTTCAGTTTTTGGTTATAATTAGTACACAACTCGGATCTTGCGATGATGTTCCCACATTTACGGGATCTACTCCAAAAGATGGTGAATGCACAGAAGTTCAGATTGGATCAGCATATCGAGCAACCATTGAGGCCACAATTTCTAGCCCCTCGAAACAGTATGCTTAATTTTCTTAGCTTTGGTTAGCGTACGCGTGTCCCACTTGGATGTGGTATTGTTTTAATGAGAGGATTTTTTTTTTTTCTGGTCAGCTTTTTAATTCAAGACAAGTCAATTTTTATTTGAACTCACACAAATATTACAAAGAATAGGCCATACTCGTATTCTCACGGTTGCGCTGGAAACAAGCATTAAGGAGAGGCTGATACGTGGGGGGATCTTTTTAGGTGCAAATTATTTTGACCACATGTCGCCTTCATCGCATGTTAGTTCCAGTTCAACTGAGAGAAAACCACTGAGGTCCATTAATATTAAGAAATCCCCCAATGTAAAGGTATCCAGGTGGCCCTTCGGATTTCAGATCCCAGCCCGTGGAAATCCGGACCCTTGCCAGTGGATCCCGGATTCCACCGAAATGGATCGTGGATTCCCTCGAAATCCATGGATTCTGGATTTTATACCATGGATTCCGGATTCCAAATCCCCACATTTGCTGGATTCCCTCACATCGGGCTAAAGAAAATAAAGTTCATTTAATAAATACAGTGCCAGACAGCAATTTAGTGTAACTGCCTAGCCACTAGCTTCCAAACAAATAATGATATTTATAACGTAAGGATCAGTAACGTTGTTGTAACCAGCAATCATCGAATTCTTTATCTTTTTTTTCTAAATGTGGGAAAGGGAGTAATTTAATTAATTATTTTCTATTATTCGGTGGTGAAGGTCAGTATCAATGCAACAAAGCAAAAGAATAGTTTGGACTGAAGTAAGAAACAGATCTTGATTTAGCGTATGAATGAACAGAGGATATTTGTTTGAAATAATCAGAGAAAGAGGAAAGCCTGATCATTTTATGAAGCCACTGATAGACAAAGGGAAGGATTTCAAACTGAATTATGTAACAAATATTTAACAAATTAAAAGAGGTTTTAGTATTGGCTCTGCCGTGTTACAGGTTCTGAAAATGTCATGTTTCTATCTATTTCTTTCCTAAGATGGTGATTAGCGTTAAATAGGTTAGATATGTTAGGCCCCATACATGAATACCATATGTAAAAAAAAAAAAATCAAAAGGAATAGATTAGCGAATGTTATATCAATGTTAACGTAGTATCTTAGTTTAGAAAGAATGCCAACAGTTTTTGACAGGTTTAGGCACAGTTCATCAATGCGATTCTTCCAGGTCAGGTTTGGGTCAAAGGTAATTCCGAGGTATAGTACAGTAGGAACTTGTGCGTAATATTTACTCCATCAATTCCATCAAATGAAAAGACTGAATATAGAGTTTCGGCTTTCTAGAGTGGCAGAGAATATAATTAGTCTTTAAAGACGCCAGGTACTAATCTGTTGGAGATTAGACGAGAGTGAATGAGTGGGCCGGTGAATCAATATATAAATGAGTAGGTAATCTTTAGGTTTCCTTAAGCTGGTGGGTGAAAAATCCATTTCTTAAGTCACGTTATTTTGCAAAGAGTTGTGGAACTCTTTACCACGGAAGTTACTACATTCAAACGTCAATGAAGACGTCCTTTTTTCAGGCTGGCGTATTGTTAGTTACTTCCTGAGTAGGTTAATAGCGGAGCCCCGCGCGTGCTGAAGGTTCGCGCGCGCGGAGCACCATTGTTAAGAAAATATGGTAATCCATCGATGCGAGAAATCTTGTTTTTATAGCCATGACGTCATCAACCGTTCGTACATACGTACGTACGTCCGTCCGTCCGTCCGTACGTCCACCCCTCCATGTATGCCAATGTGACCAGTATCATGATAGTTTACCGCATACATCTTTCATATTAGACAGCCATCTTTTGATCATTTGACACTTGTCAAAACAAGATATCCACTGACCAGTATCACGTGACCATATCGCAGGCTTAGGCTCGGAGCTCACCGAGGTCAGCTGACCAGGTACTGGTTTTCGATTGGATTGCTAGCTCCACCCAAGTTAACTCACCTGTACATAAGCGAGGCTTCATTTCTCGCGCGCTTTCTGTGGCTCGTCGCGGCTACAAGGCCATACTACATCAACGAAAGTTTTTGCAAAGTCAACGCTTTTCATGTTCAGGTGGAAAACGGTTTGGAAGATGTTTTCTTTCGGCATTTTTGGCTGGTTTTAATCCAGTTTGACATATCATTTCTGTGGGCCACACTGGACTGACAAGAAAAAATTGTCCTTATGTGAAAAACACGTACTCGCAATGAGTTCTCTTAAAATTAGAGGGAAATCTCTCCAGCTTGTGTTTTCAAACGTTTGTGTAAAGCACCCAAACCGTGCGTTATTTAAGTGTTGGAGCAGATCGTGTTTGAAGTTCGTCTTTTCTTAGTTGCTTGTTTCTTTCGTTCTTTGCCGTATTTTGCCGATCCTTGTACCAGGCCAACCTGGCGTGTTTCAATGAAATGTATCAAAATATGAATGATCTTGTACAATTTCAGAGATAAAGTGGAATAAAGTACATCAGTAAAACTCTTCTTTGACCTTGACTGACAAAGTTGTTTTTATGTCTTCTAATTTTAGCGTGATTCCTTTTCGCTAGCTATTGACAGTTGACTGTGAAATGGATTTTTCCTTTCCCATGCGCTCGCTGAGGTTGTGCTTCTTTTCTTTTCAAACTCATGCGATTCAAGAAAAAATTATTGCCAAACTGGTGAATTGCAAAGTAAATTCCACTGGAAAAACCGATGTCGCGCTCATCGCTTCGTGATTCATGCGATATCGGTAATTAGCGTAAAATTTACCGTGGAATTCACTAGTTAGGCAATGAATTTTTCTATAGAAGAAAGCAAAGAACATGATTTAATTATTAAAGCAGCAACCGGTAACATCAAAACGTGGGCAATTCGAAACCTTTTATTTTCACAAACCACACAGGCAGGAAGAATAAATGAC
>NC_090870.1:33793544-33801044 GCF_036669935.1 Montipora foliosa | reverse complement strand
AGTTCCAAGGGAAAACCCTTTAAGTCGTTTGGATTTTTTCGTAAGTATCTTACAATCTCTTTTCTTAGCGTTTCTGGTGAGCGTTTAATTCCTATCCTCCTCAAGAAGAAACATATTGCGCTAAACGGACAATTGCCATCTTTCGGAGGATCAGAGGCAATAGGAGTGCTTTCTCTAAAGAACTCTAATCTATCCTCGCGAGTTAAAACAATACGAAATTTCTTTCGCTGCACCGCTTCTTTCTTTTTTGTTCTTGCTGTTTCCGTTTTACTTTCTCTTCCTGAGAGCTAACACTTGTGATATCTTCCACAGAAATCTACTCCTGCACTCTTTTATGTGAAGTCGGATTCATAAATGATACTTTATACATTGAAGTTTTGAGATGTCTTGCAACTATTCGGCCTTTCAAAATGTGCTTTCGTTTTGGAGCAATCCTCCATTTTCGTGACTTAAGCCTTAGGAAGACTTTTTTTTTGACAACCTTTCTTCCGTTGAAAAATAGCGTGGGACCGGGGCGTGGGACTTTCATCGTTTCCCAGAGTAAACAGTTCTTTCCTTCTCCAAAACTGGACCACGGCACTTTTCTGTGATCTCGTCCGCTCCGCTACTGGCACTTGAAATTTTCTCTTGATAAGAAGTACAGTAGCAAAGTCTCGTACTTATCGTCATCAACTGTGTGAGTAAACGTATCTCGTTTCTTCTTTTGTTTGCCTCCACTTTGTGCCAAACGGGCGAATACAGCAAAAGAGCAACAACAACCGATGAATACTGAAAAACATTTTGAATCCAGCTCATCGGCCTCATCAGTCGAATTAAAAAGTAACGGCTGACAGGAATACCCCTGAATTCTACTTTTGAGACTAGTAAAATTATCCAATTGGCTCAGATGTTCCCGGGGAAAATATCCTGCAAATTTCTATTGGCTGTAAAGTCTATAAATGCTCATGGGAATAATCAGTAGCCGTGAGAAATAAATGTGTCTGTCATCGTAAATCCGTCTGTCTGCAGTGCCTGGCTGGTGTTAAAGTAAAACTCAGACGCTGCAGAGACTAACGTCTCAAGTTCAGGCTAAGTTGAGACTAGAAAAGTGCCAAGAAGAACTATTCACCGCCACACTGAGTAGTAATAAAATTGTGTTGATTTATGGTTTCGAAATTTTAAAAAAACGGTTTTAGATTTCTCGTCACACGCCGAAACAGCGCCACAGCGGCGCCTCTCCGAGAGGAGCGTTGCGTGACGACATTAGGGACGGACCTTTAGAAAAGTGTTGGGGCCCGGGGTGGGGAAAAAGCAAAAAATAAAATAAATAAAAAGCAAGGGAGGGTGACTAAACAAAAAAAAGTGCAAAGGAGAAGCGACAAAAAAAAAAAAAAAATCCCGTAGAGTGAATTGCACTCGCCAGAACGGACATTTTCCCCTTTCAAAACTGATACAGTTTGCGCGCAGCAACCTCATCATGGGCACTGCTAGCCAAACATCCTTGCAGAAAAACCCTTAAGGATAACCAAAGTGATAAAAAAAACACGTGGTATAAACAGCCATCCTGCTTGATTCGTTTGCAATCAGCACATGTCGTGTTTTAAAAGGCTGGACATATATATAGGAGTGATTTCACAACTGACATCTATAAATGATAATTGTGGACATAGAGCAATGGCGGGTAATGTACTCAGTGTACCCGGGTTCCTGTACCCGGGTTCCGGCTTCTAGTAAAACCCCTGATTCTACAGTAGACAAAGGTGATTAGCGCTGTGCATTTAATCCCGACTCCTCTGTGCCCTGTGATACCTCATTACAATTTGCGTCAGACACAATTTGCGTACACTTACAAATATTACAAAATGCTGCAGCCCTTATTACAAAATGCGTAGGTTGGATTTATTACAAAATGCTGCACACGTTATTACACAATGCGCACATTATTGCAAAATGCCGCAGTAGTTATTAAAAAATGCGTAACTTATTACAAAATGCGTCATTACAAAGTCCCGCAGAACACACCTCATAGAAATCTCGAGCTCATAATCTAATTGTTAATTAGACTGAGTAAAAATGGGGCGATGTAAATTGTGAAAGCAAACTTGCACAATTGTTATGCACTTAGCCCACATTTATGAACAAATGTGAAAAAGAGGAAGAAAACAAGTGCTGATGATAAGCAAACATATTTTTGGCATCATGGAGAATACCACCGTTTTAATTTTATTTTTCCAGGTAACACACCTCGAGTGATAACCGAAAGCCGACAGCCGAAAAACCCCGTCAGTAAAACTGGACCTGAATTTTTGTGGTTCAGCATACGATTTGACCGAATGGTAAGATGAGGAATAAAGATTAAACAAGTGAGAAATAAAAGTATCATTATAATTTCAAACACATAATGAACTGAAGAAGAGATGAGAAAACCAGATGGAAATACACTACAAGGAAAAGGTGACAGGCGAGGTTAGAGAAAAGCTGGCCTTTTTCTTAAACTCTTAACTATTTACCATATCAGATTTGTGAATTAGAATTCAACATCATCATATCCATTTTCCTCCTTAATGTTTTCATGATTTAATAAGGAAGTTCTTTACGTTTCTCGTAAGATCCTTACCCTCACCTCAGACAGATTTAAGTGATTTACATTCTTTTTTTTTTTTTTAGATAAAGAAGCCGAGATCGACATCCTACATTAGGCTCGTTATTGGTGGCCAAACAGTTTACAAGGTTGACACACTCTCTGCGCTTGCCACAATCAGCAGTGATCAGATAACTCTACTGTTTGCAATTCCTTATGCAGCCATAAGTATGAAGGGTACCTACGCCATTTTGATAGATCGTGGCGCAGTAGTAGGACAAGGCTGCTCTTATGATGGACCACCCACACCAGGAATTACTTCAACGAGTGATTGGCAGTTTAGTCCTGGCGGTATTTGCGGAACTGGATTTTCTCTTGCACCACCTTGGTTTACTTATTGCGAAGGTGTGTTCGGACAAAAATCCAGCTAAAATTAGAAAAGACACTATCCTCTAGCCCTTGGGCATTTTTATTGGTTGTCCAATTTTATCAGCTTTGAATTGACCTGCGTTGAAGTCATATACTACCTCATCTTGCTATAAAATATCTACGAAAGCAAAACGAAATTTAATATCAAGGTTACTGCACGTCCTTCAAGCCGGTCAAGATTTTTCAAGACTTCTATACCAACTGTACAACTATCAATGACCTCCCTTTCGTATTTTTTTTCTCAACTGTGAAGAAGAGAGTACATCCTAATTGCACAACTCTGGTGCCTGGGCATAGGTTTTAGTCATACTTAATAGGGAGCTTAAGCAACAACAACGGCGACGGCAACGAAAACGTCACAAATTTGCATTTTTAGTGGGCAAAAACAATAGCTCTGCATTCCCTGCACGTGCGCTTTTCACATTTCTTTGCTGTCGTCACCAAAACAATTTGAGGTTTTATGAATAACGTCAGCACCTAAGGATAAATTTTCATTTTCTCCAGTAAATTAAGTGCCGTTCGGACCAGTGTCATCTTTGAGGAACTACCACACCCTTTTCATATTAAATAAAATTGAAATAGTCTCGAAGCGATTCAAATAACGCGAATTTATATTTTGAGACGACGCCACTCCTTGCCGTCGCCCTTGACGTTGCTTAAGTTCCCTATTTACACAAATCAGTGGCCAGATTATTATTCCACTCAAAGAGGCTGAGTCGCCAGCTAATCAGCGCAAAAGTGAACTTTTGTGTGCATGTGGGCCAAGGGAGGGTGACATTCCTGACATTAGACGGAGACCCAAAGTCATCGAATGCAGTGTATGCCATATTCGTAGCTATCCACACTAGAGCGGCAGTCACTTTGGAAAGAAAAGCTTACACTCTATGGTGATGGACTCCTTCCACGATAGAGACTTCTGGTCTTTTTCTCTCAGCGACCTAGAAATAAACTAAGACTGATGAAATGAGTCCTTCTCTTCTTGTTTCAGATGTGAACGAATGCAGTTCTTACAACGGTTTCATTTCCATGCCAATGCTCATGCCAATGCCCACCATGTCTGCGTCCATGGCAATGTCGATGTCTGTCTCAGCAGGTGACTACGTTCGCCCATTTACCCGTTCTTTAATTCTGTCCGTGCATCGATGAGCTCCGTAATTAACCCATTAAGAGAACTGTTAACGGTAAAAGGAGTTAGATTTCACAAGATTGCCTCGTCTCGTCAAAATATTTGCCTTCTCTTCGTTCCTATTTCCAAGCTAGTATTCTTTCCAAAAGGTAAAAAAAAAATGTAGTAATATGCCAGTTAACGCAAACTTGCGTGAACCGCTTTATCGCGCAATTATTTAATTCTGACTCCATTAACACGAGAAATTTAAAAGAATTTACCTTCATGTGACTTTGTTTTATTTTTATTTTTCTGGTTGTTGAAGGAAAAAAACAATTGACTTTTTTGAAGGTAGATTATTGAATGATGTACAGTTACTCGTACAAATGTAATTCAGTATAAACCCCCTTTGTGGTTATAAGTACTTGAACTCAAATTCAATTTTTTTTGTCTGGTTTTCCACAAAGTTTGTAACCTTATAAACAGTCATTACTTGTATGTTGTTGAACAAGGAGAAGTGGTTTTCTTGTTTTTGCACCTCTTGTACATCCTGTGCCACTGGTCAAGTGCATTTTTGCATGCGGCAGTGAAACTTATTGTTTTAGTTGTGTCTAATAACTCATTCATGTCTTCAGTAATTTGTAGTCTCTTTGGTGCGCATGCAATCCAAGTGTCGATAATTCCAAATTTGGTTACAACTTTCATAAATCGATTTTCTTTTTCAGTTACTTTACCAAGAAGTGTGCATGGTTGTAATGGCCTTTTGTCCACTTAATTTTTATTTTGACAAAGTTGTTGATCATGAATTGGAATGAAATAGTATTGGGTTTGTCATTTTGCTTGTTGTATTTTCTTTGTGTGTTTCTTGATTTTTTCTGTTGAGGTGTCCTTATCTCCTTCGTTGACTTGATAAGTGAATAACAAGCGCGATTAGGTTCTTCTTCTTCTACTGAATATTTTGTGAAATGATCAATCATGTGGAGAATCGAATTGTGTTTACAATGACATGAACATGTACATGGTAAGTTTCTAAGGTCCATTAGGTCCATTTGCAAATGTGTTAGGAATTCTCTTGCTTGAATAGGGGCTAGCACAGGCTGTTTTTGCCTGCTGGTGATCGACGTTTGTTCTTAGTGTATCGAGCAGAGTGACAAAAAGAGTCCATCTTGTCTCTTCCTTTGTGCGCAATATTCGAATGGGTTTGGCAAAGAAATTGGTGTAGTTGACATTTTTGAACAATTTATATTCCGTTCTTGGATAATATTTTGCCACCCTCCAGTTTCCATCCTTTTCAGGGGCACCCAACGAGAATATAGTTCAAAACCACTTAAACATAGCATTGTTAAAAGTTTTTTGGTATTTCAACGGTAGATATTAGCATATTTTTATCCCCTAAAAAGTTTTCATCTGTTCGGATTTCCTAGCTGAAAGTCTAGTGATCCGAAAATTATAGGGATCAAAACTTACCTTTTCGAAAATTTCAGCCGGAAAAAGGCTCCCGAAAATTCTAGGTGACCTTTTTAGGGTAAAAATCCGTTAAAAATGAGAAATTATACCAGTTTTTTGATGTTCGAAAATCCTAGGACAGGCAGGCAGGCAGGCAAGAAATTTGACAACAAATGTTCCGAAAATTCTAGATTTCAAATCTTTTCCGAAAATTGACGTTAGGTGCCCCTGCCTTTTCTTTTGATATTTGCTACGTCTTGACTTGTCAGATTTTTTCTTTCCTTGCTGTCTTCATTACGTGTTTCTAATCACGTCACTGCATCGTTGTAAAAATTGGCGTCAATATAAAGGGTTATTTTGCTTGCTTTTGTCACCCAATTCTTGGTAGAATATCTCTGAATCAACACAACTTGTGTTAGCCATTTTACGAACCGTACAGGGCCTCGCATTGCCCACGAGTAAACTTTTGCATAATTTACTATGAACGAGAAGAGTCTGGGCCCTCTTGCACCAGGAGAAAAGTATTTGCTATTAAAATTAATGCTGACTGCTTGTCCAAGTCCTGTGTGGTTTAGCGGTTAATTAGTTAGCTTTCAGAGGTGCCCAGTTCAAGACTCGGTAAGTGCAGTTCGAAGCGATTTCTTTCTCTCATGTACACATTAGAATTGAGTGGATCAAGGGTACATGAAGTAGTGATAGGTATGACGAATGGATCAGGGGATGGAAGGTTAAGAGGGATAGGGACAGACAGAAAGGGAGTAAGAAAAGAAAGGAAGAGAGTAGAGGGGAAAGTGGGAGGAGGGAAAAGAGATTTTTTGGCTTTTTGTTTTCAACCCCCCTAAAAAACGGTGCCCCTTTTTTTCAACCACAGCCCATAAAGAAAATCCCTTTTCAAACAGTTGATAAATAACCTAGGTTAATTAAATTCCCCTAGTTTCATTTAAATTTAAATGGACCTGAATTTAATTTCAAGCTGAAACACCTACATTACCCTACGATAATCAAAAAAAAAAAAAAGGAAAGCCACCACGAGGACTGACTGACGTAGAATAACAGAATATCACCCGCCAAAAACCGTAGTCACCCAAATCACATGACCGAACCTAGCCTCTGAATCGTGCCATCAGAATATCAATTTCTGACTAATTCGTTCCCAGATTACCCAAACGTCAGAAATTACGGAAGTTAATTCTATGCATGATTTTATCTTACAGGCACACCAATGTCATCAGTAGCATTATTTTCAATGCCTTATTACCAGCTGCAAGTTCCTGGAGACTTCCGATTGCACATTTCGTCAGACTGTGGTCAGATTTGCACGAATACCCCAGGGAGCTTCATTTGTTCGTGTGGTATTGGATATCGACTGGCCTCTGATGGAATATCCTGCTTAGGTGAACTCACGTAAATTTAAACCAATCTAGCAGTACTTATTTGTCTCGTCTAACTTCGAGGCATGCTTTTAATTACGAGATATGCAGTTCCTTTCATATATCCTGTAAGAGTAACAATGTTCACAGCGATGTGTCATCTGCATACAACATGCAACTTTTAAAGAACTGTGGCGTGTCATTTTGGTCCAGTGTATTTGAAAAAAACTAGGCCCAGACATCGATCATTCTGGGCTCTTACGCTCACGAAACCCATCACTCAACGCCGACCAGCTAGCGTAATTGGCTGAGCATCGGACACTGTGTGAAAGGCCGTTGAAGTTTCAAATCCGGCCGGACCAGTACTTATGCAAATGGTCAGACTTTCAAGTCTTCTTGGATAAGGACTATGAATTATAGTTGCCGTCTCACAACAGTTGTTGATCACGGACATGGGGTTTCTGGTATTGCGGTGTCGCCAAGTACTTCAGCAATGTGGTTGACTTGGTGCAATCTATTGCCGCCCGATGAGAACACATAACAGCATGAGACAAACCTCAAATTGAAGGTGTCCAAGTTTTAAAACTGGT
>NC_090870.1:33786044-33788544 GCF_036669935.1 Montipora foliosa | reverse complement strand
GTTCTTTGATGAGGTTATTGAACCGTTGACAATAGTTTTCACTTCAGTGGAGCAACTGGGATGTAGGGGATGCATTGGTAAAAAGAAAATTGGTTAATAAAGAGCTATGGCTCGGCATCGTCAGACTAAGAATTAATTGAGCATGAAGATCAGTAGCATTTAGTTCTGAACGTCTACTAATTAATTGACAATTGCATATTTTTGCGCAGGGCCACAGAGAACTCAACACACTTTCTTATTGGTACCCCATTAAATGGCTGTGGAACACAGGTCAACGAAACAGAGGATAACCTAATTTTTTGGAATCAAATTCTGGTGGATGCACTGGTCATTGACTATGTCATCACTCGAACGCATGCTGTCAACCTTCCATTTTACTGCGTTTTCCCAAGAAAGAGGTGGTTACAAATCAGCTACAAACCCCAGAACGTTTTCTTTGGTGTTGAAGGTAAATCAACCGTCAGCATATCACCTGGTTGCAGCCAATTTCACTCGCGCTTTCGAATTCGAATCTGAAGGAGAATCCAAAATCCGTTTGATTCACTGTGTTACTCAAGGATATTTTGTATACGACTTTCAAGTAAATAACAGTATTTGGAAATTAATGACTGTTACCATCATCAGTAGAATAATTTTTGTTTTTATCACGGATTTGTCATCCTTATCATGATCATCAACACTTATTTGTTGTTTCATTTCCTTTTTAAGAAATGTAGATTTGCTACCTTCATTTTATTTTATTACACCTGTCTGTTACGTTTTCGTTCTTACAAAATTTGGGCAGAATGGGAGTTTTAAAGCAAAGAAGAACGACCATTTACCAAAGTGTCAAGTACAGTAACTTTCTTTGATTGCGTGATTTTCCCTTGAAGTGCGAACACGTTGAGATTATCAGTTTGGGAAATGATTCTTGCAAAATGTAAGTTTTCTGTTTTACATTCCACAGGGGGATTTGGAAATTTTACTTTTAGAATGGACTTCTACACAAGTGAATCGTACAACACGCCCTACACTGAGTACCCGATGGAAGTTGGTCTCAATGAGTATGTATTCGTTCAGTACAGAGTGGAATCCGCTGCTCAGTTGGTTATAATGGCTGAGAACTGTAGGGCCACCAAAGTTGGATCTTTTTACTCCTGGCCTCAGTACACTATCATACGGAATGGGTATGTATACGCAGCGCAGGATGTGCAATTTCACTCTTTCTCAATTCAAGCGTTATGATATTAAATGTTAAGACAAACCAAAAATATCAATTCCCTATTTAACATTCAGGTCAACGACTGGAGTACTTCAGTTTCGTAAAAAGAGCTTGGATGAGCTGGCTAGTTTGAAGACAGTTACAATGCAACAAGAGGCCTTGCCTTTTCAGGAATCTTTAATCAGTTCTCGATAACTCCTGTCTTAAAGTGATCTGTGTTATCCTTGTGTTATTCTTAAGAGCTTTTTGTGAGCCACCAGGTTTCCATATGAGCTTTTTAAAAACTTTTTTTACAATGTTATTGTTACTGAAGTGTTGTAGCAAAAAAAAAAACAAAAACAAAAAAAACTGAATACGTAACACTGAATACGTAACACTGAGGCCCCGGCATACATTACGTTACCTCGTAATCAAAATATTTCTCATAAATGTTTAACACACAGGTGCCCAACAGATACGACACTGGTGTACAACTATGATCCAGCGAGAAATTTTCAACGATTCAAATTCAAAACATTTCGATTCTTCGATGACTACGACACTGTTGTGTTACACTGTGAGGTGTTGGCCTGTTACCGTAACACCCCAAACTCCAGGTTTGGTATTTTCTTGAGTACTGGTTGTCTAACGCAAATCTAGGATGTGTGACCTTCTAGAGGTTTATTGGTAATTGTCGGAATGAGAGATCTCTCGCAAATAGCCCGTTGATTGAGGGATTTAACAATGTATACGAAACCCCTGCGGCGCAAGAAACTACTTAGTTGAACGTGCAACGCGCATGTTAGTTACAGGAAAGCTCTAAAAGAACGTGTCAATTTACTTATCAAATAGTGAAAAATCAGCTTCTTCCCTTTTGTTATTTATGTTCCCGCTTTCCTTTAATTTTAAAGTTTACCAATCACTGAGTGCATATTTGCCAGGCCCCAGTCGTTCAAAAGGTGGATAACACTATCCACCGGATAAATCACTATGATCCATTGGATACCGCAATGGGTTTTGCTACAACTTTATCCAGTGGATACTGCATGATTTATCCGGCGGATAGCGCTATCCATCGTTTGACTGCCAACTGGGGCCAAAAGGATACGCCTCAGCTTGTATATAATGCAGTCATTGCGTTTTTTTTCGTTTGTTTGTTTTTTCTTTTTTGCAAAGGCCAGCTGAACAAAGTAGACTGAGTACTGGATCTTGTGACATCTAGCCAGCAAATAACATATAGACTAAAAAAGATAATACTTATGCAAGACTGGCTGTACGACTTTGAGGATATTTTTTCTTTCTTTTCCAATATTTCCTCAT
>NC_090870.1:33778544-33781044 GCF_036669935.1 Montipora foliosa | reverse complement strand
CCTCAAACCAGATCTTCGAGCTCGGGGCAGTCCTTTCCTAGTTCTTCTGGTTTTTCGGGCATTGGAGGTAAATAGGACCACAGGATTAAAAGCTTGTTCTCCAAGGTTAGATATTAGCTTTAGTCCATTTATTAGACATGTATCCTTCTTATTTGGAGTATTTCAGGGAAAGGGACTCTATTACTTTAGCCGATTTCGATTACGATCGCAATCTATTTGAATTTACACAGAATTCCGCATTGCCAGTACTTAAGGGTAGACTTAGGTCCTGTTTAGGTTATTGGCACACTATTGGCGCCAACAGTTTTTTTATCGATACTATTAAATTTGGTTATCGGATTCCATTCATTAGTACACCTTGTCAGGCGCGTTTTTCTAACAATCAGTCAGCTCTTAATAACGCGTCTTTCGTGGAGTCGGCTATCGCTGAATTAGTCCACACTCACGTCGTCGTTGAGTTACCCTTTATTCCACACGTCGTGAATCCGCTGTCTGTCTCGATACAGTCCTCAGGCAAGAAGAGGCTTATTTTGGACTTACGTCATGTCAATCATTTCGTTTGGAAACAGAAGTTTAGGTGTGAAGATTGGAGAGTTTTATTATCATACGTTAATAAGGGCGACTACCTTTTCAGTTTCGATCTCAAGTCCGGATATCACCATATTGATATTTTTCCGGATCACCAAACTTTTCTAGGTTTCTCCTGGGTTTTTTCTGGTACCGTTCGGTATTTTTGTTTTGCATCACTTCCGTTCGGTCTAAGCTCAGCTCCATATGTCTTTACCAAGTGTCTCAGGCCACTCGTTAAGTTTTGGAGGTCCAACGGGATTAAAATTGTTGCGTTCCTCGACGATGGGTGCGGAAAAGGGGACTCACTGCCTATGGCCAAGGAAAATTCATTGTTTGTGCAATCATCCTTAAGCAGTGCGGGGTTTGTTGCCAATTCCGCCAAATCACTATAAACCCCCACTCAGACGCTTGTTTGGTTGGGTTTAAACTAGGACTTAGTTATCGGTACCATTTCCGATATACGTATTTGTAAATTCGTTGCTCTGATTGACAAATTTCTCCTATCCGCACCTTATGTTACGGCTCGCGATTGTGCTGTTATCGCAGGTCACGTTATGTCCATGTCGCCAGTTTTGGGCAACCTGACTCGCCTCAAAACCCGTTTCCTTTACAAGGTCATAGAATCCCGCCGTAGTTGGGATTCCCGTTTTAACATCGGGCTTCATAATGATTGCCTCTCTGAAATATTTTTCTGGAAAAACAATATCGTTAGTCTTAATACGAGAGCTATTTTGCCTTATGATGCTCCCCTTTTGTTTAGCTATTCGGATGCTAGCAGCGTCGCCTGCGGGGCTTTTGTTGTGGGCACTAACGAGGTGTCCCACCGTATGTGGACTGCTTGCGAAGCAGTTAAGAGCTCTACCTGGAGAGAACTTAAGGCTATACAATTTGCCTTAAGTGCGTTCAAAGACTCGGTTCGGGGTAAGTGTGTAAAGTGGCATTCTGACAGCCAAGGGGCAGTTCGTGTCGTGGAGATAGGGAGTCCTAGTGCAGAATTGCACTCTATTGCGCTTGATGTTTTCTATTTTTGTCGAACTCACAATGTCACACTTATTCCCCAGTGGGTTCCCAGGGAACTTAATGCTTGTGCTGACGCGATTAGCCACATTGTAGACTTCGATGATTGGTATACAACCCCCGAGTTCTTTACACACTTGGACCGCCTTTGGGGCCCACATACAGTCGACAGGTTCGCGAATGCAGCCAACGTCCATCTTCCCAGATTCAATTCTAGGTTTCGCGTACCCGGCACTGAAGCTGTTGACGCTTTTTCAATCTCCTGGTATGGAGAGAATAATTGGCTAGTCCCTCCCGTCCACTGCATTTCTAGGGTGGTTCAACATCTCCTCGTATGTGGTGCGGTTGGTACTTTAGTCGTCCCTTATTGGCCGTCTAACGTGTTTTGGCCTTTCTTGTTCGCAAATGCAATTCATTTTCAACCGTATGTCCTTGAGTACATTCATTTTCCCGACCCCTCAGGGATTTTTGCCCTCGGGTGTTACAAAGATTCACTCATTGGTTCAGATAGGTTTAACAGCGCGGTGTTGGCAGTCAGAATTGGCACTAAGGGGCCTTAGTTTTCTCAAGCCGAGTGGCTTTATGCTGGCCCGTGCGTTTTTAATTCCGCTCGTCGGGTTATTTGTCCTCGTTTCGCATGAAACTAGCTCGCCGAGTGGCTTGTTTACCGTGGTTTTTTGAGTTGGCTCACTCGGCCTTAAATATTTTTCCATCTGGCCAGGGGTATATTGCTGTATTGACTCCCAGTGCGTGTATTGAGGTATTTTTGCCATATGTTTTTCTTCTTATCCTCGTAGAAGTTCTCAAAGATGCCTTGCAGCCTAATTTTCAACAGGTTGAAGACGGGCGACTCCGGGCACTGGTTCAAGATCTACCCGCAGTTCTTCTTAAATCCAAAGCCGTTAGTACCGCG
>NC_090870.1:33751044-33756044 GCF_036669935.1 Montipora foliosa | reverse complement strand
GAATAAATGATTGAAGTCACAACTTGGCCTGTAAGGTTCCATTTGACCCTCTTTATGTTCAAAGATGGATTGCTCTATCATCCATCCATAGTATCGTTGGCTGGATGAAGTGCACCTCGAACAAGCTTTAAATTAAGTATACATAACTAACGACAGTTAATAGCGATTGTTTCTCACTTGTTGTGATCAACTGTTTAATCGTGAGAAAAGACTGTCTAAACAAGCCGAGCCTTCGTTCCCAGATGTTCTCACAGAGAAAAAAAATGGTTTTATGCTGCCGGAGTAAACCGCTACTTTCTCCTGAGTTCTTACAAACATAGATAAATATTTACCTTCATCGGTTGATGCCATGTCAGCATCATCACCGTCATCGTCATCCCTATTAAAATCCTCATTACCAGACTCGCTAGTGGAGTCGCTCGCACTCTCCTGATCTTGGTCGTCCTGTTGTCCTGTTTGGACGACTGAAAATGTCACCTTGGTTCCAGGAGGGAACGCAGACGTGGTGTTCTCGTCACCATCCAGGAGAATTTCCTCACCTCTTTTTATGTTGCAGTCTAAAGGGTAAAATACCTTAAAATAACCGTCCATCTCCTCACCGTGGGCGGTTATCATTTCCCTTTGGTTTAGCCATCTGGTGTTGTTAGAACCTTTGAACAGAATAACGCCACATTAAAGTTTAAAGGCAAAGTCTTGTTGACCTATGCCGACATGACGAGATTAAACATCCTTTCTTTTTTTTTTTTTCACTGCGCATCGAAATAAGGTCGGAGTTTATTGATAAGAGTAAATAATATCTGTTGGGAAGAGAAGAGATTGTATACTAGCTTTTGCTTTAAAAAATAAAACAACGATATATATAACTCTCATGCACATTGAAACTCTTCTCAGTTTTTAATAATCTCTATCATGGGAAGGTGGTAATAAAACCAACACTGTAGCAAGTCTTTTTTGTCTGTAGAGTTTACCTCTTTCCGTTTGTGGTAACAAAAATTCAGGTTGAAGAAAACTACGACTCCTGGAAGATAAACCTACTACGAGTTAAACCGAGAAATAGAAGAAGAGTAACTTTCTATAACTCAGATGAAAAGACATCCACACTCATTTGCGTACTTACAGATAACAGAAATCTCCATTCTTGACTCACTCTCTTCGTCTATATATAAAACAGTGAAGCAAGGATATGAGAGTATTGTCCCTCCAAAATCATGATGTATTTCCAGTAAAGGACGAAGGACGCCTTGATGAGGCGACATTCAACAAAAGCTCAACTACTGTTGTATAAAACTGAAACATAACTAGTTATTAATATTAGTATACATATTTATTAAGATTAATGTCCGGCCAACTTACCAACTTCCTGGTCTTTGGGTTGATAACAAAGCACTGTAAAATAGGATTATTATATGGTCAATTAAAAAGAGTGAACGAATGTGAATTTTTAGTCAGTGGTATAGAACTAGTATGTAACCCTTTCTGCCCTTTGGAATTCAAAACGAAATTCATATAGACGCCTCTTTGATATGGGCTTGCCAGAAAAAAGTTTCAGGGGAAAGGTGCAGTATCAATTTCTAAAAATGTAATGAAGATCAAGAAAATATGTCAGACTGACTTTACCAGCTAGTAAAGTATTTGAACTAATGATTTTATGTCACTAACATAATCATGCAATTAATATAAAATTGAAATCTCGTGGTTCAAGCAACTGAATGTAACTATTGGCATCATGCAGCTGAACTGCGAGTAAAATGTTTGGTACTTGAAATGGTATCGCAACATAGAGCAGATGTGAAAATAAACCCTGCACTGCTTGTGTAATTGCAATGGCGTTTCGAACAATGCTTGCATGTATCGAAACATTTATTTATATTAACTTATAGAACGTTGCTAGGAAGAAGTTGTTACCTTCGTCTAATCTTTTTCTCAAATAGGAAGGTATGACCGTTCGTCTGAAGGTTAGTGCTCGTTGTTTATGCTTCCCTCCTTCGATGTCTGATTTAAACTCTCGAATAACGTTGTCCTCGCCTAGACCCCCTTCTTCTACTGCTTTCCAGACTGGCCGGAGCGGATAATTCTTCCCCAATAGGTTCTGGACCTTCGTTTTAGCCAAGGCATAACCAAGTTTTCCAAGGCAGAGGACTGTTGGATTAACAAATTTCCTAGCCTGTATCAAAAGAATGTTTATGATAAACGCTGGCTCCTGGCAAACATTAAAGAAAATGGTCAATTCATATTGTAACAGTTTACTGAACAAATTTCCAAGGGTTAAGTGCGCATAACCTTTAAAAAAGATGCGGATAACAACGACAACCATTTTATTTTGCTAAACACATAGAATATAATACAGTAAAAAAGAGATAAACTTTAACTTAAGCAAAAACACAAACTACTTAAAATGGTTAAAACTAAACCAGCGGAGTCAGAGTTACAAAAATTATACATTCCCATCTGAGCTGGGAATGTATCAATTTCACCTAAAACTAACCTCGTTTTCATCCATGTCTGAAAGGTGGCCAAGAATAATTTCAACGAAATTAACTACTTCGGAGGTGGCCGTCACCGTGGTGTTAACCTCGCACGTACCATCCCGGACACGTTCCACTTGATATTTCTCAACGCAAGGCCTAATTTGTTCAGAGAAGAAGTCCCACAGCTCCTTGGCGTCCGGACTCTCTTCGGGACACATTTCAGCTATCTATTGAAAGAGTACAACAAAGAAGAAAATCAATGAATGGATTTCAGAATCTTAGCTGGTCTTACAGAAAAATCTGATTGTGTTTGCTGAAATGTTCAGTTAAAAAGGAATGGTGGAAGTAACAACCTCTTTTTAATTATGATTGAAACTGCCACCTTTGAGTACTTTTGTTTCGTGGGATGCCAAAAAGGCAGACCAAGTATTCGGACGAGTTTCGTCGCCATCGAAGTAGCCACGTGCTTGTGCATATGACTGTTGTTAAACCCAGTTGGCCGGGTTTACTACACGGAGGGGTGACCTGAACCCCGTGATGTTTTCTTTTTTCTAGTGGAATTTTTTTCTATGTTATTCCTGTACTTTAAGGAACCACGTGACGCTGGAATCGCCAAACAGTGCGGCTAGCTGATCAGCCACAGTTCGTCTTTCTATACGCTCTCGTTTGTCGGAGAAAACCTTTTGAGTGAAGATTGAATTCTCCCTGCGCCGTGACATAGGTTGACCATAAATATTTGAATGACTGAAAAGCGATACATTTGTTCTGTTCATCGGTTTAGTTTTTCGTTTTCAACTGTGAATAATTTGCATTCCAGACGAATGTGACAAGATTGGTAATCTTTGTATTTGTCTCAAAAAAAAGAAAACGATATTTTTAAGTTTCACTGGTTTGCATTTTGTACGCTTGACTGTTTTAACACATATTTACATTACGCACTTCAGCGAATTGAGAGACAAATCTCCTCAATTAAACCATAATAGGGGTGTAAAATTGATTGGTGTTTTTGGATGGTGTTAAATGACTTTATTTTCTACTTACTGTCCACCGCACGCACTTCGCACGGCACAAATAACCTCGAAGTGAAGGTGCCGAATATTCTTCCACTAAAATATGGTTGAATCAGCAAATTCCTATCTATCGAATGCATATGGCATATGGCGAGGAGACTATTTACCGAACCATCGTGTGTTTGGCTACCCGAATAACCAGTCAAAGTTTGCGGCAAATTACCCATTCCACGTTGACGCCTCCAGGCGTCTTGTTTAATTTTATTTACCTTTGTCGCAAACAGCATCAGCATGGTATAATTCCGTAGAATCCTGTGGTGCACACTTTGTCCAAGAATGTTCTCTACGCGTGCAATTGTCTCTGTTACAGCCTTATCGTCGGTGTCGAGCTTTGACGCGACAGAAACTATAACTCCAACAGCACTGCTCGCCGATTTCAAACTCCTCTGTAGCTTTCGTTCGTACTCCATTTGTTGGGACAGTGGATTAGATTGTAGCAATTTGGGAAACGGCATCATGACCACGCGACTTGCTTCTCTGACAAAAAGAAACCCAGAGAACAAGGCTTGTTACACGTTTGGTGAATAATCAGTCATTTGAAGTGCATCAATTCGCACGACTTTTATACGCAGTGCGAAGTTAGTATAACCATTAAAACGTTGTTTTGATGTCACATTCTCAATCATTAGCTACTCCTAGAGACCCTTAGTATCTATAACATGTATTAGCCGGCGTGGCAGGCTAGCGTAAAAAAGTGAGGGAGAGGGGGAGAGAGATGAAGGGAGAGGGGATTGACACGCAAGCTAATACCTATATATTGTTTATACAACATTAAAAACATTGGCCGCAGTTCAGCGTCTGAATAAAGAATACCATGGAACCCTCGTTCACATTGGAAACCTGACAGTGTCTTACTAGTCAGTATCGATTGCTAAAGTTAAACTATTCATCGAAATCTAATTTATCTATGAAATTCCTTAACGTTGCTTTTCCCTGGAAAGTAAGGTACATCATGAAAGGAGCAAATACTACTTGAACTGAAGCCATTTCAAATACTTATAACCTGTGTCAATAAGTGTGTGAGGAACTTGTGGAACTTGCATGTGTTTTACTGTATACTTACTGAAAACCGTTTAGGAGAGTCGACAGCTTCTCTGTATTAAGAGTAAACATATGCAACCGGTCTTTGGTAGCAAGGTTCCCCGCGTGGTCGTTTTCGCTTGGCCGTTAAAGAAGTTGTTAATCAGCGATTTTATGGAGGTGAGATTATCGGGATCATCGTACACCAATGGGAATGATGACAACGAGCTTTGCTGGATACATTCCACTTCGGAGAGTTGACGCGCAAGTTTTTTCTTTCCTTGTCCGACAAGGGAAAGAAACACTTTCCCAGCAGTTGTTTTTCCTGTCCCCTTTGGTCCTACCGCCAAGGGAGTTGGGCATTGCTGAAATCGCTCCTGGCAGTAGCTATAATGTACCAGCATTACGCCTGACGAAATGGACAGAAATGAAGGAACAAAAT
>NC_090870.1:33743544-33746044 GCF_036669935.1 Montipora foliosa | reverse complement strand
AAGAACTTAAAGAAAGACTTGATCGAACAGGTACTAATTTGGAAATGATTACTGTAGATGACTGCTGCCACGTAAAAAACTTATATGGGCAAGTATTCCCGGGTGTGAAGATCCGGCTAGATGTATTTCACGCTTGCATGAGAGTAGTTCAAACAGTAACTAAAAGCGAAGATTTTAGTAAAAAGTTTGCAAACGATTTTTCTCTAATTTTTCGTCGGAACGGAGACCTCGGTGAAGAAAGGACGATGGACACGCCATGTCCAGAAGAATTAGAGGCTAATCTTGAACGCCTTTTGTTTGTTTGGAGAGATAAGCTTCCAAAGGAGACCCTTTTTCAAATTGAGAACTTGCGCAAGCATATACAGCAGGGTTGTCTCTCAGATATACCCGTGGGATGTGGTACAGAAAAGAACGAACGGCTCCACAGGCACCTCAATAGGTCATTGCTTTGTGGTGTATCAAAAATCGGTCTAGAGCTAGCTGTAGCGGTGATGACATGTGTCCTATATGCATGGAACTGCAAAAGAAAGGAAAAAAAATTCTCTAACAAAAGAACAACTCCAGTCTTGCCGATCGAGTTAGAGGCTTCAACTCAAGGGATGAATTCGTCATCTTCTCATGTGAACACAACAACTCCAAGTCCAATGTCATCACCATCTTTATCGGGAAATAATTCAGAGATCACCGGCATCCATGCAACGGAAACGTCAAGTACATGCAAATCTCCATCTTACGCGTTAAAAAATTCGGTGGAAGAGCTAAAAACAAACTTAGTATTGAATTACATTTTGCAAAGAGTTTTACACCTTCAAGAGTTTTACAACACACTAATAAAAAAATGTTACAGCAAAACCCTTGATCTGATTGCTTTGCTATGGCCAGTGAAACTAACGACGGTTGAGTTCTGTAAACAGGAATCAGAATTAAACACAATGGAGTTCGATTTGACAGCACAGCACCTTGATAATTTGATCAGAAATCTCTCGGGTTTTCGTCTTAAAGTGGATCAGATTCCCAAAGATGGAAACTGCTTTTTCAGAGCAACTGCAAGACAGTTACACAAGCATTTCATCCTGCAAGGTTCGGACGAACTAACTCGACAGCATATTTTATCAGTGGGTCTCGGAAAATCTGAGGAACTTGACGCCAAAAACTTAAGGTTACTTTTTGTAAAAGAACTTAATGAAAACATTAATGAATACAAAGAATGGACGTCTAGCACCTCAGCTATCGTGGATATAGAACGTTTTAAAAAAGATGGTTTTTTCGCCAGTGAAATTGGTGATCTCTGTGCAAAGGTCTGTGCTAACATCCTCCGTATTCCAATTGTCCTCATAACAGCTTTGCCGACTGTTCCTTCCATTCCATTCCTGCCAAAAGTTTTTGTCACTACTACACCCATTTATCTGGCTTACGGCCATTCAGGACCAGGTCACTATGATGCTACTAAAGGTGAAAAAATATTTACACGTTCGAGTTTTTATGATAACAGTTATTATTATTGTGCTATCTGCTACAAACTTGCCAACTCAGTTCAAGGAGTAAACCACTTACTAGGCGAGACTCCGGATATTAAGGTAGCTCGAAATAGTTTTCATTTTGTCGAGACAAGTTTTACAAATTCTTTTCTAAGGACAGCTTGGTTAATCTTACCGATGTGAAAATTTGCGCCATAGACAAATTAAACATCATAAATTAATTACATCGTATCTTATTCAAGAAAACTGTTAGCATGGCAACTACATGACGCATCTATTTGACCCCTCAAATTCGCCATGAAAAAAAAGGCCGTTGAAATCTTCTCAAACTGATATATGATACCAGAAGGGCGGATTAAAGAAAAAAACAACTCTTCGACTATTGCTTTCTCATTTTCTTCCTACCTACAGAATTTCTTAAAAAACGATATATCTATAGACAGCGTTTTGATCTCCGTTTGTAACCAAACATATGAAAAATTTTACGGACCAAAAGCGGAAAAATATAGATGCCTGAAGTTGGAAAATGAGGAAAAATTCCAGGGCGACTGAATCCACGTTTACGTATGTGCAAAATATGCCCGTTCTTGGAACGACCGGTAGACAAGCGAAAGGCAAGCTGTCATATTCCAGCTGTTTGTGCGAAGCCGTTTGTGAATAGGAGATATTTCCCCGTTCAACCATTTCATTATGGATGAGAAGAAGACTTAGCAAAATCAAGCGGGCGACAATAACGTTTGCATAAACGTGCCTCGATCTCTATCTACTGCAAGAGGTGTTCTCTTGTCTAATAGTCTCTGTTTATATTCGCGATAGCGAAGTCGACGTCTTGTCTTTGGAGTCATTTCCGTGCTAAGCATTCAAGAATTCAACTCTATCCATTTATTTGGCTAGTTAACAGAATCGCCTGTACTACTTGCACCATAAAACTATTTTGAGCCTCTTTAAACCATTGGAAGCATTCTTGGCATCTTGGCGAAAAATTAAGAATAGCGAACACCGCAAAGAAGAGGCTTTTGACG
>NC_090870.1:33726044-33728544 GCF_036669935.1 Montipora foliosa | reverse complement strand
GGCAAATCTCTCGGAGGCTTTGGCAAGCCCCAAAATTACCTTACCGAATGGTTCTTAGCTTTACCTAATTAGTCCTTGTTCCTTGTGGGGGGGGGGGGGGGGGGAAGGATGCTCACTTCTAGCGTTCATAACTCTGAAAAGTTGAGCAAACGATCAGCAAATTTCGTGACATTTCCTAAAATTCGATAGGATTTTGACGGGTCAAAATTTTGTTTATACATGGTTGACATTTTCACGGGAACCGCTTTTTATTTTGTCTACTTTGGTAGTTTTTTCCTCGTTTCTTTCATGTTTCAACTTATTTCAGCTGTTTTGTCTTCGTTTACGAATTTTTAAATAAAATGTCGTGTCTTTGCTGACGTTATTGGTAAATATTTGACGACTCCCTAACTTCCAACGTGGTGCCTCAGACTCAAAATGGCGTATCGTCGACATCATGTGGCAACGGAATCTTTTCCAAAACCGTTCTACGTATGAAGATTCATAAATTCCGTTACTTTCCTAAAATTGAAACCTATGGCAAAGAAAGTCAAAGTCAGTTGGTTGAGCACCGGGCTGTCAAGCGGGAGGTCGTGAGTTCAATTCCGGCCGGACCAACACTCAGGGTCTTTAAATAACTGAGGAGAAGGTGCTGCCTTTGTAATTACATCTGCAAAAGGTTAGACTCTCTAGTCTTCTCGGATAAGGACGATAAGCCGGAGGTCCCGTCTCACAACCCTTCAATGTTCATAATCCTGTGGGACGTAAAAGAACCCACACACTTGTCGCAAAGAGTAGGGCATGTAGTTCCCGGTGTTGTGGTCTGTCTTCTGTGATGTGTCATGGTTGGGAGGGTAAATGCTCGGAGAAATTAGCTACACCATGCTACTCTAAAAATCCGACTTTATATGATGTATGATGATGATGAAGTGTAATCAATGTACAAAAGAGTGAAACGGGTTCTTCGAATGCTCTTACAGTTATTAAAAGCCTATTCATGATAATTCCCTCCGTAACAACCAATAAACTAAAACAAATGTGGACTGTCAGTAAAATACAGAAAAAGGACGTAATAAATCCGTATTATTTGGTATGCATTGAGACCAAGTGGTCCATTATTGGTTGCTGAAAAAAATAATAAAGGCATTCTAAACATTCATTCTTTCTAGACTAAAATGACATCAATTAAAAAAATCTGTCTCCTAAACGTATTGCTGAAGAGCAAAATAGATTTTAAAATACTCTAGAAATCCGAGGTTGCTTTTAAGGTAAATATAAAGTCATGAGTCAATGCGTGGCATTACATTTCCCATTAGCTGGGTCATGGGCTCCTGGGATTGTCTCTTACGAGATGGTTTGCAATTGTGTGCAGGTTTAGCGTGGAGGAATTCTAAATTTGACAACTCTTGTTGCAATAAAAGTCAAAGTTCTCACGGACAGCCTCCTGTCCTCAGTACCTCACAAGTGCAGGAGCTCATTAAGAGGAGCCTCTATCTCCCATACTTGGCCGCGGAGTCAACCCTTTCCCGAGTAGATTTATTTATAGAACACCTCCCTTGGGAGATTCAGCACGCTCACTGTTGTAAAAGCCAATCTCCCGTGGGACATTAAGCACGCTCACTGTTGTAAAAGCCAATCAAAACAGAGCTATCTCAACGTCAAGGGAATTATGATACTTTTCGCGGGAAAAACCTGTTCCTAAAAATAAATTTACTCGGGAAAGGGTTGACTCAAGGAAATAGAGGAGATAGAAGCTCCTCTTGATGAGCTCCTGACAAGTGCTATTATTGAGTTTGGTCAGCGGTTGTCCAAACGGTAAATATGGCTGCAGTCTTCAGTGATGTTTACCGTTTTGTTCGGAGGAAAAACGTCGATCTAAGAATGATAATAGCAGAGAAAAGGCAACTTAGATACCTAAACTTCATTTGCACCTTCAGGGATCCAGTGCTTAGGTAGCAGAGATCGTCCTTTTTTTGTAAAATCATGGAGCGAAATTCGAACAATGAAGCATTTATCTGTTGCAGGTAAGCCAAGCTGAAGCCTTTAAAAGAGGGTTTATTTCCCCTTCAATTGACCTGTAATTCATTTAAATGTCTTTTTCGTTTTTTTAGGGTTATTTTAGGTCTATCTGCGTGCGCGGTTGGTGCAACGCTCCCTGTTAACGAGACTTTCAATGTGCAGCCAAAACTTGGAGATCGCCGAAATTAGGCAAGTTCAGAGAGCTATAAATATTCCATCAAGGACGGGCCGCAAGGTTTCTCTCCGTAATGACATTATGTATGGTACTTACTTTCCAGCTGCGTTGGTTTCATTGGAAAAGACCGTCTCACTTTTTCATAAATAGAGTTTAAAGTTGATCGGTGTTCGCGTGTCTGATCAGGCTCTATGATAGGGGTGCCTTTAAAGTCTCGCTGGTAGCTTCATTCAATCTCAATGTTAATGAAAGTCATCTTTGTCAATTCAAAAGACATGAAGTAACCGGCCATCGTTTTTGTTTTGTACAGGCTTTGTTAGTTCGTGA
>NC_090870.1:33703544-33706044 GCF_036669935.1 Montipora foliosa | reverse complement strand
TATTTGCTGTACTAAGAGTGCTCTATACCATGCGGTAGGGCAATTACAAATGAATGAATAATCAGGACACGATCATACTTTTGCCTCTGGTTTTCATACAGGTCTGTTTCGTACAGGACGTTTAGTTTGTCCTGCACTCATCAGTGTGTAACCAAGAGTGATTTTATTCGTTGAAGATTACCCCTTTTTAGTCATACATGGCCGTTCGTGCTGCACGCTCCTATTTACCTAACGTTCTTCAATAGGTATTTCTCATTATGTCTACATTTACTAATCAACTCGTTGCGCTTATTGAGTGTTGCTGTTTGCGGCTGGCATATGATGTAATATTTCTCAGCTATGCATAAATTACGAGGAATACCACGTGCCCATTACAAGGAAAATGCCTCTCAAGAGACATCGTGTATCAGGCAACGGTGAAGACCAGCGAAAAGGAAGAAAAGTACGTAGGACTCACAGCAACTGATTTCAAAGCAAGGTTCGCAAACCATAAAGCATCGTTTAAAGCAAGAGCGAAGAGCAACTCAACTGAACTGAGCAAATACATTTGGCAATTAAAGGACAGCAACACCGACTATACAATTTCGTGGAAAATTCTTTGTCACGCCTCGCATTATACTAACGCGACAAAACGTTGTAATTTATGCATAGCTGAGATATATTACATCATATGCCAGCCGCAAACAGCAACACTCAATAAGCGCAACGAGTTGATTAGTAAATGTAGACATAATGAGAAATACCTATTGAAGAACGTTAGGTAAATAGGAGCGTGCAGCACGAACGGCCATGTATGACTAAAAGGGGTAATCTTCAACGAATAAAATCACTCTTGGTTACACACGGATGAGTGCAGGACAAACTAAACGTCCTGTACGAAACAGGCCTGTATGAAAACCAGAGGCAAAAGTATGATCGTGTCCTGATTATTCATTCATTTATATATATGTATATATATATATATATATATATATTAGATATATATTATATATATATGTATATTATATATATATATATATATATATCGCGCGAGGAGGGGCTACCAGTTAGCTGCAGAGTGCTCGATACGTGAAGTAGAGCGAATATAACGTTTAGAAGAAAGACAACTTCACAGCGTAGCGACTTCAAGTTTCATGTTTGGACAATCATCAGGCTACAGATCTTACATTTGCATTCTAACTCATTTAAAGACCATTCTAATACTCTAGGGGAGCGTGCAATTTTAAGTTCGACAAAAGGTATTTGTTCTTGTGTCTGCATTTAGAAATTAACTCGTTTCTTTTGTTCAGTAGGTGGCGCGTATCTGCTTTTATTATGTATTATGGCATATCTGGAGTCTAAAGGACAATAACACCAATTACACGCTACGCTGGGCAATAGAGTCTTTCGCCTCACCATACAAATGTGGATCAAAGAGATGCGACCTGTGCCTTACAGAAAAGTTGTACATAATAAAAGCAGATACGCGCCACCTACTGAACAAAAGAAACGAGTTAATTTCTAAATGCAGACACAAGAACAAATACCTTTTGTCGAACTTAAAATAGCACGCTCCCCTAGAGTATTAGAATGGTCTTTAAATGAGTTAGAACGCAAATGTAAGATCTGTAGCCTGATGATTGTCCAAACATGAAACTTGAAGTCGCTACGCTGTGAAGTTGTCTTTCTTCTAAACGTTTATATATATATAATTAGAATGATAAAGATTGAGTATCCAACGGTGATGCCACTTGCGAGGAGGATCCAAAAGGATACAAAACGTCTTGACTCAGATAAGTTAATAGGAAGAATGAAAAAATGAGTCGCTGGCGAACTTCTCACAGGTCTGGTATATTATAATTTCGTGTAAACGTTTCGCCCTTCGGGCTTCTTCAGTACACGCTAAAAACTAAAAACTAAAAATACCTGGTACAACTGAACTTGCGCTATTTATACAAAACTATGAACAAAAGGTGTAAAATGTTTAAAATTACAAAAAAATTTAAAAAAATCACAATAATATGTCATGTAATACGTGCGGTTGGAATAAATCGAGTGGACAATACGTGAGATAAGAAATAGTTAGCTCTATTCCGAAAAAGGCGTTAATCACCAGACATCGAAACTAATAATTTAAAATAAACAACAGGACTTAGTAAATCATGCAATCAGGTGGCGAAATGATGAGCCCAGGGCCCCTAAGAAGTAATAGAATCCCTGAACAGGGCCTGTGAGGATGCCGATCTGCACAGCGTAACTGGAAAAAAAGCCCAACTGGTTGCACAATTACTCCAGTGAATGATTAAGTAAACCTTATTCTATTTTTGGAATTAAACTCGGATCTTTCGTTCAAGCCGTAAGGTTGGAGGGTGCATAACTGTGCGCACTAAAAAGCCTCTCTTGTAAGTAAAACCTTGTCCATATCATCAGTAGTGTCATTAACAATTTTTTCAATAACAATGAACTCAAAGTCAGACATGTGATGTTCTTTTCTATTGAAATGGACGGCCAATTCACACGT
>NC_090870.1:33691044-33698544 GCF_036669935.1 Montipora foliosa | reverse complement strand
ATCTTCCTTGGTCTTTCTTGTCCTTTATTTTCTTTTCTTAATCTCCTCCTACTTGAATTACTTTATGTGTTTTTTCCCCAAGTGGCCTCTGTCCGCCTCGGACTAGCTGAGCTATATGTGAGCAGAGGAATGTGGCTATGTATATTTTGTGATGAGAATGAACAATGCAATAAGCTGTAATAAAAAAATGTAGTGAATGTTAATTAAACAATAAATAAAATAAAAAGAAGCATCGAAACGACGAAGATGGAAAACATATCCCGAAGTGATGCCCGCATCTTAACACTTTTTGCTCACAAACGCCGAAATTCTAAAAAATCCAATGCAATCATACACGATTTCACGTTTGCTTGTTGTTTACCTCCACACCACACCGACAGTTTTGTAATGTTGGGCAGTTTAAAACTAGGCAGAGCATTTAAATAAGCCTGAAACATGTTTAAACCTTAGTCACACGTGTCGGAAAAACCCGATTTCACTGCCAAAATTTGAAAAGACAACAAGATGTTGAACATTTCGCTCCTGGCCCTTTGATTGGTATTACATTTTCTTTAAAGTGCTATTAAGTGGTTAACTTAAAACCCTGTAAGGTATGAAATTAAATGCATGCTAATCCCTACTTCGGTCGGCTATGACGTCTAGTTGCCTAGCTACAATCTGCGTCTCTGTGCTCACGGATTGATTTAATGCTAAAATGATGAAATGTCCACCTTCAGTGTGAATCCTTCAAGTGCTCCACATTGGTACAGTGAATTTTCAACATTGCAGGGGAATTAAAAGCATTTCAGCGATTTCAGGAGGGGTGAATGCCTCCAAAACGAAGACCGAACAGCTGCGATCCACATGCAACCTTTGATCTATGTAAAAACCTACCAATTTGACACAAACTACAAAGGAAAGGACTGCAGGTTTATTAGACGCATTGTCTGAGTCCAAGAAACACAAAATCGATCCGATTTTTGTTCAGTAGAAATGGTAGCCTCAAACTACAAAACGAAGAGCCTCAATAAAACGCTTTATTGATGCTCAAACAGTGAAATCCATGAGGTCTACAAAACAAACACCTTCAGTAGGTAAACGTCCTCCGAAAGAGAAGAAGTGGGTGTTTGCTACTTTTGTAGAAAAGCCTTAAGGAGAAATAATCAAACCCAGGGAAAACAAAATGAAGCTCTCTTGTCATCTGCTTGAAATTTTTGCAAAGGTTAACCGATGTCCGACGTCAAAGTACACCAATGAGTGTCACTCAAGTTAACGGGAACGAGAACCAAACGGGACTTTTCAGGGTTACCATGAATAGCAACCAAGAAAAAGCAACGCAATCAGTCAAAGAAATTCCAGCAGGCATAGCAATTCAAGCAACCACAGCAACTAAAGCAAGCAAAGCACCTCAAGCAGGCAAAGCCCTTCAAGCAACCCAAGAACCTCAAGCAACCCAGCAAACGAAGGATCTTAAGCATTGCAAAATTTAAAGTATCCAGAGGAGAACAAAGCAAGGTAAGAGCAATAAGTAAGGTACGCTCAATATCTACGCTACAATATATTTTGCAATACATAACTTGTCGCTCAAACTCCCCTAAGTAATTTTGGCCTCGCGTTACGTGATTTTTTTGTGAGTCTTTGATGCCATGAGCTCGGCTTTGTTTGTACGAGGAGCAAAGATGCAATCTGGAGCCCCCAACCAACAGTTCGGTTTTAAGAACTCAGAGGTTTCGTTGCCGCTTATTCAGAAAAACTATTGTGACATTTGTTCGAAATCCTTTCTCTTTTATATTATGAATAACCTCTTTCTCTTTGTCTCTCGCACCCTTCACCAGTCACGGACCCGTCTAATGGAACTGGAGTATCGTGATGAGTAGTTTTCAACGACTTATTGCTTTATATACCTGTTTGTATTGGAGAATTTTTCGACGCTTACAGCGACATTAAAGTGTGGCATCTACAAATTTGGTCGTGATTCGTACTGACGGTTTCTCGAACTAGCGCTTCGTGTAGGTCGTCCGAGTGTTTGTTTGTAAAACATGTCTGGTTCACTCACCTCCATTCTGTTCGGAATGGGAGCTCGAACAAGGACTTATTCGAATATGAGAGATGATGAAGAAGAAGATTCGACTTGCAAGGGTGGAGCAGTTGAAAAGGTTAAGGCTGGATTAAATGGGACCCTAAGGAAAAACACGAAAAGGAAATTGCGGCCTTGTTAATGGAAGGAGAGAAATTTGCCCCGGTTGACGGATTTGATGACGAAGCTTGCGTTGTATGGACGAGACGTGGAGGAAGTTTTTGAGAAACCAATGAGAGTTTTACGGTAACGTAGCTGACATTGGATTATAAGAGACAGTGCTCAAAGGATGCACGACGAAGAATTTAAAGAATAAAATGGAGCTAGACCGTGCCGTTAAAACAAATTCGCGTTTCGAGTGGTTAAAAGTCCGTTGGATTGAAAACATGTCACGTGAAAGAAAGAAGCGCGAAAACCGTGAGCTAGTCAGTAATCAAGGTCATAGGTCAGTTGTAAAAAGTTCTGTTGATGCTCCCAAAAACGAGAGCAGCATTTTGCCTTGGCAAAAATTGAAGTTAGAACATTTTGAAGAGGAGTACAAGAAAATTTATCTTAAATTAACTTGAAACTCAGTTATGCAAGGGATTTAATGGAGGCTTGAAAGGGAGGTCGAAAGGCTCATGGGGAAACTCAAACTGGAAGTGTGTGAAACATTACGTTGCCATTGGTGACATTGAGTGTGATGGACAAAGGAAACCGAAAGTGTTAGGGCAAATTAGGAGCAAAGGAAATGTCCCACATCAAGCAGATGTAAAGCAAAAAATTCATGACGCATCCATCTAGGGCGCTTCCCATTACCTTACCCGCTACGACAGTTAGCAGACAGGGGTCCTTCAAGGTATGGGTCTTGACTGACGTTGATGAATTTAAACCACCCTAAACCACTTTGCTGGAATTGAGCAGGAAGCTTTCCCGTCTCCATCAGAGGAAAAGTGGGCAGAGAGCAAGTTTGTAAGGATAGAGAAACCTACGAGCAACAACGAGTTCGGGAGAGGGACTCGTCCGTCAGTTCCTTCGAAGAAAAACGGAGGGGAACGTGAACACCTGAGGGGTGAAATGAAACCTATATCGAAGAGCCAACCCTTTGGCGATCCAGAATTCAATCCTGATCCCAGTAAACAGGTGAAGCAGGGCAAAGGCAGAACGAGTGTTCGCAGGAAACTGACCAGCGTGTTTAGGACAACACGGATTGTGGAAATGTGAGAAGTTTAAAGGACTCTCAATCGGGGAAAGAGGAATATTGTATTGAGTAAGAGATTGTGTTCTGTTACACCCCAAGCCTAGGGTACAACGAGACATAAGCGCTGCGTGTCACACGTGTCAGCTACGGTTCCAACAAGCATCCCTCTATAGCGTTTTGACAAAGGGGTAAAATGATCAGCAGTGACTGCAGCTACAGGGCCGCCAAAATGCAGGCACCACCATAGGTCAAATCAAGAATGGGTCACGGGAGTTGGAGCTACTGTTACTGCATGCAACTGGGGACGGCCGCGAGGAACGTGTTTGTTTAGGAGTCATGCCTGTTAGAGTCAAGGCCAAGGGAGGTGGAAACAGTAGTGGAAACGTATGCTTACGGGACAGTGGCAGCGGTGTTACATTGTGATAAAGAGGAACTTTTTCAATAAAGGCTTGGACCATGGGGCTCAATACTTGACTATAGAATTGCAAGGATTAACAGGAGTCAGGATAGGTCAAAGGGCGTGTCCTAGATGTTGTTCTGTGTAAATGTCCATGGATGATAGAGTGTCAGAGGAGCTGCCTGAAGGTTAGAAGTGTTGAGACACGTACCTGTGGTCAGTTAGTTGCATTCCACGCAAGAGGTGGACATCTGGGATGGTCTCATTTGAGAGATATCCAATTGTCTAGAATCGAGTGAATTCGGAGATGTCGGCTCACGGCTCATAATTGGGCTTAAAGAGAACGCCCCACAATTGTATGTTCCCTTAGAATGCAAATGCGTGTGGAGCTCAGGAGCCAGTTAGCGGTGCGATATTCCCTGGGATGGACTGTGATGGGTTCATTGAGTGAAATGAAGCCTGGAAAAGAAACATTTGGTCTAGTTAAGTTTGTTAGTGTGAAGAACAAGGAGATTTATGTTGATGAACCCGGATTGAAGGAGTTCAATGGGCAACAAACTACCCAGTAGAGGTGCTTAACTGTACATTGAGGAGAGTGACAAACAGAAAGACCATCCAACGCCAGTGGAATGCTGAGTGATAGACAATCGAAGAATGAAGAATGGGAAACTAGGTGCCAGATTCGAGATGAGCATTTTACAGGAGCAACTTGAGAGGGACTTTGGAAAACTGATTTTACAAATTCTGTCGTGAGCTCAGTTGTTAGTCCCTCCAATTGAGGACACTGAGGGCGTTGAAAATGATGGAACAATCGCTAGAAAATACGGTAGAGAGACATTATCAAGCTTGCGCGCCATAGCTGGACAATCCCCCATATTTGCCTAATAACAAAATCATGGCTGAGAGGGGCCGAGCCGCACTTTTAACGAGGCGGCTACTCAGGGATAAAGATGTTGTTCTCCAACGTACTAAGGCTAACCAATTAGACGAAGTATATCAAGGAAGGCCATGCAAAGAGGGTACTAGTGCTGAACTGACGACCAGAGGACGACCAGTGTGGTACTTACCCCACCATCCAGTGTCGCACCCCTTGAAAGACCGAAAATGTTCGAGGTACGTTAATTGACTGTGCCTGCTAAATTCGCGCACACATCTTAAAACCAAGAGTCAGCTTGTTACAGGGCCCCAACTTTTACCAATCGTATTGTCGGAGTGCCTTGACTCGTTGTTCGACAAGAAGAAAACTGCATGTGTGGCCTTGTAGCTGACATACAATCAGTGTTTCACCAGGTTAGAGTGGAGCCGAAAGACTGTGAATGTATTAAACATACTTTATGGTGGCCTGGGGAGGGGATTTGTCGCGCAGAAGCTGGGTAGAGTAATCGAATGGCCAAGCATATTTTTGGAGTCGACATCTTCACCGAGGTTGTAACCACCTTTGCGTGAAGAAGACAGCAGAATATGGGCGGGGCGAGCGTAACCAGAAGTCGCAAATGTTATCAAGAGGGAACATGTACGTTGATTGACTTACATGAAATCAACCAGAAACCGCCGTCATGAGGACGATCTTGCTGGTAAGGAAAAAATCTAGTGGCCAGCTTAGCAAGGGTGGTTTCCATCTGACGACAGTAGTTGCAGTGATGATAGGCGGGTTTAACTGCTATTCCAGAAAGCAAGAGGAGAGGCTAAGTCTCTTGTCGAATTGGGATTAGAATGATTCCAACCCAAAATGCCCTGGGTCTGAAGTGGAAACATTAGAGGAAGATGAATTTGTGTGGGAAACGCCACGATAAGCTCATGGAGGCGTGCGGCTTCGAAAGACACCAGTAAAGAAACGAGGTCATGGTTTCAGTTGTGTAATAAATTGACCCACCTGGGTTTTTAGTAACCTACATTATGAAGGCGAAGCTACTGCTCCAGGTGGTTGAGTAGGAAGGGATGTTGGGGGGGACGAACCAATTTAAGTCCCTGAATGTAAGCAGTCGGGGAGACTAGGCAGATGACCTCAAGAGGCTGACGAGAAATCAGGGTCGAGCGATGGTTCAAGCCCAAGCGAATTTGGAAAGGTTGAAGAAAGCCAACTACATTTGTTCTCTGCTGGCTTTCGCGCCAAAGGTTATTCAGCTATTGCCATAACCTTCGTGTGAAAGATATCAACTGGACGCGTATACATGGTTCATTTATCATTGGTATAAGGGCGGTTGGTGTCCCAAATATTTCAAATGAAGATATAATAAACATATTGAGTAATAATGCAAGTTTAAGCACTGGACCAACAAAATCTTAATATCTCTTAAACTCTATACAGACGCTTGTTCGGGGAGGGATACTGCCTATAACACTTCCAAACTACACAGGATGGTACACAACTTTACGATTGCCTTTCCCAAGTACCGTATTTATTCAAACATAAATTGAAATATTAAGCGCCTTTTTTAAACTGTAGTGTACTGTTGTCATTTGGCTCATTCCTTATATCTGCACTGTTCAGAATACGGGGTTGCAGACAGAAATATTAGATCCAAAACAGAGTTTGTAAAATCTTTGCGACAAGGTCACACAGCTTTTTCTTACAACACAGGTTATCAATAGCTCTTGGCATTTGCCTGCAGTGGCCACACTTGCTACCAATCAGGGAACGGGCGGTTTGGGCAGGTGGTCTTTGTGGGGTGGGAGGATCACTGAATTCCTTGTGGAGGGTCCTCTTTAGCCAGGTTACCAGTGTCAGATGGACCTGGAGGACTCCTCACAGTCAGAGGTGTGTCGGAGAACGATGCAAGCGTGATCGTTAAGGCCGCAGCATCATCAGTTTCCTCGAGCCGGAAATTAGCTGACTCTTGAATAAATTCAAGGCTGCCGATCTTCTTGACAGAACCCGAATTGCCCGTCTCCGTACCGTCTAAATTTTGTATGAAGTGCTAGATACTAACAAGGGAAAATATCAGATTGGAAAGTGATAGCATAGTAAGGACGAATAACCTTAAGGAATAGTAAAAAAATGAAATCAAAGAAAGAATCTCACCTCAAGCCCCACGTGTTCGCGGATCATTCCTCCCTTTCGATGGGCGGTGTGAAAAGCTTTGCGGTGCCAGTATTTTGTGTGCCGCTTGTTGAGCTTCGCAAATGCAGCGGAATTGTCAGCCTTCTTCTCGCTGGTCTTGAAAATCGACTGCGAAAAAAAGGACAAAACAGAACGGGAAGGAAGGAAATAAAGTTGTGTTTTTTGATCTCAGTATTGTGCGCGTGCATAAAAGTCGTTCGATGTTTGGTGGTACGGTTTTTTTCTATTCAAATAAACTTTAATCTACTCTATTGTTCACTTTGACAATTTCAGTCAAAATGCCCGCCCAGGAACACCAATTGCGAAGTATTAGTGACAAGGTTATTAAAAACCTACTGATTTTGGACATTTTTGCGGGTCAAAAGCATTTGCATGTTGGCACACGGAATTCACCACGCGTTTTGCAAGGACAGGGCTTTCGCTTTTCTTCATTCTCTTCCTGGAACACACAACCGTTGCATTTACAGCTTTCAAGGTTCGGTACCAGTGATGACATTTCCAGAAATTTGGAATGACAGGGAATACAACTTCTCGAACAAAACACTGATCACTGCCACCACATGCTGACCAGCGCGGAAAACATCCAAGAACGAAATTTGCCCCGAGCAGACCAACTCGTCGTTGATTGGTTGAGAATTATGCTTGGACGTCATGGTTTGTTCATGCGCCGAGCCATGAATCATCCCGTGAAATGAGAGATCCAGGCTTGACTCGTGACACAGCGGTGGGCTTGATTGCCCATAAGCGAGTAGCGTTTGCCGTTGCACTAGCCGTGTTTGAAGTCTCTTTCAAGAAATTTGTGGCAT
>NC_090870.1:33678371-33684815 GCF_036669935.1 Montipora foliosa | reverse complement strand
CAAATTTGTAGTCATCGACACGGAAGAATACAACAAAAAAATGAGAGATCAATTACAAAACCCGCTTCATTATGATAAATTAGATTCAGATCCCAGCTCTCATCATGTTGATGTTATTTCTAATTGGACAAAGAAGTGGCTTGATAAGGGACAAATTAGCGATGACATTGCCCAATGGGTTGTCAATGGGAATGCAAAACCAGGCAAGGCTTTTGGCACCATCAAAACTCACAAGGAGGGAAACCCCCTCAGGCTTATTACTTCATGTTGTGGCACAGCCATTGAAAATCTGTCAGCTTTCACTGAATTTTATCTCAAGCCTTTAGCCCAAAAATTACCATCTTTTGTTAAGGACACCACGCATCTCTTACAAAAAATTGAAGATCTGAACAAATTGGGCCCTTTTCCTAAAGAAAGCCTTTTGGTCTCATGGGACGTGGTCGCCATGTTTCCCAATATTGACAACAATTTGGGAATCAATGCAATCACAGAAGCTCTTAATTCTCGGACGACTAATTTTCCATCCACCGATTGCATTGTCGAAGCTGTCAAAATATGCCTGCAACACAACAATTCTCAATTTAAAGATGAAAATTTCCTTCAAATTCATGGGACAGCCATGGGACCTAAAAATGCGTGTAGCTATGCCGATTTAGCTATGGGAATAATCGATCAGAAGGCCTTGTCAGGTAATATTAAGCCTAATCTATGGTGGAGGTATAGAGATGATATCTTCGATCTTTGGACACTAGGACATGATAAACTACTTCAATTCACGCAATTCATCAACTCTCTTTATCCCACTATTAAATTCACCCTTGTTCACTCCCCTACTTCACTCGATGTTTTGGACCTCACGCTTAGCCTTGTCGACGGCTTTATTCAAACTGATATATACTCCAAGCCTACAGATAACCATATATATTTGTTACGCAATAGCGCCCATCCTGTCCATTGCTCCAAAGCTATCCCCTATGGTGTAGCCACCAGAGTCAGAAGAAACTGTTCTTCCTCTGAAAGTTTTGACAAACGAAGTACTGAATATCAAAGCTACTTAATTAATAGAGGATATAACCCCTCTCAGGTCAAACAACAATTTGAGAAAGTCAAATTCATTCCCAGGGAGAATTTGCTTGTTCCCAATATAAAGCAATCTGATAAGGCTTTTCCGTTAGTTTTAGATTACAATCCTTCTTTGCCAAGCATCGGGAAAATTCTATATTCCCATCGGCATCTCATTGACAATCCACCTTCCCTAGCCAAAATTTTCCCTAAGGGATCTATCATTCCCTCTTTTAGAAGAGCCAAAAACATTAAAGAAATCTTGGCACGACCTCGCCGCACCATATACACAGATATACAAGGTTGTTATAAATGTAAGGGGAAATGCGATCTCTGTAAGAATTTTCTAGTAGAATCGGATCATTTCTCCAGCACTTGTACAAGCAGGAAATATTTCATCAGACAACACCTTCATTGTAAATCTAAAAATGTTGTTTACTTGATCACCTGTAACAAATGTAATGTTCAGTATGTAGGATCAACCACTAATGAGTTTAAAGTCAGATTTCGAAACCACAAATCGGCCATGAGCACAAAGAAGAACACTTGTGAAGTGGCAATACACTTTAACAAAGAAACTCATGTTTTGTCGGATTTCGTTTTCGTCATCATTGAACAAATTGGTAATTTTAGCGATCAAAATAGCCTCGACCATCGTCTGCTTACAAGAGAAGCTTTCTGGAGTGCACAACTTTGCACCCTTCAACCTTATGGTTTGAATAAAAGATCTGAATTCCACTCTAGGAATAGAATAAGATACAATTAACACCTTATTTTCATCACTCACAAGTGTTGTCCTTTTTATTTTTTATCTTTTATAAATTTAGGGATTTTGTTGTTCAAAGGCTCAATCAAGGATTTTGTTTCGGGGCTGAGAGTATAGCACACAATGCTTGAGTTCGGGTGCTGATGACTAGGATTTTGTTTATGATCCATTCAAAGGCCTTTTTTCGGATCCTGTCCCGAAAATGGCATTGTGAGCTAGAAAGCGCCTTTGTTCAGGGCCTTTGACTTGGGAATTTGTTGCATCATTTTCTCTACACTATTATGCAATACCCTAGTGGTCTAATACCTTTTTCCTCTTACATCATTGTTTTTATTGTTCTTATTTGTTATTTTGATTGCATTGTATATTTTTTAGCCTATTTAAGTCTTAGCCTTAGAGAGATTCTTATTCCAAGTATTTTTAACCCTGTAACTCAATACTGAAGAAGCCCGAAGGGCGAAACGTTTATTAAAGAGTTTTGGCCACGGAAGAAGTTCGCTGTTTACTCTTTCTACACAAACTACAATTTTCGAGTGCAAGCGTGTAGTATCCTTTGGATCCTTCTTCCAAGCGGCATCACCGTTGGTAAGCCAATCTTCATTCAAATATTATATATATATATATATATATATATATATATATACGTAAAGTAGGCTTGTATTTGCTGTACTAAGAGTGCTCTATACCATGCGGTAGGGCAATTACAAATGAATGAATAATCAGGACACGATCATACTTTTGCCTCTGGTTTTCATACAGGTCTGTTTCGTACAGGACGTTTAGTTTGTCCTGCACTCATCAGTGTGTAACCAAGAGTGATTTTATTTGTTGAAGATTACCCCTTTTTAGTCATACATGGCCGTTCGTGCTGCACGCTCCTATTTACCTAACGTTCTTCAATAGGTATTTCTCATTATGTCTACATTTACTAATCAACTCGTTGCGCTTATTGAGTGTTGCTGTTTGCGGCTGGCATATGATGTAATATTTCTCAGCTATGCATAAATTACGAGGAATACCACGTGCCCATTACAAGGAAAATGCCTCTCACGAGACATCGTGTATCAGGCAACGGTGAAGACCAGCGAAAAGGAAGAAAAGTACGTAGGACTCACAGCAACTGATTTCAAAGCAAGGTTCGCAAACCATAAAGCATCGTTTAAAGCAAGAGCGAAGAGCAACTCAACTGAACTGAGCAAATACATTTGGCAATTAAAGGACAGCAACACCGACTATACAATTTCGTGGAAAATTCTTTGTCACGCCTCGCATTATACTAACGCGATAAAACGTTGTAATTTATGCATAGCTGAGAAATATTACATCATATGCCAGCCGCAAACAGCAACACTCAATAAGCGCAACGAGTTGATTAGTAAATGTAGACATAATGAGAAATACCTAATGAAGAACGTTAGGTAAATAGGAGCGTGCAGCACGAACGGCCATGTATGACTTAAAAGGGGTAATCTTCAACGAATAAAATCACTCTTGGTTACACACTGATGAGTGCAGGACAAACTAAACGTCCTGTACGAAACAGACCTGTATGAAAACCAGAGGCAAAAGTATGATCGTGTCCTGATTATTCATTCATTTATATATATATATATATATATATATATATATATAGCGCAAGTAGGGGGTTCCAGTTAGCTGCAGAGTGCTCGATACGTGAAGTAGAGCGAATATAACGTTTAGAAGAAAGACAACTTCACAGCGTAGCGACTTCAAGTTTCATGTTTGGACAATCATCAGGCTACAGATCTTACATTTGCATTCTAACTCATTTAAAGACCATTCTAATACTCTAGGGGAGCGTGCAATTTTAAGTTCGACAAAAGGTATTTGTTCTTGTGTCTGCATTTAGAAATTAACTCGTTTCTTTTGTTCAGTAGGTGGCGCGTATCTGCTTTTATTATGTATTATGGCATATCTGGAGTCTAAAGGACAATAACACCAATTACACGCTACGCTGGGCAATAGAGTCTTTCGCCTCACCATACAAATGTGGATCAAAGAGATGCGACCTGTGCCTTACAGAAAAGTTGTACATAATAAAAGCAGATACGCGCCACCTACTGAACAAAAGAAACGAGTTAATTTCTAAATGCAGACACAAGAACAAATACCTTTTGTCGAACTTAAAATAGCACGCTCCCCTAGAGTATTAGAATGGTCTTTAAATGAGTTAGAACGCAAATGTAAGATCTGTAGCCTGATGATTGTCCAAACATGAAACTTGAAGTCGCTACGCTGTGAAGTTGTCTTTCTTCTAAACGTTATATATATATATATATATATATATATATAAGTAGAATGATAAAGATTGAGTATCCAACGGTGATGCCACTTGCGAGGAGGATCCAAAAGGATACAAAACGTCTTGACTCAGATAAGTTAATAGGAAGAATGAAAAAATGAGTCGCTGGCGAACTTCTCACAGGTCTGGTATATTATAATTTCGTGTAAACGTTTCGCCCTTCGGGCTTCTTCAGTACACGCTAAAAACTAAAAACTAAAAATACCTGGTACAACTGAACTTGCGCTATTTATACAAAACTATGAACAAAAGGTGTAAAATGTTTAAAATTACAAAAAAATTATAAAAAAATCACAATAATATGTCATGTAATACGTGCGGTTGGAATAAATCGAGTGGACAATACGTGAGATAAGAAATAGTTAGCTCTATTCCGAAAAAGGCGTTAATCACCAGACATCGAAACTAATAATTTAAAATAAACAACAGGACTTAGTAAATCATGCAATCAGGTGGCGAAATGATGAGCCCAGGGCCCCTAAGAAGTAATAGAATCCCTGAACAGGGCCTGTGAGGATGCCGATCTGCACAGCGTAACTGGAAAAAAAGCCCAACTGGTTGCACAATTACTCCAGTGAATGATTAATTAAACCTTATTCTATTTTTGGAATTAAACTCGGATCTTTCGTTCAAGCCGTAAGGTTGGAGGGTGCATAACTGTGCGCACTAAAAAGCCTCTCTTGTAAGTAAAACCTTGTCCATATCATCAGTAGTGTCATTAACAATTTTTTCAATAACAATGAACTCAAAGTCAGACATGTGATGTTCTTTTCTATTGAAATGGACGGCCAATTCACACGTGGACTTGTTGGTCAACATAGCCGATTTGTGATTACGAAATCTGACCTTGAATTCATTCGATGTTGAACCTACGTATTGATTCTTGCATGTTTTAGAGGTGACTAAATAGATGACATTCTTCGACCTACAATGTACATTCTGTCTAATGGAGTAAAAACGGCCTGTACAGGCGCTGTGAAAGATCTTATTACGCTAGTCACCAGTAGCAGTGAACTACTACTGACTGATCCTTTGTGAATGAAAAACGTAATGTGCCGTGAGTGGGAATCGAACCCGCGTCCCCCTGGTTACTAGTCGGGTGTGCTAACCACTGCACCATCACGACAACCCTGCTGGCAACAGAGCAATCAGTGAAGATACTGGTTAGCCGCGGGGTTCCCTGTTACGAGCAGGGTTGTCGTGATGGTGCAGTGGTTAGCACACCCGACTAGTAACCAGGGGGACGCGGGTTCGATTCCCACTCACGGCACATTACGTTTTTCATTCAAAAAGGATCAGTCAGTAGTAGTTCACTGCTACTGGCTAGTGACTACATTGTTGGATTTCCAGCCTTCTTCATACACACACACAAAAAAAAATAAATATATATATATAGTGAGAGAAAGTGAACTAGTTTTCGTTCATATATTCGATCTACAGATCTGTTTTGTGGGAGTGTATCCCACTCGTCAGGACCTAGATGACAATGTTAATTCGTGGGTTTTTATATACCCTTCCCTTGAAATTACAATAATTAGGTGTTTTTTAGTAAAAATTTGTTTGCATGCCTACAAGTGTTCGAAAGTTCTGTTCTTTTGTTGAGGGTGGCAAGTTCTTGTTTACATATAATGTAGAACATTTCTAGCGTGCACAATTTGCATCTTTTGGTTGCATTAGACTATGCCTGTGCCTTATCAAGAATTTTCCATCTGATCGTGTAATCTACTCCCGCTTGCTGAGCTCAGTTTGGTTGCTGTATACTTCATTTCTAAATGATTGTTTGTGATTGGCAAATCTAGACTTAAAGTCTGTGTCGGTTAAACCCACGTAGCATTCACTACCCTGGTTCTATATATATATATATATATATATATATATATATATATATATAGATACGTAGACTTGAACTAGGTCAAAAACATTTATTTGCTACTCCGAGTTTCATGCTTCTCACGAAGCAATCATCAGGCAACTGCTAAAAAGAAGGAATACATGGTGTTTTACAGTGATTTTGAAAATAACGGTAGCAATTCACTATAGGCTGGGATGCATAGCAACGGTTAAACAATACAAACTGTTTCCAGTGAGCTGCTAAAAATAAGCACTTTTAGCTGATGATCAATTTATCACGTCATTTCATTATATATATATATATATATATAGATCAGTTACAAAGGTCTCTCGAGCCAACAGTGCATCTTTGCCCCCAGAGAGGATCACTAATGGATTCACAGTCCAAGCCTCGGCGGAATGTAATCAATTATAGAGAGTTTAGAAGTGACCAAGGACGGAC
>NC_090870.1:33655871-33665871 GCF_036669935.1 Montipora foliosa | reverse complement strand
TAACAGCTGCGATCCACATGCAACCTTTGAGCTATGTAAAAACCTACCAATTTGACACAAACTACAAAGGAAAGGACTGCAGGTTTATTAGACGCATTGTCTGAGTCCAAGAAACACAAAATCGATCCGATTTTTGTTCAGTAGAAATGGTAGCCTCAAACTACAAAACGAAGAGCCTCAATAAAACGCTTTATTTGATGCTCAAACAGTGAAATCCATGAGGTCTACAAAACAAACACCTTCAGTAGGTAAACGTCTTCCGAAAGAGAAGAAGTGGGTGTTTGCTACTTTTGTAGAAAAGCCTTAAGGAGAAATAATCAAACCCAGGGAAAACAAAATGAAGCTCTCTTGTCATCTGCTTGAAATTTTTGCAAAGGTTAACCGATGTCCGACGTCAAAGTACACCAATGAGTGTCACTCAAGTTAACGGGAACGAGAACCAAACGGGACTTTTCAGGGTTACATGAATAGCAACCAAGAAAAAGCAACGCAATCAGTCAAAGAAATTCCAGCAGGCATAGCAATTCAAGCAAACACAGCAACTAAAGCAAGCAAAGCAACTCAAGCAGGCAAAGCCCTTCAAGCAACCCAAGAACCTCAAGCAACCCAGCAAACGAAGGATCTTAAGCATTGCAAAAATTTACAGTATCCAGAGGAGAACAAAGCAAGGTAAGAGAAATAAGTAAGGTACGCTCAATATCTACGCTACAATATATGTTGCAATACATAACTTGTCGCTTCCAACTCCCCTAAGTAATTTTGGCCTCGCGTTACGTGATTTTTTTTGTGAGTCTTTGATGCCATGAGCTCAGCTTTGTTTGTACGAGGAGCAAAGATGTCAATCTGGAGCCAAACAGTTCGGTAAGAACTCAGAGGTTTCGTTGCCGCTTATTCAGAAACATTGTGACATTTGTTGAAATCCTTTCTCTTTTATATTAGAAAACCTCTTTCTCTTTGTCTCTCGCACCTTCACAGTCAAGGACGTCTAATGGAACTGGATATTTGATGAGTAGTTTTCACCGACTTATTGCTTTATATACCTGTTTGTATTGGAGAATTTTCGACGTTCAGCGAATAAAGTGTGGCACTACAAATTTGTCGTGATTCGTACTGACGGTTTTCGAACTAGCGCTTCGTGTAGTCGTCCGAGTGTTTGTGTAAACATGTCTGTTCACTCACCTCCATCTGTTCGGAAGGGAGCTCGAACAAGGACTTATTCGAATATGAGAGATGAAGAAGAAGATCGACTTGAAAGGGTGGAGCAGTTGAAAAGGTCTAAGGCTGGATTAATTGGGACTCTAAGGAAAACACGAAAGGAAATTGCGGCCTTGTTAATGGAAGGAGAAAATTTGCCGTTGAAGGATTTGATGACGAAGCTTGCGTTGTATGACGAGACGTGGAGGAAATTTTTGAGAACCAATGAGAGTTTTACGGAATTAGCTGACATTGGATTAAATAGAGACAGTGCTCAAAGGATGCACGACGAAGAATTTAAAGAAAAAATGGAGCTAGACCGTGCCGTAAAACAAATTCGCGTTTCGAGTGGGTCAAAGTCCGTTGGATCTGAAAACATGTCACGTGAAAGAAAGAGCGCGAAAACCGTGAGTACAGTAATCAGTCATAGGTCAGTTAAAAGTTCTGTTGATGCTCAAAGAGAGAAATTTTGCTTTGGCAAAATTGAAGTTAGAACATTTGAAGAGGATACAAGAAATTTATCTTAAATTAACTGAACTCAGTTATGCACGGGATTTAATGGAGGCTGAAATGGAGGTCGAAAGGCTCATGGGAAACTCAAACTGGAAGTGTTGAAACATTACGTTCCATTGGTGACACTGAGTGTGATGGACAAAGGAAACTGAAAGTGTTAGGGCAAATTAGGAGCAAAGGAAATGTCCACCATCAAGCAGATGTAAAGCAAAAAATTCATGAGCATCCATCTGGCCTTCCCATTACCTTACCCGCTAGACAGCTAGCAGACAGGGTCCTTCAAGGTATGGGTCTTGACTACGTTGATGATTTAAACCACCCTAACACTTTGCTGGAATTGAGCAGGAAGCTTCCCTTCTTCATCAGAGGAAAGTGGGCAGAGCAAGTTTGTAAGGATAGAGCAAACCTCGAGAACAACGAGTTCGGAGAGGACCTCGTCGTCAGTCCTTCGAAGAAAAGGAGGGGAAGTGAACACCTGAGGGTGAAACCTCTATCAAGAGCAACCCCTTTGGCGACCAAATTCAATCCTGATCCCAGTAAAAGGTGAAGCGGGGCAAAGGCAGAACGAGTGTTTGCAGGAACTGACCAGCGTGTTTAGGACAACACGGATTGTGGAAATGTGAGAAGTTTAAAGGACTCTCAATCGGGAAAGAGGAAAATTTGTATTGAGTAAGAGATTGTGTTCTGTTACACCCCACCCCTAGGGTACAACGAGACATAAGAGCTGGTGTCACAAGTGTCAGCTACGTCCAAAGCATCCCTCATAGCGTTGAAGAAAATGATCAGCAGACTGCAGCTACAGGCCGCCAAAATGAGGCCCACATAGTCAATCAAGAAGGTCAGGGAGTTGGAGCTACTGTTACTGCAGCAACTGGGGCCGGCGAGGAACGTGTTTGTTTAGGAGTCCTTCCTGTTAGAGTCAAGGCCAAGGGAGGTGGAACAGTAGTGGAAACGTATGCCTTACTGGACAGTGGCAGCGGTGTTACATTGTGTAAAGAGGAACTTTTCAATAAGCTTGGACCATGGGGCTCAATACTTGACTATGAATTGCAAGGAGTAACAGGAGTCAGGAAGGTCAAAGGGCGTGTCCTAGATGTTGTTGTAATGTCCATGGATGATAGAGTGTCAGAGGAGCTGCTGAATGTTAGAAGTGTTGAGCACGTACCTGTGTCAGTTAGTTGCATTCCACGCAAGAGGGACATCTTGGGATGGTCTCATTTGAGAGATATCCAATTGTCAGAATCGAGTGAATCGGATGTCGGGCTCATAATTGGGCTTAAAGAGAAGCCCACATTGTATGTTCCCTTAGAATGCAAATGCGGTGGAGATAATGAGCCAGTAGCGGTGCGATATTCCCTGGGATGGACTGTGATGGGTTCATTGAGTGAAATGAAGCCGGAAGAACATTGTTCAGTTAAGTTTGTTAGTGTGAAGAACAAGGAGATTTATGTTGATGAACCGGTTGAAGAGTTCAATGGGCAACAACTACCCAGTAGAGGTGCTTAACTGTACATTGAGGAGAGTCAAACAGAAAGACCTAACGCCAGTGGAATGCTGGAAGACAAATCGAAGAATGAAGAATGGGAAACTAGGTGCCAGATTCGAGATGAGATTTTACAGGAGCAACTTGAGAGACTTTGGAAAACTGATTTTACAAATTCTGTCGTGAGCTCAGTTGTTAGCCCTCAATTGAGGACATGAGGGCGTTGAAATGATGGAACAATCGCTGAAAATAGTAGATAGACATTATCAAGTTGCGCTGCCATAGCTGGCCAATCCCCCATATTTGCCTAATAACAAAATCATGGCTGAGAGGCGAGCCGCACTTTTAAAGAGGCGTCTACTCAGGGATAAAGATTTGTTCTCCAAGTACAAGGCTACAATAGACGAGTATATCAAGGAAGGCCATGCAAAGAGGGTACCTAGTGCTGAACTGCGACCAGAGGACCGACCATTGTGGTACTTACCCCACCATCCAGTGTCGCACCCCTTAAAGCCCGAAAATGTTCGAGTCGTAATTGACTGTGCTGCTAAATTCGCGCACACATCTTTAAACCATCAGCTGTTACAGGGCCCCAACTTTACCAATCGTATTGTCGGAGTGCTGACTCGTTTTCGACAAGAAACTGCATGTTGGCCTTGTAGCTGACATACAATCAGTGTTTCACCAGGTTAGAGTGGAGCCGAAAGACTGTGATGTATTAAAATATTTATGGTGGCCTGGGGAGATTTGTCGGCAGAGCTGGTAGAGTATCGAATGGTCAAGCATATTTTTGGAGCGACATCTTCACCGAGTGTTGTAAACCTTTGCTTGAAGAAGACAGCAGAAATGGGCGGGGAGCGTTACCCAGAAGTCGCAAATGTTATCAAGAGGAACATGTACGTTGATGACTTAATGAAATCAACCGAAACCGCAGCATAGGCGATCTTGCTGGTAAGAAAAATTAGTGGCCAGCTTAGCAAGGGTGGTTTCCATCTGACGAAGTAGTGCAGTGATGATAGGCGGGTTTTAACTGCTATTCCAGAGCAAGAGAGAGCTAAGTCTCTTGTCGACTTGGGATTAGAATGAGTTCCAACCCAAAATGCCCTGGGTCTGAAGTGGAACATAGAGGAAGATGAATTTGTGTGGGAAACGCCAGATAAGCTCATGAGTGCGACTTCGAAGACACCAGTAAAGAAACGAGGCATGGTTTCAGTTGTGTATTCCTAATTTGACCCCCTGGGTTTTTTAGTACCCTACATTATGAAGGCGAAGCTACTGCTCCAGGTGTTGAGTAGGAAGGGAGTTGGGGGGGACGAACCAATTTAAGTCCCTGAATGTAAGCAGTCGGGGAGATAGGCAGATGACCTCAAGAGGCTGAGAGAAATCAGGGTCGAGCGATGGTTCAAGCCCAAGGAATTTGGAAAGGTTGAAGAAAGCCAACTACATTTGTTCTCGGATGCTTCGCGCCAAGGTTATTCAGCTATTGCATACCTTCGTTTGAAAGATACAACTGGACGTATACATTGTTCATTTATCATTGGTTAAGGGCGGTTGGTGTACAATATTTCAAATAAGATATAATAACATATGGAGTAATAAATGCAAGTTTAAGCACTGACCAAAATCTTAATCATCTCTTAAACTCATACAGACGCTTGTTGGGGAGGGATACCTGCCTCTAACCTTCCAAACTACACAGGATGGTACAACTTTACGATTGCCCTTTCCCAAGTACCCGTATTTATTCAACATAAATTGAATATAAGCGCCTTTTTTAAACTGTCGTGTACTGTTGTCATTTGGATCATTCCTTATATCTGCCCTGTTCAGAATACGGAGTTGCAGAATATCTAGATCCAAACAGAGTTTGTAAAATCTTTGCGACAAGGTCACACATCTTTTTCTTACAACACAGGTTATCATTAGCTCTTGGCATTTGCCTGCAGTGGCCACACTTGCACCAATCAGGAACGGGCGGTGCAGGTGGTCTTTGTGGGGTGGGAGGATCACCTGGATTCCTTGGAGGGTCCTCTTTAGCCAGGTTACCAGTGTCAGATGGACCTGAGGACTCCCTCACAGTCAGAAGTTGTGTCGGAGAACGATGCAAGCTGATCGTAAGGCCAGCATCATCAGTTTCCTCAGCCGGAATTAGCTGACTTTGAATAAATTCAAGGCTGCCGATTCCTCTTGACAGAACCCGAATTGCCAGTCTCCGTACCGTCTAAATTTTGTATGAAGTGCTAGATACAACAAGGAAAATATTCAGATTGGAAGTGATAGCATAGGAACACGAATAACCTTAAGTGAATAGTAAATAAACTGAAATCAAAGAAAGATATCTCACCTCAAGCCCCACGTTTTCGCGGATACATTCCTCCCTTTCCGATGGTCGGTGTGAAAAGCTTGCGGTGCCAGTATTTTGTGTGCCGCTTGTTGAAGCTTCGCCAATGGCAGCGGAATTGTCAGCCCTTCTTCTCGCTGGTCTGAAAAAATTAGACTGCGAAAAAAGAAAAACAGATCGGGAAGGAAGGAAATAAGTTTTGTTTTGATCTCAGTATTGTGCGCGTCATAAAAGTCGTCGATGTTTTGGTCTGTACGGTTTTTTTTCTATTCAAATTAAACTTTAATCTTCTCTATTGTTCACTTTTGACAATTTCAGTCAAAATGCCGCCCAGGAAAAACAAATTGAGAAGTATTAGTGACAAGGTTATTAAAAAACCTACCTGATTTTGACATTTTTGCGGGTCACAAGGCATTTGCATGTTGGCACACGGAATTCACCACGCGTTTTGCAAGGACAGCCTTTCGCTTTTCTTCCATCCTTCCTGGAACACACACCGTTGCATTTACAGCTTTAAAGGGTCGGTACCAGTGGCTGACATTTCCAGAACTTTGGAATGACAGGGAATAACTTCTCGAACAAAACACTGATCACTGACACCACAGCTGACCAGCGCGAAAACATCCAAGAACGAAAATTCCCCGAGCAGACCAACTCGTCGCTGATTGGTTGAGAATTATGCTTTGACGTCATGGTTTGTTCATGCGCCGAGCCATGAATCCCTCCCTTGAAATGAGAGATCCAGGCTTGACTCGTGACACAGCGGTGGGCTTGATTGACCATAGCAAGAGCGTTTGCCGTTGCACTAGCGTGTTTGAAGTCTCTTTCAAGAAATTTGTGGCATCCGAAAGAGGTAAGAAAACATAGTATCTGTTCTCTGGCTGCCCATAAACGGTGAGAGATCCGCAAACATTATGTCAAACGATCTGATCCAACTTCCAGTTATTCTTTTTTTATCAAATTCGAGGATTCTTTAATGCCGATCTCGAGAGGTAACCATTTAAATGGCGTGTCATATTTTTTTGCGTCTCTAACAAACTAGAGCTTTGAGACTTTCGGATTATCAGGGTATTCGGCTTCAATTTCATGACTCTGTACAAACCATCAATTTGATGAGAATTTATTAACTATATTTGCTGACGTTCTTCGCATTAAATAATCGTTAATAAGCGTAAGGGTACTTGGCGGTATTTTTTTTATTATTAATCTGGGTGAATTCAAAACTAGATGTACGGAATATCTTAGATCTTCGCTCTGTCCGGATTCTATACTGCACTGAAAACCTCCGAAGTCAGCAATAGGGTACAAAACACTTTACGTGAGGCAACGCTTAGGTAATATGATCAAAGTCCGACCTTCTTGCAAAGGTTGGCTTTTTAGAGAGTTGATAATAAATTCCTTGGCCTTCTACCAATTTTTTAAAAAGCGCCATTTACCTCTTCCAAGGCCGAAGGCAATTTTTCCGCGAAACTGTCAAAGCAAGTTAGTCACTCAAAATATTATTTCTCGCTAAGTGCTGTATCTTTTTGTCCAAGTAAACACTCAAAAATAACGATTTGTTAACGATCAATCTGTAGACTTTTTTTTTTGCAATTTAGTACTCTGTCAAAATTTGCAAAACAAGCTTAAGACAAACATAGCCACGCACGCAACAATTTCATTCGTATTTACATCTTCGTCGAATTCTCATGCACAACACAGGAATTTTTACTTATTGCAGAGATTATTTCTCCATTCGTTAGCAATCATCCTTTCAAATTTCAGAGAAGTCGATCGATCTGCGGATATTTTACAATATTTTTTTAGCGACGAAACAGAAGGTCAACAGATTATGGGCAAGTTTGGACGTTGAATGTCAAAGATGTTTTGTTTTCACAAAATTCCTCTGAATCCAAAAGTATCCTCTTAGAAATCAAGAACGTCGTTCTAAAAGCTTATTCTACGCAAAAAGTAGGTTCTGGAGGTAATTTTGAGAGTGGAAAACACGATTCCGGCCGAAGGTTTGATTACGTTACGTGAATACAAAACCATGATTACACAACAAAATCAGGGGCTAACCTTTACTGGACGATTATCCTTTACAGTTGGCACATTTCGCCACCCATGTGTCTTCGCTTGGCTCTAAAGAAGTTGCCTATGTAATTTTTTTCGCTATTTCGACTAAAATTCCCTGTTTTTGATCCTCCTTCGCCATTTATGTCTCGTTCGTGGGCTGCTTTGCCACTTCAGAGAATGGTGTCATTTCAACCGATTCCGATAAAAACTGGCCAGTGATTGGCTAATTGCCATATCTCGTTACTGACCAGTGTCCTGACGATCGGAAATGACGCCGACTTTCTCCGAAAATTTTCCGATGGTTCAATAGAGTACCACTTCCGGAACCCCCAAACGGAATTAATAATCATGAAACACTGAGCAATCTCTCTGGCTTTATATGCTGATGATAGCTTTACTCTATTCATCAATACTAGCTACTATCCATAGTAAGTTGGAACAGCCAACAGTCAATTTGAAAACCAACACATTCCGATTCCATTCTTATAAACAGTGCACGCGCTAATAAAGAAATTTTAACGAGTTTCAACAGCGCCTCAAGCGTTTGGGTTTAAGGTTTTCCCGTTGAAGTGGTTTGGACAAATAATTGTACGAAGGGGAATTGCCTTTAAATATCTTTCAAGGTCGAGGCATAAGGTCGTGTAGCTGATAACATTCACAACCGCAATCAACCGCAATAGGCGATTTGCATAATGGCGTCATTTTACTACCGAGAGCAGTATGCTTTGTCAAAATGCTTTGTTGTTCAGATTTTGCTTCTCTCCTGGGAAAAAAGAAACAATTGTCTAAATTTTCCCAACAACAGAACCAACTCAAAGCAGTCTGGTTTTCGTAGTAAACGACGCCATAATGCAATTGCCTATTACGTCAGGTTTAACAACCTATCGGTAGGACTTTGTAACTTTGAAATGTCCACAAATTAAACCCGTCGTCCAGGACTACAGTGCCCGCCAATTTTGTTTATAAAACATCCCACAAGTCCTCTAGTAAAGAAAAAAAATCCTTATTTATTAGTATTTAAAAGCTTTAATGTTTTTTTTTTTATTAATCAATCGTTAATCGGCGAGTTTTTGCCTTCAACGCACGCTGTGCTAAATTTATATCCTCTTGAAAGGTGGATTGGTCTAGACATCTATTGGATTTTGCACTACACTTATCAGACATGACTTATATATTAGGATTGTCTTTGTTTATTTCTAAACTCTAAGATTGACTACAAAAACAAATTTTAAGAGCCTTTTAGAAAAATAAATAAGTGGTCGAAAGACCACGTATTAAACAAAAAAATGTTTCTTTTTCTACCCTTCCGCTTTGCTTCCAAAGCGATTGTGGAACACATTTTAACAATCTGAGATTACTAATGGTTTCAAAAGAACAAGAACCACGATGGGTAAGTCTTAAGTAGAATCTTCGACTGCAAAGTGGAGTAAGCACTTGATAACTCAGTGATAGACAGATTTAGCCAAGCCTAACAGCGGAGCTCCCTGGTTATTTAATCTTACTGCCTGTAGGGCTAATATGAAAATAAAAAAGTTTCGAATTGTCCGCTTTTTGCTTTAATAATTAAATCATTTTCTTTGCTTTCTTCTGTATAAGAATTCATTGCCTAACTAGTGAATTCCATGGTAAATTTTACGCTAAAAACCGATATCGCATGAATCACAAAGCAGCATTCCTCCATTTCTTTTTCAATTTCAGGATATCATTTGATGGATTCTTTGCAAATCTCTTAGAATATTTCCTCTTTTTTCTAATTGCATCCTTTCATTCATCTCTCATAAACGGAACGTCCTTATTAGCTCTCACACACATTTTCTTCAGAGGTACATGCTCCTGCAGGACCTCATTTGATAGTGTATTCCAATAGAAGTACTGATCCGGCAACAGAGTCAAATATTTCCCCGACATGCCATGGAGCAGAAATAATGTCATTTTGTAACCTGTCCCTGTCGATGTTCTTATAACTTCTGACATTGATGATTTTACTTGATTCGTGAACGGCTGTATCGTTCATTACAATGTATGCCATCACATGATCGCTTATACCAGGATCATAAACGTCAGCTTTTATAAACAACTCAGGTCTGTTCTCCCAACAGAGTTTGGTTGGTCATGGACCAGGTTATGTATTTGCTCAAGATCACAAAGGATCTTGCCTTCTTTCCCTTCTTGTTTAAGCTTTTCCAAGTTCAGATCGCCAGTGATCACAACAAATCCCTGTTGCAAGGCTGCCCAAGAAATAATGATATCGTTCAAGTTATCTTCTAGTCCGAGATAATAATCTTTGCTGCTGGACATGTGCCGAATCTAATGAAAATAAGAAAAATCTATTGTTTTCGCTCATTTGTATTAGATTCGGCACATGTGAAATGCAATGTTTAACGTCACCTCCAATGTTACCACAGAATACGTTT
>NC_090870.1:33625871-33645871 GCF_036669935.1 Montipora foliosa | reverse complement strand
CATCCATCAGGATGAGCGCTCCACTTGTTGATAAGATAATGGCGCAATCCCACGGGACCCCAGATGATGCAGAGGTGCGAAGGCTGATGTATGCTGTTCGAAAAGAAAAAGATGTTGATCTGAAGAGGAAGCTAGAGGAGCTGAAGGTCCCTCTCCCAGTAAGGACACAAAGAGCCGTAGACCTGGCATGCGAAAAGGGCGCCTCTAGTTGGCTTACTGCAATTCCACTGAAAGACTTGAATTTTGACCTAAGCAAGCGGGAATTTCGTGATGCACTGAGGCTACGCTATGACTGGCCCATTCCCGATAGCCCATCTGTATGCATATGCGGCTGCAGCTTTACCGTGGACCACGCCATGATATGCCAGCGAGGCGGCCTAATCATACAACGTCATAACGAGATACGTAACCTGGAGGCGGAGCTACTAGATATGGTTTGCTACGACGTAGCAATCGATCCCACCTTACAACCCCTTTCCGGGGAGGAGCTCAACAGGAGAGCAAACAAAGCACCAGAAGCCCGTCTCGATGTGCACTGCCGTGGATTCTGGGAGAGACAACGGGCCGCCTTTTTTGATATACGGGTATGTCACCCGAATGCGGACTCGTATAAAGAGCTTAGGTCCAAACAGGTATATAAATTGCTCGAAGATGAAAAGAAGCGGAAATATGCATCCAGAATAATAGAAGTCGAGAATGGCACTTTTACGCCCTTGGTTTTCACCACAACAGGAGGTATGTCTAAGGAGTGTCAGCGGTACCATTCCAGACTTGCCGAGCTCATCTCTTCAAAGAAGCAGGAGGACTATGCAACAACAATCGCATGGATGCGAACGAAAGTGTCCTTCGCCATCCTGCGGACTGCCCTAGTTTGTTTGAGGGGAACAAGGTCACGGAGAAGAAAGACAAATATACAGGAGAATGACTTAAAGATAGAGAAGGGACTTGCTGGACTGACATAGGTCTATAATCCAGACCTTCCTTTCATCCTTTTTAATACGTACAATAATGTCATTTATCATTATCATTAACCTCAAACGCTACATGTTCTGTTTTTGTTTTGTCTTACTTTTTTTCTTTCAGGAATTATGTAAGTTATCTTACAATGGCACAACTGGTACGGCTGGTACTTATGCAGTGGCACTTACATTAGAAGATTTCCCGGCTGAAACAACGGATTTCAGCAGTGTTGCTGCATTCAGTAGAGTGGGACTTCATTTTTTGGTTATAATTAGCGAAAAAATCGGAGCTTGCGATGACGTTCCCACGTTTACGGAATCTACTCCAAAAGACGGTGAATGCACAGAAGTCCAGATTGGATCAGCATATCGAGAAACCATCGAGGCCACAATATCGAGCCCCTCGAAACAGTATGTTTTATTTTCTGTAGTTTTTGTCAGCGTGTCCCTCTTGGATGTGGTCTTGTTTTAATGACAGCCTTTTTCTTGACAGCCTTTTAATTCAAGTCAATTCAGTTTTTTTTAACACACACAAATATTACAGAGAATTAACATTAAGAAATCACCGTATATCACGATAAAGGAATCCAGGTGGCCCTGGGATTCCAGATCCCAGCCCACGGGAATTCGGATCCGAATCGTGGATTCCGGATTCCAAACTCACGGGCTCCACCGAAACGGATCCTGGATTCCATCGAAATCCGCGGATTCTGGATTCCATACAATGGATTCCGGATTCCAAAGCTTGACATTTGCTGAATTTCATCGGGCGAAAGAAAATAAAGGAATACAGTGTGGGACAACAATTTAGAATAAAGGGTATTTTTTCGTGGACCGACTACCAACTACCTAGCCACTAACTTCCAAAGAAATAATGATAAGTACAACTAAAGGATTATACTATTATCTTCAATTGCAGAATTGTGGAAATAGTGACATCATCTCCTTTAGGTATGCATCTCACTTCTCTGCAGTATTATGCAGGAGTCTACTACCGGAGCATCACATGGTATCCTAGCCAATATCAAGTTGGACAGCAGTCGTTCTGCTTCAAAGCCGTTGACTCGAGTGGGTAGGTGACAGTCGAGTAACAAAACAGATTCTAAGAGACTTCTTCTCATTCGGCTTTATTTCAATCTAGGGTATTAACTAAAACAAAAGGAATGTATCTTTGAGTTTTTTCACAATCTGCTATCCATATCTATGTACAGGTTTTATCGTGAACATATGGTGCTTCCGGGAGACAATGTATGGCTCCCTTACTTTTAATAAGTTCTACTTAAAAATTGCTGTCAACACTTTGTTGTTACATTGTTTCTTTTTTGTTTTCTCTATTTTCAGTATGGAAAGCGAGTACCGATGTAGTACAATTCTTGTGGGTCTAAGTGAGTATTCTAAAAAAATTCTGTTATTTAGCTATATCTGTACTATTATTTACTTATGCACTATTAATTCTTATGTACCACTACTTAACCAGACGTGTAGACCATTAAGTTAATCATCATGTAGTCTATGTGAAATAAGAGAATCTCACACGGTTGTGAAATTCCGTGATCTACATGGCGAGTCCATGCATATACTATTACTATACATTTCTATAAATTAAAACAATTCTATTAAAATATGACACGATAATAATTAAGTTATGTACAATCAAGCAATGAAACGGCGGCGAAAGTGGGAAAACAAAGTTTTGGTACCTCATTCAAAACAGTAAACAACTTATTCATGTAAAAAAGGGTTTCTCTGGTTAAGAAAACTTTTAAAACGTAACTTTTGGCTTCCAGACCAAAGCCTTTAAAAACTATGATGTAAATGCATGAGATTGAAATATATAGTGGGGACCTAATGGCGGCCAGACACGTTGTCATTAGTCTCTCGCTATTTATCCTTTTGGTCGCTTTGAAAACTCATTTACGGAGCTTTAATATCGGCTGCAGCGAAGTTAAACCTTCGCTTTGGACTGCTACTCTGTCATACAGGGCATTCTCAATCAAGGTATCTTGTTATCATCGGGTCAAGAATCCTGCAGTTAAATGGACCAAGCGAGGTCTAACAGTGATCTGCCTCACTGAGCCAGCTTACGCCTCACGCTTCGCCTGCACCGATTCCATCTTACTTTGTGGCGATATTCATCCCCAGCCGGGCCCTAACAACCCTGAAAGGCTTGGTATTAGGACCAATGTGGACTCGGGTCAGCCCACGCCTGCCCGAATAATGTACACTGCAAGTCAACTTCTATCATTTAAGAATATTTCTCATCTCAGTGCCCATGCAATCGACGACCTGGCATTAACATGCTTTCAACAAGCAGGCATTCTTCGTGGTTCTGCTAATTATACTGTTACTCCATCTAGGATTCAGGTACATGTAACTAAATACTGTCTGCGTCGTTCGCCTCGTCGGCTCAATCGGGCGAATTTGGCAAATTGTATTAACTTGTCGTCCATGGCTGATTATGATAATAACCCGACTAGATCTCGGTGTTCCCCTGAGACCCAACACAGTGGAAAAAGCATTGTAACTCACCCGTCACGCAACAGCGCAACGAGACCCAGCGCTTCTCTTATTGGACGCGGGAAAGACTGGTCTGCGTGAAGTTATCTCAGGTCTATTCCACTTTCTCGCCATGTTGGACAAAAAGGTTACGATCTTCCCAGTTTTTACTTGGCCAACGCGTGTTCTCTTGAAAAGAAGTTTGACGAGCTTACTGCTCAGCTTCTATCTACTCGCATGGATATCGCAGTCATCAATGAGTCATGGTTTAATGATAGGATTGATGATAGTGTCCTTACCATCCCGGGCTATGTTTTACAGCGGCGAGACCGTCCAACTCGTGGAGGTGGTGTCTGCACTTTTGTCTCATCTAGCATCCCCTTCAAAAGGAGGTCTGACCTTGAGTCACCAGACCACGAATGCATGTGGCTATGGCTTCGCCCTCCGCGCCTGCCCCGTCCATTCTTTGGCATCATCGTTGGTGCTATGTATTTTCCGCATGCACCCGCTGACGAACAGCGCCCGGGGCTCGTGCTAGTTATATCATCGAGTGTCTTGACTCTGTTAAGTCCGCACATCCAGACTGCGGGGTGGTTCTTTTAGGTGATTTTAACACTCTGGACGTTGAGAACATTCTAACAAACCACACCCTAAAACAGCTTGTTCGCGAGCCCACTACGGGTAATAGTGTTTTAGACTTAGTGATATCAAATTTAGCTTCTTACTATAACAAGCCTGTTGTAAGCGCGCACTTAGGGTCTTCTGACCACTGTTCGGTTCACTGGGTACCCAACTCTAGCTATGGCTCTAGCAAACTGACGGCTAAGAAAAAAGTAGTTAAAATGCGTCGCTTTCCTGAGTCGGCTCTCAATGCCTTTGGGAGATGGGTTAGTGCACATAGCTGGTTTGCACATACATGCGCAGTTGATTACTTACCGGTGGACAGTCTGACAACGTCGTTTTCTGATGACCTCTGCAACACAATCAACATCTACTTCCCGGATAAGAGTGTCAAAATACATTCGACTGATAAACCCTGGATGTCTGCCGAAATTAAATCGCTAATTTTGGAGCGGCAGCGCGCGTATCATTCTGGATCTAATGAAAAATGGCGACTCCTCAGGAATAAAGTGCGCATGGAAATCTGTAAGCGCAAGAAGGAATTCTTCGCCCGCAAGGTGAAGAGTCTTAAAACATCAGACCCTAAAAGCTGGTGGAGCCTGGTGAGCAAGCTTGCTGGCAAATCTTCTACTGATTCCGAGTTAAGCTATCCTGACGATCATGGCAACATTATCTCGGGTAAAACCCTTGCCACTCGTCTGAACAGTTATTTTATATCCGTTACATCTGACATCCAACCACTCGATACCGCCGCCCTCCCTGCATACTTACCATCGTCGGATCAACCTCCAACTATTACCACCTCAGCCGTATGTCGTAAGCTACTTGGTCTTAGTGCCTGCAAGGCTTCAGGGCCGGATGGTATTCCTGCGCGCCTCCTCAAAGAATTTGCACTCGAGCTTGCCGAACCGGTAACTGCGATCTTCAATTGCTCAGTGTCATCTGGCGTGTTTCCAGAACGGTGGAAGGACTCCCATCTAACACCCGTCCCAAAGGTCAAACCGGTCGCAGGTGATGGGGACCTAAGACCTATCGCCCTGACCCCAGTGCTCTCTAAGGTGCTAGAAGATTTCTTCGTCGAGTGGCTGACAGACGACGTTAAACACCATATTGACCCCCAACAGTTCGGCAGCCTTAAAGGTTCTTCTACAACCTACTGCCTTCTGGATATGCTGCACAACTGGCTGTCGTCTCTTGACTGCCCTGGCAAGTTCCTCCGCGTGTGCTTTCTAGACTTTAGTAAAGCATTTGATCATATTGACCATACCATCTTGGTGACCAAGCTAATCCATCTAGGTGTTAGAGGTTGGTTGATCAGTTGGATATGCAGCTTCCTCAGTGGTCGCCGCCAGGCTGTTAAGCTCTTGGACTCCATCTCAGGGTGGATGCCCGTACTTGCTGGTGTCTCCCAGGGCACCAAATTGGGTCCAATCCTCTTTTTGATAATGATTAATGACCTGGCTATTCACTCTCCCCTCCGCTCGAGCTACTGGAAGTACGTCGACGACGTTACAATATCTGAGGTCACCAGTTTGGGCGAGGCGTCCTCTCTGCAGAACGACATTAACTGCATTTCGCAATGGGCCCAGCAGAACAACATGAACCTCAACCCTAAAAAATGCAAGATCATGACCATTTGTCCCCTCAAAACCAAGCCTGTCCCTCTAGTGCTGTCCATCAATAATTTACCCCTAGAGGCTGTGTTATCTTACAAAGTACTTGGTCTGACCCTGTGTGACACCCTAAAGTGGAACGATAACACCAACGAAATCGTTTCCAAGGCGTCTAAGCGACTGCACATTCTCAGGGTCTTGAAGCGCGCCGGAGTCCCTCCAGTGGACCTTGTCACAGAGGAAACTTCTTTTACGTTGTCAAAATTTCTGCATCAATGATACCACCATCGATTCCAGACATGCTAGGAAGTTCAAAAACCTTAGTGACGATGCAGAAAACGTGGACCAATTCTCCTCGTCAATCAACAAAGATAATTGGGTTGTGAACCTGTTCAGCAAACCGCTATCTCAAACAAAACGTTCTCTCCTTGGGAAAGGCCCAAAATTTGCTCCAACCCGAGCAATGATTCCTGTCAAACAAATCGTCTGTGAAATTGAAGCAGCAGTCGCCGATTTACCAGATGTTACTAAAGATTCTACACGCACCACAGCAACATCACTAAACCTCAGAAGAAAACAGTAAAAGCGCTGAAATAAGACCAATCTCGTATAATAATGAAAGCCGACAAAGGAAATTGTTTTGTTGTTACGGATAGATCTGATTATGACAAAAAGATGGAAGCTTTGCTTAGCGACCAAATCACCTACCTACAAAATAAAAAGGATCCTTTCCCTAAACTAAAATAAGATCTTAGCCAGAGATTATTGGAATTCACGAAACAAAACAGACTCCGCTGGACTGATGCTTCTTCACCTGCAATCCGTGATTCAATAAAACACCACAAATCTGGCTACCCCATTCGACCAGTTGTTTCTTGGATTGGTTCTGCCCTTTACAATACATCGAAATTTTGGCACCCATCCAGAATCGCAATGGCTACTCTGTTCTTAATTCTTCTAAGTTTTCCAAAGACGTGGCAGACATGAAGATAATGGGCGATGAAATAATGGTTTCCTTTGACGTTGTTTCCTCTTTTCACAGTCACCCCAATTCCGAAAGCCTGTGCTTATATTTGTAAAAAAATAGAGGATGATAATACTTTGCAGTCAAGAACCAACCTCACCACTGATGATGTTATCTCGCTGCTGGAATTTGTTCTTTTCAACAGTTTTTTGTCTATAATGATTTTTTCTACAAACAAATACATGGTTGTACCATGGGAATCTCCTTCACTCTTCGCCAACCTTTGTAAGAATCAGCCATATCGTCCACGAGAGTCCCTCCCCCCCCGCCCCCCCAAAATTCTGGAACAGATATGTTGATGACAGTTTTGTCACGGTCAAGAAAGATTGCGTACCTGAATTCCACGACAAATTAAACTCTCTAGATGCCATAGTCTCCATTAAGAATAGTTTCGTAGTCATTGACGTCTTTCGTAAACCAACGCTCACGGACAGATATTTGGACTTTAATTCCCATCATGAGAAAAAACAAAAAATAAGTAATAATTAATTAATTAATAATTAATAATAAAATGCAAGATCATGACCACTTGTCCCCTCAAAACCAAGCCTGTCCCTCCAGTGCTGTCCATCAATAATTTACCCCTAGAGGCTGTGTTATCTTACAAAGTACTTGGTCTGACCCTGTGTGACACCCTAAAGTGGAACGATAACACCAACGAAATCGTTTCCAAGGCGTCTAAGCGACTGCACATTCTCAAATCTCCTTCCTCCTTCAACAAATCTCCTTCCTAGATACCATAGTCTCCATTAAGAATAGTTTCGTAGTCATTGACGTCTTTCGTAAACCAACGCACACGGACAGATATTTGGACTTTAATTCCCATCATGAGAAAAAACAAAAAATAAGTACTGCCTCTACCCTCCTAAACGGTGCTTGTAACCTACCGAATACAGTGGAAGGGAGATCGTGTGAAGTTATCCACCTGCCGTCATCTCTAACGTATTAAAAAAGAAATAAACCTTCCCGGAACGTATTCCTGTTTTTCAATCTGATTGAAAATAAATCCACCGCTATGACCTGCTTTTCTTATGTCCGTGGAATCACAGAACCCTCACACGCTTAACGCTGTTAAAATGTAAATGCTTTCTTTATAGTGGAAGTACACTTAGCTATCAAGCTAGTTTACAGGCAATTCAAACTTAACAGAAACATTACTGAGAACCCCGACTGGCGGGAGGCAACCAGTTGGCTATTTACAAAGCGTGGTAGAGTTGAATCCGGGACAACCGGAAACAAATCCAAGCCAGAGGTTAGAACAGGATTTGAACCCGGAGCAGCCGCATGCAAACCCAAGGCCCTAACCACTGGACCACACTGCTTCCACAAGACCCTGCAACAAGAATTCCCTTTCCCCAAGTCTAGGCCTCCTATTGAACTTCAAACCAATGTGGTGTATAAAAACTCCCTTGCGCCGATTGTCCGTGGCGCCACATTGGTGAGACTGGACGGTGTTTTTCAACGAGGAAAAAAGGAACACATAAGACTGGCGCTAATATTGCAGCTCACGCTTGGCGCAATAATCACTCTATTGACTTCAATAATGCCAGAGTAATTGACAAGGGAAACGTTGGAATCTTGGCACACCGCTAACACTAATGAAGCAAACGATAACTCCAAGCCTTTGCCAAAACGATTATACTAGATTAGCACATTTTTTCCTTTTACCGTTTTTATAATTTTTTCGCACTTCCACTTTGTATACATTTCCATCTCGCGCATTTACATCTTAGTTTTTAAAGACTTTAGTCTGGAAGTCGAAAGCTTACGTTTTTATTTTTTTCTTAACCAGAGAACGCTTTTTTACATGAATATGTTTCCAAAACCTGGTTACTCTTCCGTTTTTAATAATAAATATCTTGTTAGTAGATTGAGTAAAATGGTGTGATCTATGTTGTGTAGACGATCTTGCACAATTTTTTTGAATTTAGCGAACAGTTATGAACAAATGTGGAAAAGGGGAAGGAAACAAGATAAGCAAACATAAATTTGGCATCATGGAGAACAGCACCGTTTTAATTTTATTTTGCTAGGTAACACACCTCGAGTCATAACGGAAAGCCGAGAGCCGAAAAACCCAGTCAGTAAAACTGGACGTGAATTTTTGTGGTTCAGGATACAATTTGACAGAGTGGTAAGATGAGTCATAAAAATTAATGAAGTAAGAAGAAAAGTACTATTATAATTTCAAACACATGAGGAACTAATGAAAGAAGAGATGAGAAAACCAGACGAAATTACATTACCAGAAAAAGGTGACAGGCAAGGTTTGAGAAAAAGAATGGCCTTTTTCTTAAAACCTTTAACTATCTACCAAATAAGATTTCAGAATTATTAGGGGAATTTCAATATCATTATGTCCATTTTCCTCCTTATTAAGGAAATGCCCTAAGTTTCCTATAAGATCCTTTGATATTGTCTTGGTGGATTCTTCGACACTTCGTAGCCTCAATTCAGACTGATTTAGGTGATATAGATTCTTTTTTATTTTTAATCAGATAAAGAAGCCAAGATCTACCTCCTACATAAGGCTCGTCATTGGTGGACAAACAGTTTACAAGGTTGACACACTCTCTGCACATGCCAAAATCAGCAGTGATCAGACAACCCTGCTGTTTGCGATTCCTTATGCAGCCATAAGTATGAAGGGTACCTACGCCATTTTGATAGATCGTGGTGCAGTAGTAGGGCAAGGCTGCTCTTATGATGGACCACCTACACCAGGAATTACTTCAACGAGCGAATGGCAGTTTAGCCCTAGCGGTATTTGTGGAACTGGATTTTCTCTTGCACCGCCTTGGTTTACTCATTGCGAAGGTGTGTTAGGACGAAAAGCTATCCAAAATTAGAAAAGACACAATCCTCCAATTCTTACGCATTTTTATCAGTGGTTGAAGCGACCTGTATTGAAGCCACACACTGCATATACTCTTTCTGCGGCCCTCAGATAAAAAAAACTTCTGGCTACAAAATATCTGAGAAAAAAAAAGGACATTTAATGTTAAGGTTACTGCGGGGCCTTTAAGGACGTTCGCGCCCAAAATGTTCCCACGTACAGAATTTTTTTTAAACTTGCCTCGCAGAAAGGTAATGGTCCACTTTTGCCAAAAGGCAAAAAAAAAAATGGGTGGTCACCGAGCTCGTTTTCGAGATACGGTGCATTTGTAAAAGCTTGCGTTATTTTAAGACGATCTTAACTTACAACTGTCAGCTATTTAAAAAAGGCTACATTAGTGAGTCAAACGTACTCAATTCAACATAACTAACATAACTAAATAAACTTTTGCAGATGATTTTTTTTTCTGAAACAAAACTTCGGTCGCACGAGAGCATAAAAGGTGAAATGTTTCTCACGTACAGATTTTTCTTTTTGGTTTTTGTTAAAATGGACAAGGGCAACCTCAATCCCACGCTATGACATTAATAAATTGATGGATTGATTGACAAAATCAGGAAAAGAAGTGATCTAGGGAAAGAAAAATGGGGGTCACCGAATATTCAAGAGAGTAAAATCGCTGCGAAGTTCTCAAAGCGATTGGGTATTTGCACTCACACGTCATTGCGTGACATTTCCGAGAAGACCTGGGTCCACATCTATCCCATGATGCCACACGCTTTCACTTTCCATTCTTGTGGAAAATGTTTGCGCTTTTAGTATCGTGTTTACCTTGGTGGTCTCCGATGCACGGCGTCTGCGTGACATGTGCGAAAAAATGTGCAGTAGCAATAAGCGCAAACGTCCTTAAGGCGGTCAAGATTATTTTAGACTTCTGTACCATCTGTAGAACTATCCATGACCTCCCCTTTTTCAACTTTGGAGAAGCGAGTACTTCCAAATTGTCCAAATCTGGTGCCTGAGTGTCGGTCATAGCAGGAGCCCATCTGGAGCGTGCAACTTCCATACAGCGTCTGTGAAACGGTGTTTTCACAAGTACGTTTCTTTTTAGACTAGCCCTTCCCGCGAATTAGGTAAAAAAACAAAGGGAGTTCCGGTTCGGTGACCCTATGACGTCAGCTTAATTTCTTGTAATTGGTCATCGGGCTCCTGTGGGAGTCTCATTCGTGGGAAATTCAATCTAAAAATAAATCGGTCTGTGAAAACGTTACACGAACACAGTAGAGTTGTAGGCTCCGGGTCATGGGTTCCTGGTCAAAGTTATTATTACAGATCAGTTGCCGGAATATGGGGCTGGGTCGCCAGCCGATCATGCGCATTGCGGGCTAAAAAATTAACTTTTGTGTACACGCGGGCCAAGGGAGATTAATCCTCCTGACATTAGACGAGGAAAAAACTCATCAAAGGCAGCGTATGCGATATTCTTAGCTATCCACGCTATAGCGACAGTCATTTTGGAAAGATAAAAGCTGATACTCAATGGTGACGGGCTCCTTCCACTATAGAGATTTCTGGACATTTTCTCTTAGCGACCTAGAAATAATAATACTGATGAAATGAGTCCTTCTGTTCTGTTCCAGACGTGAACGAATGTAGTTCTTATACCGGTTCCATTTCCATGCCGCTGCCCACCATGTCCTCGTCGATGCCGATGTCTGACTCAACAGGTGACTACGTTCGTCCATTCCGTTTACCCGTTCTTTAATTCTGTGTGTGCATCGATCCACGTAATCACTTAACCGTCGTAACGAACCGATTAAGGGAATTTTAAACGGTAAAGAGAGTTAGAGATCACAAGATTTCCTAGTCTTGTCATGTTGTAAACAAAATGTTTGGCTTCTCTTGGTTCTTATTTTAAGCTAGCTGTCTTTCCAAAAGGAAAAACAAATGTAGTAATAAGCTATTTAAGGCAAGCTTGTGTGAACTGCCTTATCGTGCAATTATTCATTTGTAAATGTTAGGAAAACGGAAGCTAATCCTATGCGTGATTTTCTCTTACAGGCACACCAATGTCATCAGTCGCATTATTTTCAATGCCTTATTACGAGCTGCAAGTTCCTTCGGACTTCCGATTTAACATTACATCAGACTGTGATCAGATTTGCACGAATACACCAGGGAGTTTCATTTGTTCGTGTGCTATTGGATATGGACTGGCCTCTGATGGAATATCCTGCTTGGGTTAGCCCGCGTATATGTAATTTTAAGGAATCTAATAGGACTAATTAGCCTTGTCTATTAGAAGCATGCTTCTAAATTACAGGATTATGATGATGACAGAAAAATAATAGTAATAATAATAATAATAATAATAATCACTTTATTTAAGTGTCAAGGTTTTTTAGCCGAGCCAAGGGCTCTACTAATTTGTGAGACTTCAGAACAAATCAAGTGTTGTTTTTTTTTAGAAGAGGGGAAAATCGGAGTACCCGGAGTTTACAAATCGCTCGGAGCAAAGTAGACAACCAATAACTTCAACCCACATGTGGCGTCGAGTCCGGGAATCGATGCTGGGCTACATTGGTGGAGGGCGAATGCTCTCATCACTGCGCTAGCCCTGCTCCCCTGCTTCCAAACTCCTTTCATATATAAGGAAACAATGTTCACAGTGATAGGTTTGCGGCAACTTGTAAATAACTTTGAAGTGTCATTTGCTTCAGCCTATTTGAAAAAACAATCCCGAACATCGACAATTCTGAGCTCGTAGGCTCACGACACTTATCACCAAACGCCCACAGGTTGGCTTAATTGGTTGAGCATCGGACTACAGTGAGGATGGCCGTTGAGGTTTTAACTCGGGCTGCACCAACACTCGTGGTCCTTAAACAAGTGAGAAGAAAGTGCTGCCTTTGTAATCACTTATGCGAATGGTCAGACTTTTAAGTCCTCTTGGATAAGGACAATGAATTATAATTGCCGTTTCAGAACACCTGCGGGTCACGGGCACGGAGTTCCTGGTATTGTGGTGTCGCCTTGCTTCAGCAATGTGGTCAACTCAGCGCAATCTTTTGCCTCTCGATGAGACCACATAACAGTAACAGACAGACCTCAAATTGAAGGTGTCCAAATGTTAAAACTGGTGATAAGTTCAATGGAAGAAATGGTGTTTTTAGTCCGTTTAAACCACTAGGAATCAGTGCCAGAGATGTTCAAGTATTATCCTAGTGTTTACTGACAACATGTGCCATTAATCTATCAAGGGCCGTCGATAGATCGAAAAAAAGAGAGATATAAATCTTATAAAGGGAAGAATGTACTGAAACGGTCACAAATACCACTGCGGATACGCGATGATCTTCTTGGCAAAATTTGTCGCAGTTTAAGAAAGAAGTTCAACTTCACTGAGCAGTTTTTGTTGATGCTGCTGTTGTTTGACAAAAAAAGGCAAAGACAGACAGTGCGATTGCAGTACAGACTTCTCCACCAGTAGTAATGAGCCATCAATCGATCAGGGAGCTTTTCAAAGACGCAGTTGGGTCAGTCCTCATGCCAGTGTAAGGTCATGTCCCGGTCCGGTGGCTTTCAAAATGGTGGCCAAATTTGATGTCGCAGGGGCCGCACTAAATGAAGAATTTTTCAAGGATAACATGGTCAATTTTATTGAATTTAGCAACGATAGGATTGCTATGTTGATAATAAATTAGCAAATGGTACTTATTTGGATTAAACGGTACGAGGTGTGATGGTTTAAAACGAAAGCTTTCGGCCTTCGAGCAAATCAGGCGAGCAGGAAAGTTTCGAGTCATGAATAGGAGGTTCATGAAAGGGTCTACTAGGCTACGGGTGTGTGTAATTTCAACTCTTAGTTCGCCATATCAATCCCTTCAAATTTCATCAGGTGACAGCGCGGAAAGAGCAGCGGAAAACTAGAGTTATTGAATTGCCGGTATTTTCAACTGCATAACATGTATCAAAGTTGAGCATCTATACCTCTGGGATTTTTCCACCTATCCCGAGAAAAAAAGAGTTGACTTATCTTTACGGAGTGGGGGGTAAGTTCAATCTGGTTTTAGTTCATTCTTCTCTGCTGTTGCATTGATTTAGAACTCTGTTGAGATTATGATATTCCAAGGGCACAGCAATTGCTTGTGCAAACAGTATGTACTCCACCATTGCCTAGATTCGACTTATTTGAGAAAAGAACAGAGTTGAGGTTCATGAGAATATTACACCGTTTTGAGCAAACGAAAATTCAAAGAATTCAGTCCTCTGAACCTGGAATGATTGTTACTTTGTGTTTACACAATTTGAAACTAGCCTATTGCCTTTGGTTCCATGGAATCCTGAAGTATAGAACAATGACAACATCAACACTATTATTCATCGACAGTGTTAACTGATAACACAATATTAATTGCTTTCCCTGCAAATTAATAACTACAAAGCTACTGGTAACAATGGTTGGGCAAGGAAAAAGTAATGACCCAACTTGCCAAAAAGGAAATAAAAATAATAATAACAAGACAAAGAAGTCCACCAAGGAGGTAGGCAAGTCAGCCAACGTTTTATGTGAAAAAGCACACGATCTGCAGGAAAACTAAAACTACAGTCGTCTACCTCAGTACATAAGATGTGTAGTGTATGTTGTACTCTGCATTTTCTGTTCTTCCTTGAAGTCAATGAAAATGTGATTTCCACCCTGTTAGAGGAAGAACACCAAGGTTGACAGGTAATCCTACCATGATCAGTTTATTTAGGGTAAGGCAGAAATGGTAAGCATGATAGAAGTGGCTGCATGCTAAGTAGAAGGGAACAGATTAACCCACTACCAGAGTTTGATTTGTGAAAAAGTTCAACAAGATGCTGTAATAAAGAAAAAGACACGTGACCAAGCTGGAAAGAAAGGCCTTGGCTTCCAGACTCCAAAAATGTTACACAAGGAAGAATTGGATTATGGCTTCAAATTTACACAAAAAATCTTAAAAAGAGGTTCAAGAAGATGCAAAACCAATTTTAAAATAACAGCAGCAGGAAACAAAATAATTTTAATATTCCCATTGAATAATAGCTCATTTCCGAGTTGCTGCATGCCTCAGTTTTAAAGCGAGTCCTGGTGCACAATCATTCAAATGGAAATGAGTTGCGTATTCTTATGCAAATCAAACTCATTTCCCTTACAATAGTTGAGCACCAAGACTCACTTCGAAACTGAGACAAACAGCAACTCGGAAATGGCCCCATTTATTGTTTCATTGTGGTTTACTATTTGCTTTGAAAAGGTTTTTCTAGGCTTGCCAGTTCAATATGATGACGATTGTAAGTACAGCATAAGTAAAAGTTCATTGGTGTGTTTTTTTTGAAAATATAATTTGGTGAGTTCTTTTAGGGATTTTAAGTCTATGAGACAGTCTTGTGATCTGAAATGGCTGCCATTATAACATTACTGTACAGAACAGATTCTTCGAGGTGCACAATGAAATGACAATGTTCTGGGAAAAAGCAAGTGATCTTCTGAAATACAAAACCACATAGCAACATTCCTTACACCTAAATTTAAAGCAATACCATATTTGTATTCATAATTTACTCCTTTATCTTCTGGTAAAAAAAGCAATAATATTTTTAACACTACAGTGACATTACAGTAAAGAGTATTATCACTTTTCTTTTAACTATTTTTGTAGTAATCACTTTATAATACTGTTATATATACACCAAATTTGATATCCAAATACAGCTACTTTCAAAAAATATTTTAAAGAAGACCGCACAGTACAACCCAACTTACAGAGAAATTTCCCTCGCGGGATGCAATCGGATCAAAAGAAAACAACCACAGTGGCACACTCTCAAAATTTTAGAATGTCCAGCAACTTAATAGCAAAACCAAAGAGATTATTTTAAAGGCCTGTGAGAAAAAAAAAAGATTAAAGACAGTAAAAAAGAAAACAACACACAAAGAAGCAAAGGAGAAGAGAAATCAAGAAAACAGGACCACCTCACATTCAAAAGTTACGTCACACTGGCATGAGTAGTGGCTCAACAAACGTCATTGGAAAACAATACAGTTAACCCCCCCCCCCCCCACCCCTTCCTAGTTCCCGTGAAAGAACACAGGGGCGGATCTAGGGAGAGTGAAGGGGGTGCGCACCCTCCTCAGATGACCTGCGGCTTTCTCATACAATGTTTGTCGGCGAAAGAAAAACCTCAACAGTCAGCTACGCCATTCCTTAGTGGTGCGCCCTTCCTAAGAATTGTATAAAAGAGTTTGATGTGAGACGTCTGAGCATGGACTTTTTTAAGGGCTTCTTTACAACAACTGCTCAAGTTGTCAGTCAGTTCATGATTCCGACGACCTCCCGCTCAGAAATTAGACAAGGTATATTAAGTGGTGTGAAAGGACCCCAAACAGATGAACTTGTAGACTTTAAATATAATTATCAGCAAACACCCCCACCAACACACACAGCACCACACGAAGCTGAAGCGTTCGTAGAAAGAACTGTCTCTACTAGAACTTTTTGGAGCCACGGACGGCAACCAGAAGCGAGCTGTTTTCCCTTTTAACTTGTCTCCACGCAACCACATTTATATTTCTACTAATCCTTTCTCTATTAAAGCTGATCATTTTAAAAAATCTGGAAGACACTATTGTCCTGGCATGCAAAATATTCACTTCCGGTTGCCGTGCGCGTCACAAAAACGTCGTGTTCTTATAAGCTCCCTATTTTAGGTACTTACTCAAAAAAGGATGCCGTGTATTGTTATACGCGTCGTTCTTCAAGCGATGCCGCTACAGGAACACAATGGTGGCAGGGTATTCTGCAGTTACTCCTTTGTTTCTTTGGTATAGTTTTTTAACATAAGTAGCCAATCTTTAAGAGAAGAATTCATTAAATATTAATTTCCGTATTCTAAACAGATATCGATGAATGCTTGGTCAAAAATGGTGGTTGCAGCCATGACTGCTACAATTATCCTGGATCATTCTACTGTGGATGCCCAGAAGAAACAACTATGGCCGAAAATAATTTGACATGTATTGGTGGGTGAGAGAAGCAATATCAGTAGTGAGTAATAATGAAATGAGCCTCCAAACATTTTCTTGTTTCAGCTCTTACTAGATTTCAAAGTGTGGGAAACTTGACGTTCGTAGTTTCTCAAGCTTCTTGACCAACGGTGTGTCTGAAAACAAGTAAAGAAATAGAAGATTCTCACGGATAAAGCTTTGGTCTTTGGTTCTTTAATCCACGGAGGACTTGTACGGCCAGAAATGAAAAACTGCCTGTAACTAAAGCTTCTCAGACCAGCAGCTTCTGACGTCTTGCGAGTGATGTCAGTGGCGCTACTCGACGTCGTAACCGATTTTTTTTTTTACACGCGACATGGCTACTTTAATCAGATTTGTTCGAACCAGGCGCCCGTTTTGTCGAAAATCCCGATGCGTTTTCTTGCCCGAAAGACCATTTCACTACCTTCCGCTTGTTTTCATAAGCCGATCTTTTAACATGTTTTCAAGGTACCAAAACGCAAAATGATAAGAAGTTTAATAATATATGATATCTGCGTTTTTAAGGTACTTTCGAGAAACGGGTACCAGTCCCCCAAAATTCGAGTTTCCATGATCAATATCGATTTTATAAATCAATGTGGTTGTCGCGTTCTCAGTGTCGTAGACGCGTTGCGTAAGGCACTGGAGCTCGCCTGGTCAACCACAGTGAAGGACTAGGCGGTCAGCAAGATTCAACGCGTTTATTAAAATCAGGCTAGTTCGACTATTTACAGCACTTGCGGTGAAAACTAAAAGGAAACGTGTGATTTTGACGTCAGAAGAAACGAAAGCTACGATAATACTCTGTGTAGGAAAAAGAGGGAAAAACGAATTGCAAGGTCTAAAACCGTGACTTACGTCTGATCTTGACTCCGGGGGTAAGAATTCCAAATTTCTCCGATAACTCTTAACAGTGTGATAGACTCCTCACAACTGAGTAAACGTTCTTTAGGAAAAGACTAATCTAATGCATGCTTTCTGACGTAAAGGAAATAAAAATGAATAAAGCTTTGTACGCCTAGCCGAAGAACGGATATGTAATGATCATGCGATAAAATAAACAATGCTACAATTATGAAAGAAGAACAGTCCTTTAATGTAACTATGTTATTTTTTGCGGTTCAAGTAAAATCACGCATATCCCGAAATTAACCTCACTTAGCTAGTGTCAAACCTTCTTCTGTTCCCTGAGGGGCGTTCATTGAGAAAAGAAACTGAGACAGAAAGCTTAGTATACCTTTTTGGCTCTAAAAAACAAAATTCTAAATTCATTTATGTAGATCAAATATCCACATCACTTGTGATCAATACTACACTTTGCTTCGTCATGCAGCGTGCAACATTTTTTTTACGAAATCGTAACTGTTTCAAACGGATTTGAGTTTACTTCATAATCATCCGTATTTATTTCCAGAGCCTGGGGTGGATGTTAGATGCAGTGAAACAAACATCACCGTGTCTCTAGAGAAACAAACTTTCCGATACTTTACGGTCAACAATCTTCGTCTGCGCTATCCTTCATGCAGGCAAGTACCCAGTAATCCTCCACTAATACTTTAAGAAGCAGTCGAGTCATCAATTTTCTAAAATGTAACGCCATTTGAGTGACATTTTTAGAGTCACTGAGAAGTTATCAAGATTGAAGATAAGATAATAATGTTCCAAAGAATAATCTACCTGTTCTTTGATGAGGTTATTGAACCGTTGACAATAGTTTTCATTTCAGTGGAGCAACTGGGATGTAGGTGATGCATTGATGAAAAAGAAAATTGGTTAACAAAGAGCTAGGGCTCGGCATCGTCAGACTAAGAATAATTGAGCATGAAGATCAGTAACATTTCGTTCTGAACGTCTTCTAATTAATTGACAGTTGCATATTTTTGCGCAGGGCCACAGAGAACTCAACACACTTTCTTATTGATACCCCATTAAATGGCTGTGGAACACAGGTCAACGAAACGGAGGATAACATGATCTTTTGGAATCAAATTCTGGTGGATGCACTGGTCCTTGACGATGTCATCACTCGAACGCATGCTGTCGATCTTCCATTTTACTGCGTTTTTCCAAGAAAGAGAAGGATACAAATCAGCTTCCAATCCAAGAACATTTTCTTTGGTGTTGAAGGTAAATCCACCGTTAGTATATCACCTGGGTGCAGCCAATTTCACTCGAATTTTCGAATCCGAAGGTGAATTACAAGAATCCAAAATCAGTTTAATGATTTACTGTGTAAATCAAGGGTATTTTGTATACGACTTTCAACTAAATAACAGTAATTGTAAATTAATGGGTGTTACCATCATCTGTCGGATAATTTTTGTTTTTATCACGGATTTGTCATCTTTCTTATGATCGTCAGAACTTGTTTTCTTTTTCATTTCTTTTAAAAGCAATGTCCAATTGCTATCTTCATTATATTACTTCTCAGTTACGTTTTCGTTCTTCCGAAATTCAATATGTGGGGCATGAAAATTTTTAATGCAAAGTAGGACAACCATTAACCAAAGTGTCAAGTACTGTAACTTTCTTTGATTGCGTGATTTCAAAGTGCGAACACGTTGAGATTATCAGTTTGGTAAATGATTCTTGCGAAATGTAAGTTTTCTGTTTTACATTCCACAGGGGGATTTGGAAATTTTACTTTTAGAATGGACTTCTACAAAAGTGAATCGTACAACACACCCTACTCTGAGTACCCCATGGAAGTTGGTCTCGATGAGTATGTATTCGTTCAATACAGTGTTAAGTCCGCAGCTAAGTTGGTGATAATGGCTGAGAACTGTAGGGCCACCAAGGTTGCATCTTTTTACTCCTGGCCTCATTACACTATCATACACAATGGGTATGTATAAGCAGCACAGGATATGCAATTTCATTCTTCAATAATAAGAATAATAATAATAATAATAATAATAATAATGATATTAATAATAATAATATGGGATTATAACATCCAGACTGACCACCAAATTAGTGCAAGGAGACCCGACGTTGTCGTTATTAACAAGCAAGAACAGACATGCCAAGTAATAGACATAGCAGCCAGTCCAAATATCTGCAACGACATAATGCGGTATTGAAAGTAATTTTTTTTGAGATGCTGCACAGCCTAGATCTAATGGACAGTGTACCGCCATGGTATTCACTGAGCGAGCCTAAACCTGTCTATCAAAATGACCGGGCGCAAGCCTTCTGGGATGTCCCTGTTTATGCAGATCATGTGACGGTGAGAGCTAACAGAATTGACGTCCGAATAGTGGATAGCACAGCAAAATCTGTCATCTTGCTGGAGATGAGCTGTCCTTGGATGAACAACAGGGAGATCAAGAGCTGCGAGAAGACGGAAAAGTATTCCCCATTGTGACTGGAATTGAAGAGGCAGTTTCCTGGATATCAA
>NC_090870.1:33610871-33620871 GCF_036669935.1 Montipora foliosa | reverse complement strand
ATAATAATAATAATAATAATGATAATAATAAAACTGGTTTATTTACAATATCTCCATAAATACAAAATGGCTGTTCACGTGTGAATACATCAGTTCAATGAAACTAAAACAACAATGATTTTTCTTAATTTTTAAATTGCTGAAAGTGATTAAAACCACGCCTCTCGAGGAAGAGTGAGTAAGGGTGTAGACGAAGATCTTAAATAATATGCATCGACACTATGCAATGAAAGTGTTAAGAACTGTGGAAAACAAGTTATCGTTTAACGCCTTGTGCGTAAGTTTAAATGTTTAAATCCATTCTTTGACTAATCGGTAGCCTGTTCAGGCTAGCTAGGTCCTCCTGTCCGGCAATGCCTGCGCATGCATTCTGAAGACGTTGGAGCCGCTTTTGCTTGTATAATGCGGCAACGGATGAAATACTGAGCTAGCATAGTCAATTTTATATAGCACCTAGCTTCCTAGAAATATTTCATTAACATGAAATGAGGCGAGTCTTTTCATTCCATAACAGGAAGTTAGCCGTGAGTTTATGTGCGAACTCCAAGTAAGAAGTTAATCAAAATGACTGCCCAATAACTTGGTACATGGTATCCGCTCGAGCTGAGTATCACCACATGTAATAGGCAGTGAGCGGTGATCGAAGTTGTGGACGCCTGCCATTTGGCGCGTCGAAATCAGCATTCATTTGGTTTTTGAGGAGTTCAAAGCTAGATAGAACTTTGAGAATAGTCCGCAAGTCTTGCAGTTGCGTCGTTTACCTTAGTTACACAAGAGTCGAGATCGCATACTTTTGAATGGATGTAAAAAGACGTATCATGAGCGTACTGCATGGTAGCAGGGTGATTGCAACTTTCCTTGTAGTTCGGCAACGTAAAAATTTAATATCACTGGTCCCAAAATTGATCCTTGTGGGACGCCAAACTCTACAGTGGCAAGGCTAGATTTCTTATCGTCGATAGGCACCAGTTATTTCCTGCCAGCAAGATAGTTGATCATCCAGAGCAGAAAGTAATTTGAGAACCAAATTTGAGAACTGTGCATTTTAATAAGGAAAGACTTAAACGGGACAGTATCGAATGCTTTACTGTAGTCTGCGCACACTATCAGAGTCACTTCTCCCTTCTTTGACGCGCAAATTAGGGCGTCTAGAATTCCCAGTAAAACACTTTTTGTAGAGTGGCCTTTTTGAAAGCCCGCCATCGTTGAGCCGAGGATAGCTTTCTCGTTTATAGAATCACTGTGTTGATATAAAACTAGGCGGTCAAAGACCTTTGAATGAGCAGGCAAAATAGAGATAGGCCTGTAGTCCGCCTCACACAATGGCTTGTCAACTTTAGGAATAGGTGATATTCTAGCTGTTTTCAAGGCCTTAGGGAAGGTCGAAGAGGTGATGCAGGTGTTTATAATATGCATTAAGTACGATGCCTACTAATTCAAAGGTATTTTTGCGCAGTTTACTGAATATGCTGGAAAAGCAGATCTTAGCAAATGTTATTGAAATCCAAAAAGAATTTGGGGGGTAACCATGCATTTTTCGAAGATAATTAATCATCAATATTTGTAAAAAGCTTTAAAATGCAAAGAAATGTATGGCGTTCTTTACCAAATTGAAGCTTAATTATCTCTGAAAAATGCGTGGTTACCCCCACTTTTCTTTTTGGATACTAAGAGCACTTGCTAAGTTCTGGTGTTTTCTCCGCATAGTTTTAAACCGCGCAAAAATATCCCTGTATAAATAAGCACCACCCATAGGAAATCCGAGTATCTCGAGGTGCGCAGAACGTATGCGCAATAACAATAGAAGGCACCGTCCTTAAAGGGCTTGCAAAATTTTCTTTTGCCAAGTTTACGACCTTGACTGGTTTTGATATTAAGTTGTCGGTAAAGGTAAATTTGGGCGTCTCGTCTCAATTTTTTAGTTTTTGCAAATCTTGAATCGGTGGGCTGTGAAGTAAATTTTCCCGAAAAAAAATTCTGAAAAATTGATTTCAAAACCGATAAATCGCTTTTCATTGTTTCCCGCCATAATGTGCGTACGAAAAATGATGGACGTATCATATCAATCACACGTGAAAGGATTGCGTGTCAATAGCCCATTTCCGAGTTGCTGCCTCAGTTTCAAAGCGAGTCCTGGTGCACAACCATTCAAATGGAAATTAGTTTCGTATTCTTATGCAAATCAAACTCATTTCCCTTACAATAGTTAAGCACCAAGACTCACTTCGAAACCGAGACAAACAGCAACTCGGAAATGGCCTATTGAGAGCCTTTACACGCGATCTGCTACCTTAGCATGTGCCCGAACGCTGATTGGCTCGCCATAATTGGCTTTCAATTAGGGGGCGGAGAGGAACTGCACGCGAAATATTTCTTGGGCTTTATGGGCCTTACTAACACGGCGGCCATTTTGAGTCCCGAGGGATTGAAAACTTTTGTTTTGCCCCACCGAAACTCCATCCCAAACATTTCAACTCGAGATCTATTGTCTATGGCCAATATGGCCGCCGCGCGAATAAGGCCCACTTTGACGCCAAAATTACTTCCTTTCCCGACGGAGTTTAAGATATTGTTTGCAAATTTTCAGTTCTAATATATGATTGTACTACCCCAAATACCGTGTGAGGAATTTTTCGTTTCTCTTCGGAGACTGATTTCATAGTACTTTTCCTGCCCAAATTAAGTGTGATGAGAGTTTCGACTTTGGTGCGTGATATTTCCTTCAACTCTTAACGTATCAAACAATCCTCACACGGTATTCGAGTGCATTCATCTGTGACTAATAAAGTAAAGGGGCAGAAGCTTCTGTAGCAAATTCGGTTGTTCTGAATTTGAGACCTTAAAACGAAAAGGCAATATGAAATACCAAAAAACTAAAACTTTATTAAAATAATTCAATTTATTAGCTTTAATATGACATATAGTTTGACCCAATACGAAAAATAGCGGCGCGACTATTTCCATATTTCCGTGGACACCTCATTTTCCTTTAGCGAGACCTTTTAAAAATGTCAAGACAAACCAAAACATCAGTAGCGTACTTAAAATTCAGGTCAACGATTAGAGTACTTCAAATCTGTAAAAGAGTTTGGGTGAGCCGGCTAGTTACAAGAGGCCTTGCCTTATCAGGAATCTTCAATCAGTTCTCGATAACCCTGACTAAGGAATTTCACATTTCCTAACGATTCTGATAACAGACCTCCCGTCTTCAAGTGATCTGTCTTATCCCCGTGTTATTCTTAAGTGCTTTTTGTGAGCCACGAGGTTTCCATAAACTTGTTTTATAATGTTATTGTTACTAAAATGTTGTGGCAAACTTTATTTGAATACATAACAGTGATCATGACAAATAAGCCACGGCATATATCATGTTACCTCGTAATCGAAATGTTGTTTCTCCTAAATGTTTAATACACAGGTGCCCAACAGATAGGACATTGGTGTACAACTATGATCCAGCAAGCACTTTTCAACGATTCAAATTCAAAACATTCCGGTTCTTCAGCGACTACGACGCTGTTTTCATCCACTGTGAGGTGCTTGCCTGTCACCGTAACACTCTAAACTCCAGGTTTGGTCATCATAACTGAATGCTATCCTTAGTGTTCGATTTTTCTTGAGTACTGTTTTCTAACGCAAAATCTCAGATGAGTGACCTCCCAGACTTTTTCGGTAATTGTCGGAATGAGAGATCTCGCAAATAGCCCGTTATCGAAGGATTTAACAATGTAAACGAAAGCCTTGCGAAGACAGATACTACTTCAATTCATCATTCTCCCTCCTCCCTGCCCCCCTATCACGACCACTCTTAGATTTTCAGTTAGTTTAACGTGCATGTTAGTTCAAGGAAAGCTCTAAAAGAACGATATGTAAATCATCTAAGAGTGACAAATCACCTTCTTCCCTTTCGTTGTTTATGTTCTCGCGTTCCCTTAATTTAGAAACTTTACCAATGTCTTAGTGTAACGCTATCCTCCGGATAAATCACTATCCATTGGATAGCGCTATTGGTTTCACTACGAATCATCAACTGGATACTGCATGATTTATCCGGCGGATAGCGCTATTCATCGTTTGAACAACTGGGGACAGAAGGATACGCCTCAGCTTGTATACTGAATGATGAAGTAATTTTTTTGCAAGGGCAATCTGAGCAAAGTAGAAGTGCTGAATCTTGTGACACCTAACCTGACTGTGCGGCTGTGAGGATATATTTTTCTTTTTCCAATATTTCCTCAATTAACTCCTTGATGAAGTCATGTTGTGCCTGACGAAATACTGGAAAAATAAAATATATATCCTCACAGCCATACAGCTAGCCATCCATCATTCTTTGGTGTATAATTCTATCAAGTAAAGCTACGATCCTCGCAGTTGAGCACTTGCACAGAGAAGCCTGAAAATTTCAGGACTTCAACGGGGCTTCAGCCCGTGACCTCGCGATACCGGTGCGACGCTCTAACCAACTGAGTTACGATGCCACTGCCGTTGGGAGCTGATCATTTTTCAGGCTTCTCTACGCAATTGCTAAAATTGCGTCCATAACTACGAGGATCATAGCAGTTCAGTATATGATTCATTTCATGTATAGTCTCGTTCATTGATTCTTTCCACAAATGACCACGTCAGTAGCTTCATAGTTCAGTTGATTAGAGCGTCGCACCGGTATTGCTAGGTCACGGGTTGAAGGCCCCGTTGAAGTCCTTTTCAAGCTTCTCTACGCAATTGCTAAAATTGCGTCCATGCATAACTGCGAGGATCATAGCTTTACTTGATTTCATATCCGCCATTCAGTATATGATTAATTGCATATATCATTTCGTTCATATAATTCTATGTTTGACAACTAGTTTTACATAAACCGTCCGACCCCCCTGAATACTTATTTTACGTCACATCGGTCGTTCGTTTCCGCGTGAAAGCATCTTATTTTCAGCATACACTATTAAGTATATAACAAAGGCGAAACCTTTTTTGTTGCCTTCCACTGTAAAAGGTGCTCTTAAATTATGTTTTGAGTTCTATGGCTTTCTTCGCAAAGATCTAATCATCAACTTTACGATCTTCAGGTGCAGCAGGAGTTGTGTGAGCGGGGACGCGAAAAGAAAGAGAAGAGAAATAAGTCGTGATGAATTAGATAACAAAGAGAGCACACAGAAACACTTCCTTTCGTCTGGTCCGATAGAGTTCAAGAAAATAGAGGCAGCAGGTAACGAATTAAATTAACTGGCAAAATGATTGTTATGGGGCAGTGGGTAAATTGCACACATCAATTGCTCACTGCAAATGTTATTTGACGCATCTACAGCTGGCAGCAGGGTCGTTTGACATAAGGCAATCGCTTCACAAGTCTACTCATGGAATAATATGGATGCAAAACCAAAGTACAGCGATCGGTCAACTCCTGGAAAGAGGCCTTGATTATTTGCAAAAAAAGAGAGGTTTCTGCGCCTTCACTTTTAACAGCAAATCAAGGCAAACGCCCTTGAAAAACCATGTTCTAGAAATCCCATCCGCAGGCTAACTCTGGGCATTAATTTATGCTTCAGAGCATAGAGTGAAAATCCTCTCAGAAAATAAAGTTTTCCAATGTTTCCTCAAACGATTCTGTTGTTCAGTGGCTGCGCCAAAACAGGCATAAGGGACTTTAAGAGCTACGTCGACGGAAACGTCACCTCCAAGTGTAACTTCGTTCGCGTAGCTTGGTTCAATTTGGGCGAACTATCCTAAAACTACGATTGGTAGAGTAAAAATAGAGAATGCACGGTTCACATTTGTAAGCTCACATTTTCGTTAAAACCTCAGGTTTAATTCACAAATTAAACTAGACTTACCCGTAAGTTGGAGTTTGATTGGAATTCTGGCAGTCATCTTGAGAGCAGAGATTACACGAGATACCACGCATGCGCACGAGCTAGTCATATTAAAAAAGAGAGAGTGTCCACATGATGCCCCAGAACAGTAATAGGTGCAGTAAGTTGGAGTTTTTAGTTTCAGTTTTTTATTTATCTGCACTATTTACAAATATTTCTACATTAAACCACATTGCAAGAGTAAAGAGATAAAACAGCAAAGTAAATTACACAAGTGATGAATTAAGCAAAATATTCGCAGTGACCAAAGTACCTTAAGCTTTCGAGTTGGTCACTGACACGTAAAATTAATCGACATGAACATGTACACATATTTTCTTAAAAAAACAGAAGAAAGTACCATGCAAATGGGTTATATAAAGAGACAGATTGAATAATTAGAAGATACATATTGTATTGTTTGTAAAAAAACAATTAAAGGATTGTTTGTTTGTTTGTTTGTTTTTTTGAGTTCTAAGTAAATAGTTTCCCAGATTTTTGATGCACCATAATTACTACTTAATTATACTTGGTCTATAGATATTAAAATTGGTCGCAAATCTAGTATTATAGCTATGAATCTCAGAGGCTAGTGTAAGAGTACCAGAAAGTACTGCTGGGAAGTTTTTGGGATCACTTTCAAGTTTATGTATAAAAAGGGCTAATTTAAATTTGCAAATGTTTTTCAGTGTGAGAATCTGTAGAAGACTGAAGTAGATATAGCACTATACCTGCTATGCGCAAAGAATATGCTACGTACACATTTGTTCTGTTCGTTTTGATCTTTTGTAACCTTGTTTTACAGGCACTGCCCCAACTTGTAATTTATGACTTAGATATGGATAGATGAACGAATACTACAGAACATCTGCATAACATAGTAATTTATTCATAATTCCTATATCTTTGACTAGTTTATTGTTGATATGCTGAATCTGGGGTCCCCAATCTAAATTCTAATCAATATATACACCTACATATTTTAATTTGACTTTTGCGCTCAATAGTATGTATATGTATATTTCCACCTATTCTAGAAGATGAAATTACCATAATACCTTAATATGTGTTAAAGTTTGTCTTGGTTAGGTTAATGGATAGTTTGTTAGTGACCAATACTTAAAAGAATTTTAATTCCTCATTTACAACAGATTTAAGATGTTGTAAGTGAGCACTTGTATAAAACATATTTGTATCATCAGCAAAGATTCTAAAGGATAGCTTAAGCACCTAAGGTTGATCCTTGTGGTATTCCACAAGTAATAGTTTCACAACTAGATCTGGTATTACCAATTTTAACAAATTGAGTCCGATTGCGTAAATAGCTTTCAAACCATTTAGAAGGAGTTCCACGTATACCATAATGGTAGAGTTTAGGCAAGAGAATGTCATGGTTGACGGTGTCAAATGGACTAAAAAATTAAGAAAGAGAACACAGGTAACCGATCTTTTATCTCCTTTAATTTATTAATTCTACCAGTCATCCTCTGCAGAGATTCCACGAGATTTTAAAACCGTGTGGAGACTCAACAACAAGTAAAATAACACCAGCACCTTTATGGTGTTATTATGTTTCATAATTGACGTAATGCCCCTGTTTACAAACTGATGCTGCAAGTAAAAGAATATGTGCTGTCACGTGGAGTTAAGGGGCAGAGAGAATGATTTGCCCAAACTGCCTCAATGCTACTGGTTTATAATAAAAGTTATAAAATGTGCAAGTATCATTCCAACTTGCTGCTTTCATAATGGATGACATGTCCACATTGCGGGCTTTTGCTTTACTGGTTGAAGCAGTCCTTGTACTATAAGGTAATTGTGTCAATACCCGCATCTGCCATGACAGTTCTAATCCAGCGAGACATGTTTAGTTTAAAACTTTGTTTTGAGGCTGAATAAAACTAAGAAATAACTGTTCCTCGTTGCCACGTAAGGAATTTGTGCGATGGTTATAGTCCTTTCGTGTAGAAGCTACACAAATCCTGTCATCCGCCCTAAACTTGAGGAGCTCTAGAGCTGGGTGTGGTTTCACAGTTTTTGAATGTTTAACTAAATCGTGCATATTGAAAATATAGGAATGATCACTGTTTCTTTCCATATATCTAAGCTTCATATAACGAGGTGTCTGGCATCTTTTCCCTGTGACCAAGGCGGATAACATAACTAACTTGTAAGTTTAGTTTATCTAGTAGCCACAATCCTTTAAGATATGTAAGAACGATGAAGGTGTCCCATGTTTTAGTATACCTTGGAAGGGCTGGTCGAGACTGGTAAGCCCCCTTAATAAAACGCTGCAGCAAGGGGGAGCTCTTGTTGGAGTATTGCCTTCCAGAATAGCAAATGCTGACAATGTCACTCCTAGTAGTATTAATACTGCTGAAACTAAGTCCTTTATCAAACAAGCCCCCTTAACAAAATAACACTGTTCACAGGGAGATAAAGGGGACTGATATTCCTGTTCCTGCGTATGATTGCCATTTATCCGGATACACTTGATATATTGCTTCTCAGTGCTCCCTTTGTCAGGGGATTGGTTAGGACGTCCCCTGTTATGGACTAAAAATATATTCCTCTTGTAGCTGGATGGCTGAGAGGTCTGTCCTCCCTTCCTTGTCTTGTTTTCCAGCTGCTTTGCAGCTTTTTACTTTCCTTCACCAACTTCTGGCGTTCAGCGAGGTCATCGTCAAACAGCTCGACTCCATTCTTCATAACTGGTTTTGAAATCTTCATCAGAATCTCTTTTAAACACGTCTCGGCGGCACGTGTTTAAGTCATAGTTGGCTGATGCTATCAGCAAAATAGAGGTAGATAAGAGCTCTGAGTCACTTCTTAGAGCTGTTCCCATAAAGGGGACTGATATTCCTGTTCCTGCGTATGATTGCCATTTATCCGGATACACTTGATATATTGCTTCTCAGTGCTCCCTTTGTCAGGGGATTGGTTAGGACGTCCCCTGTTATGGACTAAAAATATATTCCTCTTGTAGCTGGATGGCTGAGAGGTCTGTCCTCCCTTCCTTGTCTTGTTTTCCAGCTGCTTTGCAGCTTTTTACTTTCCTTCACCAACTTCTGGCGTTCAGCGAGGTCATCGTCAAACAGCTCGACTCCATTCTTCATAACTGGTTTTGAAATCTTCATCAGAATCTCTTTTAAACACGTCTCGGCGGCACGTGTTTAAGTCATAGTTGGCTGATGCTATCAGCAAAATAGAGGTAGATAAGAGCTCTGAGTCACTTCTTAGAGCTGTTCCCACTTGTCCCGCAATTCTGGAAAGTGGTACAAGGCCCGTAACAATGGCCTCTTGCAACTTTTGAAGTCTGGCATCCATGCTTCGTGTCGATTTCTAGGCAATTTCCCAGATTTTAGAGTTGATTTTTGCCACACGCAAAAGTTTGCAGTTTTCAGGGCGTTTGACACTCGCTTTCTTTTTGTTGAGCACCTGTTCATTCATCCCCGAAGCAAATATAGCATCCATAACTTTAGCCAACTCTTCCGAGGTTGGTTTGTCAGTGGGATCAGTATCTGTCACCTCTTGCACGAGGCTGTCGATCAATCCACCGCTCTCAGTGGAGGGAAGAGTTTCGTCATCGTTTTTGGATTGCCGGGGGCTCGGAGTCATTACTCTCGTTCCCTTTCTACTGTGCATTCACTGGGGTAAACGAACTCTTCATTTCAGTCAACTGAGAGACTTTGCGGCTTAAAGGGGCTAGGTCACGCAATTTTCGGCGATTTCAGCACTGATCGAATTAACTAAAATATCAAAATAACTGTCTAAAACTATAGACGAACTCTAACAAAACACAGGGAAGCCAAGAAGGGACATGGATGGACAAAACTGGAGAGGATTGAAATGGATTGAATTTGGGTAAATTTGAAAAATGTCGGCCCACCTTTTTTCAAATTTATATCAGTCTATATCAAAATGTCATTTACACAGCTGGAAAAGCATTCTCAGTTGTTATGTGGCCGTGATTTTGCAAAATGAAAGCCAATTTGAAGCTCATAATTAACAAAATTAAACAAAATTCCATAAAATAGCGTGACCTAGCCCCTTTAAGTCGTCGAGTCCATGACTCGAGGTTGAGGGGATGGCGGTGACAGTGGAAGGAATCGTGTCATTGTCGTGTCCCCTGCTTTCTTCTGCGTTCT
>NC_090870.1:33600871-33605871 GCF_036669935.1 Montipora foliosa | reverse complement strand
GGAATAACAATAACCATAATAAACTAGGAGTTACTAATTAATAGCAAATGAAGTGCTGCGAAGTGAGTCATCAAATTATAATACTAATAATGATGATAATATCCCACTCTGAAGGGAAATTTCCAGTTGTCAATAAAAGCCGATTTTTTTTGTCCAACACTGAAAGATTACTTGATATGGAGTGATTGAATTTTTTAGCTTCAAGGAAAGACAAGAGTGCAACAAAAAAGGCAATGAGTTAAAGAACACAACTGATTGTTTTATTACATTAATGACATAAAATACTATCAATACAGAGGTGAAAGTTTTTTTGCCACAGTGGAACGGGATGCTTAAATAGTAAGGAATTGATTCCGTGAAAATTGACTGAGGCTATGAGCATTTGTAACAGGTAATTTTATATTGAAATATACATTCCTTTTTGCAAAATGAGTATTGAATTTTGGACCATAAAAAACTTCTGAGTAATTCATTGAGATGCATTGTCTTCCCCTAGGAATATAAATAAATCATTCGTGACCTTGATGAATACTTCCAGTGATTGATAAAATTCCGTTTCACATGATAACCAAGATGAAAAAAGAAACAGACTTAACTCAACAGAAGCGAACGAGTCCGAAGAGCAGCAACATGACACCAACATGTAGGCAATCATGTGAGCTGAGCACGCACATATCCGCAACTATTGCCACTGATCCGACAGACTGCATATACTCAAAATCATCCGTAACGAAAAGAATTTGGCTGAAAATCGAGTTCTTTGTGGCATTCAAAAAGCGCCCAGGTCCCACACGGTCTGTTGAAAATAGTGTTGCTCGCAGCAATAATTAGCAGAATTTTGGAGATGAAAAAATACAAGTAATCTGATTGGTTGAGTGGTTTCCTATAGAAATAATAATATGATTTCATATTCACCGCACTAGCTGGTGAATATAAAGCAAAACAAAATGGCAGGGCTCCTGCAGGCACTCATGACCTTTACAACAATAAATAAACTGTGTCAATTATCAATTCTCTATTGTTTAGCTCTGAAGTTATACTCATTTTGCCTTTGGCAAATAAGTGTTAAATATAATTAAAGTTCCAGTGTATTGCAAGTTTTTTATTTATTTATGATAGCGACAAAACTTATTTATTTATTCCGTCAAGAGAAAGACAATTTAAACAAGACTTACAGAAAATTCATAATGTATATAGTCATATACTTGACAATATATGGAAATGGCGGAAGTGGCCCATCAGGCCGGAGCTTATCCCGATTTCCATGGCATGAAGCGACTGGGAGTATTTCTACTCCCCCCTGGATGAGATGCCATTCCATCGCAGGGTTACCCCCAGCATTTCGCCGGTACCCATTTATACACCCGGGTGGAGAGAGGCAGCGTGAGAGTAAAGTGTCTTGCCCAAAAACACAACACAATGTTCCCGGCCAGGACCCGAAACCGGACCATTCGCTCCGGAGTCGAGCACACTAACCATGAGGCCACCGCGCCTCCCACTTGAAGGAGTGTAAAGTAAGAGAAAAATGTCTCTTCTGTGAGCGAGTCATCGGCAAGAACACGAAACAGATCCTGGAGTGTTCAGGATGCTCACAGCAGGTTCACTGGAAATGCGCGGGATCGACCAAACAAATATACGCTAAATCAGGAAGCTGGAACTGCTGGAGTTGCTGCTAGCCATTTAAATTCTCGGTTTCGTTCGTTGAACAAACTAATATTGACGAAGTTGATCTCAATACTACTGGCACTTATGTAAATCTTGATTCAACAACCGAAGGAAATTACGCAATTCGACCCACCTCACACGAGGAGTTTGAACCCGTAGGGACAGCAAACGTACAAGGAACGATGCTGTGTCACCTCAACATCAACAGCATACAGAACAAATTTGAAGTATTGATTGGCATTATTAAAACCTTGAAAGCTCGCATCATATTTATAAGTGAACCAAAGAGCGATTCCAGTTATCCAAATGATCAATTTAGCCTCCTGGTTACTCGTTGTTACCAGGTGCTGGTGGCATCTTAGCTCTTATCTCTACTGCGATCCCTTGTAGGGGACTAAAGCCTGATCGTCACTACCAATGTTTAGAGCCAATCGTGTTGTTGAAGTGCACATTAGCAGGATAAACATGATAATAGTTGGCCCTTATTAGTTGGCTCCCATTATTGGGAGCATACCAGCAATTGCTCGAGGAAGAACTGAACTACATTTGTAATTGGGTGTCAATTCAAAGAGACGCAATGACCGTGATTGGTGACCTTAACCTAGACAGGCGAAGACCTCAGACAAAAGGGGGTAAATTACTTTTGGATCTTGAACTGCTGCAGGGCTTCGAATGCCTCATAAAACAGCCAACTAGATTGGGCAGAAAAGAAAAAAAAAACAACAGCCACGCATATCGGTGTACTGCTAACCAATAGACCAGGCCTGTTCATTGGAGGCGGAACTTTTGACCCAGCCCTGAGTAACCATACCCTCATCTATGGTACAATAAAAGAAAAAGTGAGAAAATACTTGCGAAAAGCTATCCACTTTAGGAGTTATGAGACTTTCGATCCGGTGAAATACGAAAATCTCCTAATGACGGCAGCCTGGCACGTAGGAAGTAGACGACCAGGTGTATTATTGGAATACAATCGTGCGAGACATTGTGGACGAGGGCTTCCTCGTGAAGAAGAAGAAGAAGAAGAAGAAGAAGAAGAAGAAGAAGAAGAAGAAGAAGAAGAAGAAGCAAGGGACAAAGACATACCCCATATGACAACCGGGTGGAAAAATATAATCCGTGCAAAGAGAAAAGCTTTTACGAAGTATCTACACGATAAACTCAACAAAACTGGGAAGAGAAACTGGAATTTCGTAATGAAGCAGTTAGACAAAGAAGAATCGCTATAAGGCAATACTGAAAGAAAAAGACTGACGAGCTTAAAGAAAACCCCAGAATTTTTTTCCACACATTCAAACCGTTTCTTGGTTCTCGCAAAGTGGTCAAGGGATCAGACATCAACTTAAAAATTGATGGTGAGATCATTAGTAACCAAGAGAATGTTGCGGCATTATTAGCAGATCACTTTGCAACGATAGCGGATGATATCGGAGATGTCAATGTAAGGAACTCCACAGAGAGCGACCTAAACAACCATCTAAGAGTTCTGCAAATAAAAATGGCAAAATTTTCAGAACCAATGATCGAGTCCAATCCAGTAAACGAAGCACAAGTCAGAAGAGCACTAGAGTCACTTCAGAACCCATGATCGAGTCCAATCCAGTAAACGAAGCACAAGTCAGAAGAGCACTAGAGTCGCTTAATACGCGGAAATCAACTGAGTGTGACAATGTGCCATCTAGGGTAGATGCGGCAAAGCTCGCTCTACCATTCGTGAATCGTTACAACTCGTGTATTACTAATTGTCAATGGCTAAGCTACTGGAAAAAGGGTGAGTGGACGCCCGTCTTCAAGAAAGAAGATCCCCAGAATAGTGGCAACTATAGACCAATAACTGTCCTCAGAGTGGTCAGTAAAGAACTTGAGAAACTCCTTAGCGATCAGATCACAACGCAATTTGACAGTCGCTTACATCCCGGAATCACGGACTATCGTATTCGCCACAGTTGTGAAATAACACTGATATCACTTATTGAAGCATGGAAATCATCACGGGATAACCGACAACTGTGAAGATCTTGTCCACCGATTTGAGTAAGGCTGTTGACTCTCTGCATCCTCTCCTTATGATCAGCAAACTAAGAGCGTATCGATTTCAAGATGTAACTACTCGACCTAATTCGATCCTACTTGCGCGACCGACTGAACCGAGTTAAACTAAGGGCGCTCTCCATTTGTAAGAACTGGCCGGCCCGAAAGAACTGGTTCTCATCGGTGTAAATGGAAAGGTCAAGGCCGGCCCGCACGATTACTCACGCAATCCTTGCGTGGAATACACGCAAGAGCCGATGTAAACAACATAGCGGATGTTGAGACGAGAGTTTGTAACATTCCTCCGACATTTTTTCTCGACTTTCTTTCGCCGGAGGAGGAGGATACTCTTTTCGTGAACGATGCAGAAGACGCAGTTTTGTTATTTTCAATCAGTTGTATTTTTTCTCGGTATGAATTAGCAAGAATTGCGCAGTATTTTGAAGTCACGGTTCCTCGCTATCATTGCGATGGCTACAGGAGCCATTTCCGGATGTCATCCTCGACATTTGAACTACTTGCTCAATTGTTAGCACCAAGTGAGCATATTCCGAAGGAAAATGCATTTGGACGGCGGCCCATTGAAGCAAGAAAACAGATAGCTCTGACCGTATGGGCCCTTGCGAACCAAGAGTCCTGCCGTCAAATAGCTGATCGTTTCGACGTTACGATGTCAATTGTGTCGCGGTGCATTGGCAGGGTTAAGAGCTCTGCAACTTTATCCCAAGCGACTTTCTTTCGTACTTTGCCTTTTTCAAAGAGGCCGGCTTTCTCCCTCCCTTTAAAAAATTTTAGTTTGTGCTCTTTGTTGTCCACGTCACAAGTTTTTCCACGTTCTCTAGTCCTGCAATGAAATAAAACTTGTTTATGAATACCTTCACAAGGCACTTCAGAAAAAGGAATCTTCCTTTCAACCAAAACAATGCACAAAATATATTTATAATACTCACCAAAAGTCTGCGATGAACTTGCTGCCATTTTTTAACGCGTACAAATTTTCCCGCGTTCCGCGCAGAACTGAGGGAACTGAGCGGCCCTACTCAATGAGTTTGGCCAGTTTGGCGAGAACCAGTTCTGCCAGTTCTCAGAACTCGCGCGTTCCATTCACGGACGGACTAGTCCGACTGGCCAGTTCTTACAAATGGAAAGTGCCCTAAGAGCTATTAGAAGCGAATGGAAGCGGACTGAGAGGGGTTGTCCTCAGGGATCCGCCCTCGGTCCGTTGCTCTGGAACATCTTCCAAAACGACCTGACATACATAATTAACTCACATCTCTCTATATACGCGGATGACCATCAACTGT
>NC_090870.1:33573371-33588371 GCF_036669935.1 Montipora foliosa | reverse complement strand
TATTTGAGACATTTAAAGCATGAACCATATGTGCATGATAGCAAATGAGAAATTAAAACACCTAAAAAGAAGCTAAAATTGTTTAGTCATTTAAGGAATTAAGTATAAAATTTAAGGTAAAAGGAAATTGATATCAAAAGTTGTTATTGACTGTTCAATTAGTATATCTTGTAAGTTTGAATGAAACCTGAGACCGAAAAAAAACACTGTTCAGTAGATTTCAGAATGAGCATTGATTTGAAACAAACTTGTCTCCATGTCACCGATACTTACTCTCTGGAATAAGCTTTAGTTTTTCTTGGAAGGGCAGAAAACAAGGATTCAACTCACCGCAACCATCTCCTAAAACCAAGATTGCAAATATTCACTACTGTTAAGTGCTTCAAACAAGTGCCAATATAGTACATGTATCATGTTTATCCTATGATGCTTGTGGTCCAGAAAGTACGAGTTAATAGCATACTCTATTGGAGGGGGCAACCAAAGAAAACTTTTTTGACTGCCCTGTAAGCTTTTGAAGTCCACCGTTCAATTTTGCACAGTGGCCCTGCAAATAGCTTTTTCTCATACATGAAACTGTTAAATTTTCAGTGAAGAGAAGCACATATTTGCTTGTCTTGGTCATCAGCAAGCTCACCAAGCATGTATACAAAATGATATATTGGATTTGTTTCTTATATAAATTGTAGAACTACTACACTGAGAAGTACATTCAACAATTCAATCAAGTGAAACAGTTATATTACTGCAACTGAGTATAGTAGATACACAAAAAAATAAAACAGCAAATGCAGGAAAGCACCTTCCCTTCAATGATAATTCACTTTATCTTTGAAGAACACACATTTTTCACATCAAATATTCCTTTAGTTACCTTTCACCACACCCATGCAAAGAATTGGTTTAAGGCCTGAGCAGGATTCCAACCCACATTTCCCTGTCGCGGCTCAGGTGTGATAACTGTTAGACCATCAGGGACCACCATGTAGGCAGCAAGGCAATTATTAGCCCATGATATAGAAGGTTAGCCACATGAGGATCCCTGGGTCTAGCATTTCTTCCTTTGAGCGTGTAATTTTTGTCTTTATAAAGGTTACATCAAACAAAGTTTTCACCAATGAAGCAAGAGGTGAGTTCAAAAGTATGCCCGAGTTCAACTTTGAATGTGAACCCAGGGTTTATTTTAGCTGAAGTACCTTACTTTGTTACCTTAGAAAGGAAGTATCTTCAGAGAACCCAAAGTACGATCCCAATTCTAGTTTTATGCCCCTTGAATGCATACTTGAGGAGAGGCAATAAGACATCAATCACTTCCTCTGACTGGTGTTTGCCACTGGTCAGTATAAAACGCGAACTGCGGACCACAGACCCGGACTGCAGACCGTGTATAAAACGCAGACCAGGTACAGAAACGCCGACTGCGGACTACATGCAGGTATGAGGCAAGGACTGTGTATTCAAAAACAGAGTATAGAACAAAACTAGGTTTGTACTGGCCCAGATACAGATTTTAAAAAAGGCCTTGAGTACTCTTATTCCGGGTCAAAATATTGTCACATACACAGAAATGCTGTTACAACATCGACTGGGGTAGAGAAAGTAAGAGTAGAGATTTTATCTCAAAATTGTACTTTACTCCACAAATTTAACAGGGAAAAGGAAAGGAAAGGAACTTTCTTTAAGTGTGTAAAGTAGTCGTTCTAGCACTGGAGCACTAATTGGGGACACAGTTCAAAGACAATGGAAGCGCTGTATCATCTGGTAACATTCTGGATCTTGTTCTGACAAATAACGATGCACTAATTGTTGACACTTCAGTTTATCCTCACTCCTTTGACTCCGATCATCTTCCTCTCTGCTTCTCGATCAAGAGTAAATTCAAGAGACCAAATAATAACACTACAAGAAAATTCTATTGTTACATAATAAAGCTGAGTTCGATGGCCTAAGGAGTAGTCTATCACATGTCCCATGGGATTTATTCTTATCCAGTGATGACATAGATTCAAGTGCAGTTTTCAAAGAGAATGCCAGAAGTTGTCACATACGCTAGAGTGGGCAAGTCTGCCAAGAATCCAACTGAGAAAGCACGTCTGTTCAATGAATTTTTCAGCACTGTCTTCGCCAAAAGAGCACCTGGTCGCATGGAGTTCCCTTGTGATGTAATACAGCCTGATCTGTTACTGTGATTAAGTTTCTACAATCCAGAAACCAAGTTAAGGACATTCTGACTAAACTTGACAGCACTAAATCAACTGGCGTGGATGGCATATCTGTAAGTGTCCTGAAAGAGTGTGCTGGGGAACTATCATATCCCGGAATCCCTTAACACTACTTTTCAATTTATCTTTCCAAATTGGAAAAGTACCGGTATCATGGAAGAGAGCTAATGTCACCCCTGTTTTCAAATCAGACGCTAAAGAAAAAGTTGAGAACTATCGCCCTATTTCATTATTAAGTACTCCTGCCAATTGCCGAGAGAATTGTACACAATGCCATTTACTCACATGTGGCTCCGTACTCAGTAACCAAGTGGCAGCACGGCTTCGTGAGGGGTCGCTCTTGCGCTACCCAAATGGTCAAAAGCCCTAGATCAAGGAAGACAGGTGGATGTTATATTCCTAGACTACGCAAGGGCTTTCGACAGAGTAGCATAGATGTACTGCTGCAGAAACTGTGCAATTTTGGTATTTCTGGTGCACTTTTGAACTGGTGCCAAGACTACCTCACCAAAAGAGAACAGAGAGTCGTGATAGACGGAGTGAATTCTTCTTGGTGCTCTATCCCGTCAGGTCTACCTCAGGGCTCATTACTTGGCCTCTTGTTTTTTGTAACTTTTATCAATGACCTGCCAGAAGTTGTTACCCCAGGGAACACTGTGTCATAATATGCTGACAACTGCAAAACATCTAGGGTGATAAATCGCCCAGCCGATCATTCTCTATTTCAGTCTGATATTGATAACATCTACAGATGGAGTCTACAAATTCGTATGGAGTTCAATGTGAAGAAATGTAAGCTAATGCGAACTGCAAAAAAGATCTCCCCTTGTAGATCGATTGGAAATAATATATAATTATATCCATGCTTCCAGTTATTCTTGTGTGATGTCGGGTCAAAATAAAACTCTGTTGAAATCAACATCTCCCACTGAAGTCCGTCAAATTTCTCGATTTCTAAACGTAAAGCCAGGCCTTCTGATATTAGGCGATGGTGCGACTTCGCACAATCGACCTCAAATCGCATCCGATCGCACAATTCACGAAAAATCGCATAATTCACAAAAGAACGCAGAACATTCTTAAAATAAAACACAAAGCAACAAGTTTCTTAGGAATTCCTGCATAAATATGCCATTTTTAAGATGATTTACCTTGGAAAAAGGCTAAGAAACCTTTGTCACTTTCGATTTCGTTAACATACGAAGTTCAAGCCGTTATCTTGCATGTCGGGGGCCTGGTACGAGTCTCATTCTTAAAGAGTCGCCTATTGGTGTAACACAAACACGCCCTTTGTTCAGATTACTTTCGATTAGAAACATGGTTTGTTGTTTAGCTGGAAATGTTCGACATTTTTTTACCAAATGGCTTATTTTACTGGCAACATTCATTCATGGATCTGTGTAGTCGTTGGTTATGGTATATTTCGTCACCTTGCAAACTTTTACCAGTGATATTTTTGAAACGTGATGAAGAAAGGTATGTTCCTGGCAAACATTTCCTGTAGTCAACTTGTACAGTAGCACCTCGCTAACTCGAATCGGTTTACTCCAATTTTCCCTGGATTTGACCACAAAAATTCAGTCGTGACTCGAAGAGTTCCCTTTGATTATCAACTAAGTGTCTATAGGGAGAAAGACTGTTTTGTTATGTTCAAGCTAGGCTTGTTATACAATACTATTATGAGATCAGATGTGAGTTTGACAGACTGGCATATGGTACGAATTAACCTACATGTACTGAGGGGTTTCAAAATAATACAAGATACTCTTAATCTCATTTTTACAATGTAATTATATAAGTTTATGATCTCCCTGCCTAATTATGAATTGAATAAAAACATTGTGCACAGGATGAATGTTGGCTTTTTTTTATGATCCTTGCAAAATAAAAAAAGTTGTTACTGCGTTGCCAAACCCAGTCGGAATCTGGGTTTCATTTCGTGGTTTTATAAATTTTAATTTTAATTTTTCCGTGTCGGTAAAAGTCTTGCCTGTCACTCCCCTGCTAAGTGGTGTCTTTGTGCATAGGGTCTTCTGTGCGTATTTTGTTCGGTTTGAGGGGGCTGGGGTAATGTGTAGATTTCCCTGGTGCACATAGGAGAACATTTAATTATTAAACCTGCAATGGCGTCGAAAGTCATTGTAACGCGCATGCCGTTTTAGTGCATCTTTAAACAAAATATACCCTTATGTAGCTCAAGAATGGAACGTCAATTGGTTGAATACGAGAGGCGGTGAAAAATAAATGTCTGGAATCTTAAAAGCAAAGAGTAATGTACTTCGACTATTGCCCGTCGAGCCGAAATCAAAGTGAGCTGTATTTCTAGTATTTTACCAAGTGTGCAAAATTCTCTGGTAACTTATGGGTTCAACAAAGACATAGAAGGAATCAAACACCTTAAGTGGATCAGTGATCTCTGTTCTCTGCACAGTCTTCAGGTAAAAAAAAAAAAAGATTGGAAATGTGACAGCCAAGAATTTGTTGTTTGTTTCAAAAAATATTTCGCTGGAAAAGGTGGCCTTTATGAATTCATCATGTTTTGTAATATGCGAGCTTAACTGGATAGTTTTTATGGCAATAGCAAAGCATTTTCGTGTCAAAATGAGGTTAGCGTCTTTCTCTTGTGTTAACTAAATTAAATGTTCCATGCCTCGTGTTTCCACTCTCAGAATTACCTCCAGAACCTACTTTTTGCGTAGAATAAGCTTTTAGAATGATGTTCTTGTCTTCTGTGGTGATACTTGACGATTCGGGAACATTAACATCTACTTGGCCTTTTGACATCCCATTGAAAAAAATATTTTGACAGAGAATATTGAATTATGAAAAAATATCCACGGAATACGGATAGATCGTTAAAAAATCTTTATTTGTAGCGGTTATTTGAACATAAAAGATGCAACGCTTGACGAGAAATAATATTTTTGTTGATATTTGAAAGAAGAAAAATTTTGCGGGAATCAGGACGCGGTGAAAATGAGTTAACAAATTTGCGTACGTCCGTTGAAATGTGATACGAGAAAGGAATTTTATTTCTCTGTCAAATGATTTTGTCATTGTAGTGTAAAATGAAGTTTATTTTGGAAGGCAACAATATATTTATTGCTATGACTTACTACATGTACATAGTGCGAACATTGTTTACATAAAACTCACACTCTTTGCGAATTTTGAGTGTCATGAAATTACATCATTTGCGTGACAATATATCCCTTTACTCTAACACAAAAACCATCAGATAGTAACAAACTTCATATTTATTAACCATTTCTTCTCCTTTTGTACTTGTAAGCAGTGTGATGTGCGATAATTCGCAAGTCTGTTTTTGTATCTCATAGATGTTCAGATTTTCAATTACATGACGGCTGCTCAACCCCGCTATTGTGTAAATATTTCACCCTGAAGACACAATAGATACGTTTCTCAGGAACCTGACAAAGAAGGCTTCCTGACCCGACAGATGAAATGTAAATACTCAGTTAAATATTACAACAAAATTAAAAACCCAAAGACGGCAGTTTCTTGGCTAAAAAGTACGTTGTTTTAGCCTGAAAACGACGAACGATTAACACTCTTTCCTGTGGTTCATTCAGTTGCACCCTTGCATCAGGAGCCCGGCCAAAAACCCGGCTAGCCTGGCAAAGGCTGGCCAGGCCAGGCTTTCCGGGTTTTTGGCCAAGCTTTCCGGGAAAAGCCCGGCAAGCATGGCCACAGCCAAGCTTTCTCGGCAACCTTGGCCACCAAAGCTTGGCCTTCCTGGCCTTGTTACTTCCAAGGCCGAGCTTTCTCGACAACCCTGCATGGTCAAAAAAGCCTGGCCTTCCAGGCCTTAAGATTCAAGCCAGGCTTGACCAGGCTTTTTTTGGAATTTCCAGGCCATAAATGTTTAAGTCTTCAATATTACAGACATTGACTGCAATTTAGTCTGTAATAGTGACCAGTGACTTTAACCATACTCTGTGGGCTCAATTGAACTGTCTTTGAAGTAACAATCTTTGAAATGGCCTTGATGATGTCTTGCAAAATACGATGATGTTATGGTTTAACGGCCAATTATCTTTAATGCAACGTCGTACACATTATATTATATCTCACACTTGAACATGAACATTCAATATTGACTGTTCCTAAATTTGACACCTGAGACTAAACCTTTGCATGATTATTCTTAGATGTACTGAGTCTCTGATAAAAGAGCTACGTAAATGATTATTTTAAGTCCTTGTCATTCTATCATGCTAAAGTAAAGCTGGTAAGTACTCAAAATTTCATGTTTTAAGGCAATTTAAACTGTCACCGGCACTGTTCGGCCAAAAAGCCTGACCTTCCCGGCCTTCCAAGATTTTTACGCCAGACTTTGCCAGGCTTTTCTGGATTTCCAGGCCTAATTTTTGGGAATTGAATGCTAAAAGGGCAATGTGGACTAGGATTTTATGGGAATCTTTAAGAATTCCACTCAATGATTCAACTTGAGGGTCACTTGAATGAGTTGAAATTCTTGAGAATTTTGTGCAATAGTACTGAATGTGCCAGTGAGACAATAATCAAAGTTTACAAATGTAAGTGCCCTTTAAGGATTTGATTTCATCTGGTGCCTTGAAAAAAATTAATGAGCTTTAACTTCATCCTTCAATACATGTATAACAAGGTTAAATGGTCTTATTCAAAGCATGCCAATGTGAATGCGATATTTTTCGAATTAATTCACTACTCGTAATATATGTACTTCGCTTAAACAATGTCCTTTACAGGCCCCAAACTTTGAACATAAGATCACTCTGTACACGGAGAAATGAAAAAGAAAGCTTTTATTCTGATGTATTCTATGGATTGCGACAAAATATCTTCAACGGATTTAGATTACCTTGTTTGATGCTCTCATAATCGGCCTTATTCCAAAAGGTACATGATGCATTACTCTTGAAAATTACACACTCCAAGTTAGTACTTAATCCTTTCAATGAACTCCAGTATCTTTCAAACCTTGCCCATTTATATTGAATCCGTGAAAAGATTTGTCATCCTCCGCCATCTTGAATAACACGTGAGAGACCGGACTGGAAACTAGTGAGCCCTTTTCGTTTTCATTCAGTGGTAACCAGTCCAGCTCTTACAGATTTTGGGCGGTTTTATTCAAACTTTTGTGTATCTACGATCACACTTTTGTGCATGGTGACGATTTTTTGGTTAGTTTGACTCTTTAAATCCTGATCCAGGCAAGGAAATGTTTACAACAACTCAAGTAAAAAGGTAAGCGTTAACTTTAAGCGAATAACATTTGATTTGATGCCTTATTATCTTTAACATGAGGAACGGTTTACCTGTATTTAGAATTCACATTTTCACACCTTCGAGTCAATTTGTGAAGCAAGGATACTCAATTTGGCTTAAATGCTATAACCCTGTAAAAAATTGGTAAACCTTTAATGAAAAATAATGAAGTTTTAGAGCAAATGGTGAGGCAAATTATTTGGAAAACAAGTGCTCATACCGCAAGTTATGTGTATACGATTGACATTTCTCTGCAAATGAGGACGGACTGAAACTGAAAATTGCATCGGAGACTTCTGCTTCTCTTGCTTCAAATGTCCTCTTTGCGGGTGAATGCTTGGATACTTGCTAGTACCACTAAGTCAAGCTCAGTCGGCGTTCGTTAACTCGATGCAGTTGTGCAAATTATGCAAAACCGTTTCTGCTTCAAATTGTTTGGAGCAGGGACCTCCTTTAGCCCCTCGAGAACATCCGCAGCCACTGTGTAAGAATTTCAGCGCTTTTTCAATTAATTGGTTTTCACTTTCTTCTTTCTCAAATTCGACATCCGCCGTGCTTGAAGCTTGTAACTGAAAAGCATGCGAACTGAGTCACGTGTTGTCATAGAAATAATTATGCACTGAATTCATGTTTCGTGACAATAGCCCGAGTGTGAAAGGAGTACTACAGTATTATGGCCCACAGGTTGTTGTTGTCGTTTGTTTCTTTTATTCTACTTTAACTGATTTAAAAACGTAACTTACATTACGTTACGTTTAAAGTTATTGCATGACCGAATCCGCATTTTTAAGCGACGCTCTACGAATCCGCTGATGCGGAACAATCGATACAGATTATTAATTGATTTGCCAACAGAATCCAAGATTTGCCCAACGGATGAGGTTAATAACTATTATACATCTGACGTATGAGACTAACGCTCTAACGGACGAGGCTAAACCCCTAACGGACGAGGCTGACGCTCTGACTAACGCTCTGACGGATAAGACTAACGTTCTAACGAATGAAGTTGACGCTCTGACGGTTTCATGTAAACTTCTAACGGACGACTAACGGATACATCTATAGCTTCGGTCAATTTAACGGTTTAGCGTTAGTGTACGTTTTCCCGTGGAAGGTCACAAATGATCCTTCTCGTAAAAATGCTAAATGCTGTCACTTCAACTACTGTAATCAATGCAGAAAATGCCTGAGAAAGCTATTATTGACGTTTGTAAGTAAAGAGATCCAAATTTATGAGTTTACTCTTCACACACTTTAGTTGTAATAGAAATGACCAGTGATTTAGAGGAATCACTACATGCATCATTGAAGTATAATAATACTGTATATACTGTATTTTTTTCAAGTTGCCATGAAAGAGTATAAAGAGACACTTCCTGAAAAAAATCTTTGATGGGACAGCAGGGAAAGGTCTTTTACAGCAGACAAAAATGCTTAGCAGCCAATGCTATCTCCTCAACCAGCTATGGTTTGATGTATTTAAGGGTCTCTCTTTGCAGACTTGCAGAAATGTTTTACAGCTTTTTTCGTATGTAATTTTAAAACAAGAACCCAATCCAAAGATTTTGGCATGAATTAGATATTTAGGTACTGCTTTGAACTCTGTATTCTATTTTTTTTTTGCCGGTGAGCTATGGTAGTAACTGTTATTGTTAATGGCTTGACTGTAATTGATTAGTAAAATTTTGTAGTTTCCGGAACATCTCTGATTTGCCGGAATATTATTTTACAGGAGCAGGATATTATAACCTTTTTAGTTTTTGAAGTTGCTGAAATGTAATGATGTGTACATAAATTAATACCGGTACCCATTGAAGCTGAATGTGAAACTGTGCTACTTGTTTGTATGTTGATTAAAGGACCTTCTTACTTCAGAAACCTGATCAGTGAATTGGCTGAATGTAGTCCAACACTAGAAAGAATCACAGCTCTTCACTGAATATATGGGACAGGACGGGAATTGCGTGAAAAGTCATTTCATTCGCATATCAGATGCAGCATACATGTACCTAGACAATAATGTGGAGATTGTATGGAAGTTTACCATATCATTGATTCCCATATCATATGGGCCAGCATGATATGGGAATTGTACAGGACTTTACCAAATCCCCATAGCATTCCCATATCATATACCAGTGTGCCTGGATAATATGGGAATTGGATGGAGTGCTGCCAAATATGTAGCATTCCCAAAGTGAGGGGTCAGAGATCTTGTGGTATTGGTAAGGGGCTGAGCCATATCAATCCTATAATAGATCATATGGGGTATCTATGGAGTGCTACCAAATACGTAGCAATCCCATAGTTTAAGACAATAGAGTTATAACTAAGTGAAGACAGACTACCAAGTATGGGTTTGATATGGAATGCAGTAGCTCATACGAAATCCAATTGTATTGTCCGTGGAGTGCCCATAGGTTATGCCATATCATCTCCATACTTGGGCCATATATGGCCCATATCAACAGGTTTGTTAAGGGTTGTTGGGCTCAATTGAACTGTGTTTGATTGATTACAAATATTTCTTAAAATTGACATGGTAGTGTCTTCCTGGCCAGGCTGGCCGAGGTTCCTTGGCAAGCTTGACCAATTTTTGGCCCCTACAATACTTGAAATCAATTTACAGTATAGAGGCCAATGCACAAAGTGCTGTTCCCAAAAAGTGGAAATCTTTGAACACATTATTTTGGTAAGCCTTGTCTTTTAGTCATCAGTGTCTCTTGATCAACTGAATTTTCTGCCTGTTTTTTGACTTTTGGTACATATGCTCCGCAATCACTGTCTTTCAAGTAATAAAAACACAAAGTGCTTTGTATATATTAGCACCCTATTATAACTGGAAGTTAGTGTACAATAGTGTAAGTATTGTATTGTATTGTAAGTAGAGTGCATATTTGTAAAAATGGAAAAATAAAAATAATAAAAATAAATTAAAAATAAAATAAAACTAAAATAAAAAATTTTTGGCCCCAGGTGGCCCGGCCCGTGCTAGAAGTTGTATTGCATGCCAAACTTTTAATTTTCTGCTAATAAATTCCTTGCAAGGCTTGACTTGCCAGTTTTGACCCAGGCCAGCCATGACCCTTCCAGGCCGTGCGGACCATTTGTTTTTTCGCTTTTCCTTTCCAATTTTGGCCCCGGCCAACCCCGGCCAGGCCAGGCTGGCCCTAGGGCTGCAGAGCTCTTCCCCGATTTTTTTATCCCCTGGCCAACCCGGCCAAAGACTGGCCACAAGCTGGGCTCACCCTGGCTTTCAGGCCAGGTTTGACCCAGTAGCCTACCTCAGTCTGGCCGGGTTCCTGATGCACCTTTACTCAAGAGTGTGTTTGTTATCTTTAAACCGAATTTATTACCAAAGCTTAAAAACTAAAAGACCTCAGAATGGGACAGGATATTACAAAATAATTAAAGGTGTGAACGTGTGAGCCAAAGGGCCTCTGCTGGCATGACATGTGGGTGACCCTCAAATGGTCTTTATATATAATGACCCCCCAATTGAAAAAAATTAACTGGAACCCTGCAGTTCACTACCACTCAATTCAGTGCCTTCTGTTTCTGTGTAACACCTACCACAGGCAACCGAGTGTACGCTTTTATAGAGCGTCTTGTTTTTTGTGTTCAGTAATATAATGCTGCACATAAAAACAAAGTGTAAGAAGATAGTCATAGCATGCAGGAATATCAACAATTATTGATCATTCATTTGGCATGTTAGCCGTGTCCTTTCAACACGGTGCACCAATAGTTCAGAAGACCTCATTTTTTTTATTTATTCCAACTAATGTTGATCAAGATGCATAATAATTTACTGTTCCTTTGTGTTCAGAATGTCTTTTGAGCAGCAAAAAAGTGTTTTTCTTATCCTGAAACCTTATATAAATCAAGCTTGCAATTGCTCAGGAAAAAAGCGCATAATTTACATTATTTATCGCATAATTGGCCTTTCTAATCACATAATCTTCCCTGCCAATTTTGCATAATTTGCATTTTTTCATCACACCCTATCAGAAGGCCTGTAAACTGGTGATCCACGAAGAATTTAATACATTACTTAAATTGTGTCTTACCTCTGATAAATACGTCATGCAAACATATTGCAATTTCAACTAAAACCTTCAGTGAGCTATTGATCGTCGTTTTGATAAGCCAAAAAATATCCAGTTTAATGCTATAGTTGATAATTATGGCACGACACATTTTTGCACCGTTCTCGTATACGTCATACTTCAATTCATGTTGACAGCCTACTATCGCTATTTGGTTGCTCTGTGCCTTTTTCACAGTGTTTTGATTCAGTCCACCTTTTATACCTGGTCCGCATTTTATACCCGGTCCGCAGTCCGCTTTTTATACCTAGTCCACGTTTTTTACACCTGGTCTGCAGTCCGGGTCCGCAGTCCAGGTTTTATACTGACCGTGTTTGCCACCTAGTTTGATTGACAAGCAAATCAACAAGAAGCTTAATTTGAAAGTTAATTTAAAAAATTCACTTTGGAATGAACAGTAGCAAATTCTCCACAGAGTGACAATTACTAGATAAAATTATGAGCATTTTTAGCGTGATTAAAAAAATCTGATATTAATAACCTAATAGAACACAAATTTGCATCATTTTGTTATTGGTTGTCATTCAATGACAACCAATAACAAAAATGATGCTATATATACCCACATTTACAGTATTACTGTAATTGTCTGTAATGTCTGAAGTCCTGAAATTAGATTTAAGGTTTATGGACAATCTGTTGTGTGAATCCACTTCTGTATAATCCAGTATAATACAATACTAGTAATGATTTAGTAATAATTACAAAGAAAAAAACAAAACAAAACAAGAGATCTACTAACCCTGAGACAACAATGCATAACAAGAGTGTGTTTGTTATCTTTAAACCGAATTTATTACCAAAGCTTAATAAAAACTAAAAGACCTCAGAATGGGACAGGATATTACAAAATAATTAAAGGTGTGAACGTGTGAGCCAAAGGGCCTCTGCTGGCATGACATGTGGGTGACCCTCAAATGGTCTTTATATATAATGACCCCCCAATTGAAAAAAATTAACTGGAACCCTGCAGTTCACTACCACTCAATTCAGTGCCTTCTGTTTCTGTGTAACACCTACCACAGGCAACCGAGTGTACACTTTTATAGAGCGTCTTGTTTTTTGTGTTCAGTAATATAATGCTGCACATAAAAACAAAGTGTAAGAAGATAGTCATAGCATGCAGGAATATCAACAATTATTGATCATTCATTTGGCATGTTAGCCGTGTCCTTTCAACACGGTGCACCAATAGTTCAGAAGACCTCATTCTTTTTTATTTATTCCAACTAATGTTGATCAAGATGCATAATAATTTACTGTTCCTTTGTGTTCAGAATGTCTTTTGAGCAGCAAAAAAGTGTTTTTCTTATCCTGAAACCTTATATAAATCAAGCTTGCAATTGCTCAGAAAAAAAGCGCATAATTTACATTATTTATCGCATAATTGGCCTTTCTAATCACATAATCTTCCCTGCCAATTTTGCATAATTTGCATTTTTTCATCACACCCTATCAGAAGGCCTGTAAACTGGTGATCCACGAAGAATTTAATACATTACTTAAATTGTGTCTTACCTCTGATAAATACGTCATGCAAACATATTGCAATTTCAACTAAAACCTTCAGTGAGCTATTGATCGTCGTTTTGATAAGCCAAAAAATATCCAGTTTAATGCTATGGTTGATAATTATGTCGCGAAACATTTTTCCACCATTCTCGTATACATTATACTTCAATTCATGTTGACAGCCTACTATCGCTATTTGGTTGCTCTGTGCCTTTTTCACAGTATTTTGATTCAGTCCACCTTTTATACCTGGTCCGCATTTTATACCCGGTCTGCAGTCCGCTTTTTATACCTAGTCCGTGTTTTACACCTGGTCTGCAGTCCGGGTCTGCAGTCCAGGTTTTATACTGACCGTGTTTGTCACCTAGTTTGATTGACAAGCAAATCATCAAGAAGCTTAATTTGAAAGTTAATTTAAAAAATTCACTTTGGAATGAACAGTAGCAAATTCTCCACAGAGTGACAATTACTAGATAAAATTATGAGCATTTTTAGAGTGATTAAAAAAATCTGATACTAATAACCTAATAGAACACAAATTTGCATCATTTTGTTACTGGTTGTCATTCAATGACAACCAATAACAAAAATGATGCTACCCACATTTACAGTATTTCTGTAATTGTCTGTAATGTCTGAAGTCCTGAAATTAGATTTAAGGTTTATGAACATTCTGTTGTGTGAATCCACTTCTGTATAATCCAGTATAATACAATACTAGTAATGATTTAGTAATAATTACAACAAAAAAAAACAAAACAAGAGATCTACTAACCCTGAGACAACAATGCATAACAAGAGTTGAGACAGCAACAAAAAGCACAGTGATATAACCGCTGGCTTGATCTCCTTCTTTTGATACAGCGCTTGAAGTGGGCACCCACAGATATTATGAGCAGAATACTCAATATAATCACAATGACGAGAAGTGACAGAGAACCATCCTTGTTGTTTTCTTGTGTGAAAATCAAGTCATCACACTGCTGTGATGATCGTACTCCACAATGTGTTAGTCCCTGTTGTCCAATGACTGTGACACCAGCATGTAAGGCACCAGATCTCAGGCACTCTGGCACAATATTCTTAGAGCTGGATCCACAGCATACACTACACAGGTAGCATTTATTATCAGTGGTATTCAAATAGAACTTGTTTGATATGCATTCACTGGAATGCACTTTGTCCTGAATCACTGTGCCATTGGACTGTTCTGTCTTATTGCTTTTTTGTGTGAAATTCAAGTCATCACACTGTTGTGAAGATTTTATTCCACAATGCGTTGCTCCTTGTTTTCCAATGACTGTGACACCAGCACTTAAGGCACCAGATCTCAGGCACTCTAGCACAACATTCTTAGAACTGGATCCACAGCATACACTACATGGGTAGCATTGATTATCCGTGGTGTTCAAATAGAACTTGTTTGATATGCATTCACTGGAACTGCACACTCTGTCCCGAATCACTGAGCAGTTTGACAGTTCTTTCCTATTACCACAAGGGGTGCATTTCATGCACTTGCCTTTGGTCCAAAAATTGGAAAATGATCCCTCCGGGCATACATTGCATTGGATATCTGTCCCCATTGGGTGAACTGACCCAAGCTTGACAGATCGTTCATATCCATCTTGACAATCATATCTTGACCAGCAGTTGTATTGTGAAGGATTAGTTTTATTAAACAGTTCAATGTCTTCTGGATTATGGCAACGATTGCCACTGACAATAACCAGCACAGCCTGAAAAATTAAACAAGAGAAAAAGCTTTAATAACTTAAGGAACAAAACACAAAATACCATATCACTCTGACACCCACAGCAATTTCTGCCAGTTAAACAGAAACGGGAATTTACGATTTGTGTTGGAGAGTAATCACAGTGGG
>NC_090870.1:33538371-33563371 GCF_036669935.1 Montipora foliosa | reverse complement strand
CTCCAACATTCTTACCCCTCCCCCACACACACGTTCATATCCCTATCCTACCAAATCCAGTACTTTAAATAGAACATTTATTGATGTAATAAAATGTCCTTTGTTGCGAATAAACAAGCTTCTAATTGTTGTAACGCTTATTGCTATAATTATTTTATATTATTATTTATCTTATTATTGTTTATTACTTCCTTGGCCCATAATACAAATCTTACCTCCAGCTCCAAATATTCTGTCTGATTTAAAGCAAGAAAACTTTGTTGTTGTTTCCAGTTCATATTGTCTAATCACAGCCATGGCTGCCTCAGCAGATTCAACGTAGCCAACATACTTGTTCGTCGACCCTCTTAACTTGTCCTGCCAAGTACATACGGATTCGGTAGCACCACTACCTTTCTCATTCTCTAAATGGCCGCCTTCACCTATGGCGCTTTCTTCGGCATTTGCAGGCAAAGCCATAGCAAACGGCTTGTGCTGAATACAAACAACTGAGTAGCAACTTGCAGATCTCGCGGACGAGGAAAATTATTTCGAAATTGCCCGCCAAACAACAGTGCATAGCGGGAAATTCTTCGTAATTCCGAGACAGCTGTTCGGTTTATTGTCGTAAATTTCCGTGCTCAGTCGCCCGTTACTGAACGTCAGTTTCACGGATGGAATGATACGGCATCGGTTACGCCATCCATCAAACTGACGTTGTTCACGGTGGAAAGCTTTTAGAGTCTAAAATAGCTTACCCTGCAACAAATTACCCTAGGTTTCAAAATTTTATAGAAATAAATCTGAAAAACTGTTAAATGACACGGCAAAACACAAATATACTGCTGGACTAGTGACATGCCATATTTGTTTTACGATGGCCAGAGCCGACGCTTGAAACGAAGATGTTCACCGAAGATCAGATGACGTCACGTCAGTTTGGCGGATGGAAACAATCCGGCCATCCACCAAATTGACATGACGTCCCTTTTTATTAAACTGGTGTTCCACAAACATCTATTCCCCACTGTATCCTTGCCACATGAAACACTTCGCACCGAGCTCGATAGTAACCAATTTACCAGATACTAGCAGATTTAGCCATGCATCTAAAGTTTACAAGCTGCAGCTATCGCATGATAGTGATACCTTCTCTTACAGTGTGTCTTAAAAACCAACAACACAAAGATAATCGGTCATTCAAATCATGACAACAATAATCTTGCTTCATTCGCAAGTCTGGGAAGTATAGTTCGAGTGACGACCTTGAATTTCAGCCAGTCTTTGAAGCCTCGCAGTGGCCGCCATATTTGTTTTACGATGGTCAAAGCCGACGCTTAAACCGAAGATTTCCACCGAAGATCCGATGACGTCACGTCAGTTTGGCGGATGGAAACAAGTGACGACCGAGGGAGACCTGGGGCCCGTTTCTCGAAAGCCCCGAAACTTTACGGGCCATTTCGGGTGTCACAATGCCCTTTGTATCTCAAGAACTGAGAGGGACACTGAGAAGATTTAAGGACGTTCGCGCCAAAATCTTGCTACGGTGAGATTTTCTTCATTTCTCGCCTAGAGTTAGGTCATGAAGTACTTACTCCAAAATGAATGGAAAAAAAATGGGGATCACCGACTTTGTTTCGGAGAAAAAGGCAGTGGAAAAATCAATCAATCAATCAATAATCTTTATTTATACACGATAAATATTTAAAGCGATGCTTCGCTTGTGGGGTCGTGTCTAAATAATTAAGTAAGATAACTTAATGAATTAGAAAATAAATAGGATATACACCAGCTAAAATCATATAGCTACTTACTACTTACAAGTCTAAAACGATAAAAGCTCAAAATTCTAAAATACAAGGTGGTACTCTGGTATCGACTAGTTATTAACACTAATTATACTTAAAATCTTCCTCCCTTCTGTTTAATGTTTGAGGGGAGATACAGTCGAAATCTAGGTGTAGCAGAGCATTTGACCGTCTTGCCATAATAGCGTATTTCTTAGCATTGTCTATATCGTCATTAAGTTGAGGAACCAACGTGTTCCAAACTATTGCTCCTCTACGAGCTACAGAGTTCTTCATGTAGTTGGTGTTAAAACGAGGGACATCAATTTTCAGTTTTTTCCGAAGTTGATATCGCTTGATGTTATCATTGTTCTTAATAATAACTGACATAGCGTCTGGAGTCAGGTTATTGTGGATTTTATACATAAGCTTAGCTAAGCTAATTTTATACATAAAGGCTAAAGAATACCAATTACCCTTTTTCATAACATCTGCATTAGACATCTCACAAGGTAACTCAAAGATAATTCTCGCAGCTCTACAATGCAGTGCTTCTAATGCCTTAAAACCTTCCTTATTTGTGAGACCTCCCCATACTGATATAACATATACGATCGACGGCATAATAACTCTAAAATACAAGTCTAATAACATATTCTTTGGAAGAAATCTGCTACGTTTTAACAAGTTTAACTTACCAACAAAGCCTTTTTTAACAACACTAACATGTTTAGACCAGTTTACTTGATCATCTATCAATACGCCTAATAGACGAGAGTAGGTAACCCATTTGATGGTGTGCTGGGCCAACGTTAACTCTTTCAATGGGCGAGTGAATCTTCCACGATGGAGGATCATTGCTTCGCATTTCTTTGGATGAGGCACAAGGGAGTTTGTTTTGCACCAGTATAGAAGCTCTTCTAAAGCTTTGTTAAGTCCAGAAATTACTGCGTCGATAGAATCGCCAATGCAATGTAGGGTTGTATCATCAGCATGTATACATGTAGGTTGTCGCAGTGGTTATAGCTTCAGGTAAATCACTTGTGTAAAGAGAAAATAAGGTCGGTCCTAGAACAGAACCCTGCGGTACTCCAGATTTAACAGTGTTAAGATCTGATGCTATACCATTTAGGACAGTATATGATTTTCTATTGTCAAGGTAACTGCGCAGCCAGTCAAGGAGCACTCCATTAATTCCAAAATCATTTTCTAATTTACGTAATAGCACATTATGGGAGACACAGTCGAACGCTTTCTGGAAATCTACCAGCACTATACCAACAACTTTATTTGAATCAATGGCACTCCTCCAAATTTCTGTGATAGGTACTAGCAACAGCTCTGTAGAATATCCTCTCCTGTAAGCCTATTGTTCGTCTGTGATTAATTTATTTTCAATAAACGCACGGTGAATGATAGAATTCAAGTATTTTGCTAGGAACACTGAGAAAAGATAGGGGGCGATAATTTCCGATTTCAGTCTTGACTCTCGCAGTCTTCCACTGGCTAAAGACGTAGCCGCATCTTTCAAACTCATATTGTAAAGGAACATCAACGGGGTTAGCAATGCATCTCCAGCTTCCTTGACTATTTTCGGTGATATGTCGTCTGGTCCTGTCGCTTTATTTTTTTGGAGATTAGCTAATTTTCTCTCAATGGCCAATGGCGATAGTGCAATGTTATTGACACAGGGAACAATCTTAGTTGACGTGGCCAGGTCAGATAGATATTGGGGCTGGAAACTGCCAGCCAGTTTCTCTCCGATGTTAGAGAAGAAATTATTGACTAGATTTGATTTTTCTTTATCATCAACTGCGAGCGATCCATCCTTTCTTTTCAATGGACCTATCGCTTTCCTTAATTTAGGGTTATTCGCCTTTGAAAGTAGGTTCCAATACTCTGCAGTGGTTTTGACATCAGCTAATACATCTTTAAAATGCTTAGCCTTGGCTCTGCGTATATCAGCTGTGATTTCATTTCTAAGTTTCTTATATGCAGGCCATTTGCTAGGATCCTTTGTCCGGTTCGCCTCTTTGAATAATTTAAATCTGCAATTCATTTTGTGCCTAATTGTGTTATTAATCCACGGAGCAGACATACTTCTCACTTTCACATCCTTAAACGGGGCGTGAGCATTGCATATATTTTTAAGAAATTGTTCCCATCCCCAGAGCGCATCGTCTTTGTGCTGAAAAATTTCCAAGATATGAAAAGTAATCTTTTCAATATCAGCCTTAAAATTCGCTGCATTAAAATTTTTAAAGTTTCTGGTGCGAATGATCTTCGGCGGTGGTCTTTTGCTGCCCAATTTAAGCGTGCATACACTAGCCAATGGTCAGATATACCTAGTGGCATTACTCCTGTGCATCGCACAACATCCACCTTGGTGGTAACAATAAGATCAATCAGTGACTTTGTGGTATAAGTTATGCGGGTTGGTTCAGCAATAACATTTTGCGTATTAAAATCTTCAAAAAGCTTCAGCAAATTCTTTGTTTTAGATGTAATTAAGGTGGAGCCAGGATTGTTTTGGGCTTCCAACATGCAGCAGTTTAAGTCACCAAGGACGAAAATACTGTCTGTTTTCAACCAGGCTTTCTCAAGAACGCCGTGATAGTTGTCAAGAAGAAGAAGTTCGGAGTTTCGAGTTGTCAAGAAGAAGAAGTTCGGAGTTTCGAGTTCAGATCGGTAAACAACTGAGAATAACGTAGAATTTCACCTGTACCATATGGCCTCAATATCCCTGACTAATAAATCTTTACGGTGTACAGCCGTTAGATGTTCAGCATAGTACAGGGCAACACCTCCTACTTTGCATTTAGTTCTATCACGTCGGATAAGTTGGAGACCGTCTATTTGCAAGAATTTATCAGGAACAGAAGAGTCCAGATGGGTCTCAGAAATTCCCAAAATGTCAATTCCACATACCCTCTGCAGGAGTCTTAATTCGTCGATCTTATATCGAAGGCTACAAATTTTCAAGTGTGCAACTCTTAGATCTTTGGATGAATAGTTCAAGATCTTTGAGAGGTTCTCAAGGTAATCTTCGGAAGCCAATGTCTGTTGAGAAGCTGGCCGGTTCAGCAAGAGAGTCATCACCATGAGAAGTAAAGGAGCCAACACTGGAGTCTAAATTGCTGATGTCTGCAAAAGGTAAAGTTCTTAGGGTAGATATAGAAGATGGACAAGTCCAGTCGAAATTCTCAGGTATGTTTTGCAATCGTCGGTATTCACGAAGTTTCATTTCGCCACCGCATTTGATATGACACCAATGTTTACACACATCACATTCAATAGCTCAGTTATTACTACGGACATTCTTCTGGCACACGGAGCACAGTGTAATAATCTTACTCTAAACGAGTAAAATCGATGTGATTTTGCAAAGCTCTTGAAAAATTTCGATTGTCACACTTTTGCGTGACCTGTCGGGGAAGGACTGGAACCCAAGAAAGGTTTTCACCCAAAACAAACTTTCTCGAGCATATCAACGAAGTTTTAAGCAGGCGTCATCTTCATTTGATTAGTGTTTTGTATAATATCTCTTCATTGCCGTCATGATCGTCTTCTGGAGTGTGGTTTTTGTGAAAATTAATCGCTGGTTGTTTCCACGCAGGTCCGCATTATTCAAACGGACGAGGACGAAAATACTGCTCTGTTTTCACGAAAGTAAAGGAAAAGAACTTCAAAAACATGCAATAATTTTGAACTTAAGTTCATAGGGTAATAAAAACATTTTTTAAAAAAACCCCATTAAATTTACGCAACGGTTCGTCCTCGAGTTTTCCAAAATCTCAGCCACTACTCGATCAGCAGCTACCTTTTCCAGAGCGTTTCCATGCTCCCGCTCACTTCTCTTTAACGTTTTATGATGATTCGGAAATAAATGCGCCATTCTTTTGCCGGCCTGGAATTTTTTCCCCGGCGTTTTTGTCGCCATGTTATTTTAACTGATGCTTGAAAAATAATTATGAAAGTCAAGTAGACTAGTGCACGACTTATAAAACAACGCGAATATCAGTCGTGCAGTAGTCTACTTGATTTTCATAAATATTTTAAAATCAATTTTGACTGATCACGATCTTCTCTGATCCAACGCTGTGCAATACTTATCGTCCGCGGTTTCTGCAAAGGTTTTAAAACCTCAACTTCACTAATGCTCGAAGTAATCTTACAGTCGTGTTACCTGCGCAGTAACGTTGCGCACAAACAATTAGCGCGAACGTCCTTAAGGATCAATAATGCTGTTCTAACCAGCGATCATCGAATTCTTCTTTTTTTTCTAAATTTGGGAAAAGGAGTAATTTAATTAATTGTTTTATATTAATCGGTGGTGAATTCCAAATCCAAAGGTCAATACCAGTGCAACAAAGCAAAAGAATAGTTTGGACTGAAGTAACAAACAGATCTTGATTTCGCGTATGAATAAACGGAGGATATTTGTTTGAAATAATCAGAGAAACAGGAAAGCCTGATCAGTTTATAAAGCCACTGATAAACAAAGGAAAGGATTTCAAACTTAATTATATCACAGTATTTTAACAAATTAAAATAGATTTTAGAATTGGCTCTGACTGTGTTACAGGTTCTGAAAATGATATAATTCTAACTATTCATTTTTGTAAGATGGGGATTGACGTTAAATAGGTTGGATATGTTAGGCCCCATACATGAATACCATATGTAAAAAAGGAATAGATTAGCGAATAATAAAACACAGTATATCAATGTTGACGTAGTACCTTAGTATAGAATGAGAATAACAACAGTTTTTGCCAGTTTTGGGAAGAGTTCATCAATGTGATTCTTCCAGATCAGTTTTTATTGGTCAAAGGTAATTCCGAGATATTTTACAGTAGGAACTTGTGCGTAATATTTATTCCATCAATTACTTTAAATGAAAAGAATTAATATAGAGTTTCAACTTTTTAGAGTGGAAGAGAATATCATTAGTCTTAAAGACACTAAATCCTAATCTGTTGGAGATTAGAGAGTGAATGAGTGGACCGGTGAATGAATAAATAAACGAGTAGGTAATCTTTAGGTTAGGTTGAGCTGGTGTGTCAAAAAATCCATTACTTAAGTCACATTATTTTGTAAAGAGACTTTATCATTGCAGCACCTAAGTTGTGGAACTCTTAATTTACCAAGGGAGTTGCGTCAAATATCCATGGCATTAATCATTCAAAGACCTTCAAACGTCAATGAAGACGTCTTTTTTTTGTTAGTTACTCCCTGAGTAGGTTAATATCTATATACCTAGTGGTAGAAATGATTACCCGGTAAATATTATTATTAATATTAATATTATTTTCAATTTCAGAATTCTGGAAATAATGACATCATCTCCTATAGGTATGCATCTCGCTGCTCTGCAGTATTATGCAGGAGTCTACTACAAAAACATCACATGGTATCCTAGCCAATATCAAGTCGGACAGCAGTCGTTCTGCTTCAAAGCCGTTGACTCGAGTGGGTAAGGTGACAGTTAAGTAACAAAACAGAATTCTAACGCACCTCTTTTCGTTCGATTTTATTTTAATCTACGGAATTAACTTAAACACAAGTAAGGTTTCTTTAGAGTTTTCACAATCTACTATCCATATCTAGTATGTGCATAGATATGGTGCTTCCGGGAGTCGATGTATGGCTCCATTACTTTTAATAAGTTATACTTAAATATTATTGTCAACGCTTTTAATTTAGCTATACCTGTACTATTATTATTTATATATGCACCATTACTATTTATGCACTACTACTAAACCATACTTATGTACGCAACTAAGTAAATCATCATATATTTTTTATGAAATGGGAGAATCTCACACGGCTGTGGAATTCCGGCACTTCTATGGCGGGTCCATATACTATTACTATACATTTCCATAAATTACAACAATTTTATTAAAATATGACATATGATAGAATTGAGTTATATACAACCAGAGTTAGTAGAGGGGATACAACAAAGAGGAGAAACAAAAGCGAAACTGGGAACCTCTCTGATACAAAACAGTAAACATCTTGTTGTTAGACTGAGTAAAAATGGTGCGATCTATAATTGTGAGAACAAGCTTGCAAAATTGTTGTGCACTTAGCCAACAGTTGTTATGCACTTAGCCAACAGTTAAAGAGGAAGAAATAAGCAAACACATTATTGGTATCATGGAGAATACCACCGATTTAATTTTATTTTGTCAGGGAACTCACCTCGAGTGATAAAGGAAAGCCGAGAGCCGAGAAACCCTGTTAGTAAAACTGGACCTGAATTTTTGTGGTTCAGCATACGATTTGATCGAGTGGTAAGATGAGTAATACAAATTAAACAAGTGAGGAATAAAAGTACCGTTATAATTTAAAGCACATAATGAACTGAAGAAGAGCTGATAAAACCAGATAAAAATACACTACCAGGAAAAGGTGACAGGCGAGGTTAGGGAAAAGCTGGCCCTTTCTTAAAACTTTTAACTATTTACTCAGATTTCTGAATTATTAAGGGCATTTCAACATCATCATGTCCATTTTCCACCTTGATGTTTTCATAATATAATAATGTAAGGAAATGCCTTAAGTTTCCTATAAGACCCTTCTTTGATATTCTTGGTTTGCCCTCACGTGATTAGACGTGATGTCGGTGTACAAAACAAAAGGAAAATGTCGCTCGCTTTTTGCATAATGTTAGAGCCAAATTCCCAGAAGACTTTTTTGCTTTCGTTCCGTACACCAACATCGCCGCCGATGACGTCAGGTGCAAGCCAAGGATTGGTTTGATGGATTCCTCGACACATTTTACCCCCACCCCAGACTGATTTAGGTGATTTAGATTCTTTATTTTTTTTTTTCAGATAAAGAAGCCGACATCGACCTCCTACATCAGGCTCGTCATTAGTGGTCAAACATATTACAAGGTTGACACGCTCTCTGCGCATGCCACAATCAGCAGTGATCAGATAACTCTGCTGTTTGCAATTCCTTATGCAGCCATAAGTATGCATGGTACCTACGCCATTTTGATAGATCGTGGTGGCGTAGTAGGACAAGGCTGCTCTTTTGACGGACCACCCACACCAGGAGTTACTTCAACGAGTGATTGGCAGTTTAGTCCTGGCGGTATTTGTGCAACTGGATTTTCTCTTGCACCACCCTGGTTTACTTATTCCGAAGGTATGTTAGGACAAAAATCTATCCAAAACACTCTAGCCCTTGGGCATTTTTATAAGTTGCCCCTGCTTTGAAGCCATACACTACCTTCTAGCTATTGGGAAGATATCTGTTTACAAACATTGACGACAAATGTCTTTTGAACAAAGGAACCCTTTGTTTCGGCATCCAATAAGGCTCTGGTTGGCACATTAATATCAATAGGTGACGTCATCGATATCTTCGCTATAAAATATCTACGAAAGCCGTGAAAACGAAATTTAATATCAAGGTTACTGAAGAGCCTTATAAAGCCGGTCAAGATTTTTCAAGACTTTTATACCAACTGTACAACTATCTATGACCTCCCTTTCATACTTTTTTTTTCAGCTTTGAAGAATAGAGTGCATCCAAATTGCACAACTCTGGTGCCTGGGCGTGGGTTTTAGTCATAGTTGTTAGGGCGCTTAAGCAACGACAACGGCGACGGCAACGAGAACGTCACAAATTTACATATTTAGTGGGCAAAAATAATAGCTTTGCATGTCCTGCACGTGCGTTTTTTACTTTTGTCCATTTCTTTGCTGTCGTTTGCTTTGAGTTCATCTGTTCTGTTCCAGATGTGAACGAATGTAGTTCTTTCACCGGTTCCATGTCCATGCCAATGCCCACCATGTCTGCGTCGATGTCGATGTCGATGTCGATGTCGATGTCTGTCTCAGCAGGTGATTACGTTCGCCCATTTACCCCTACTTTAATTCTGTCCTTGCATGGATGAGCTCCGTAATTGACCCCTTAAGAGAACCGTAAACGGTGAAGGGAGTTAGATTTCACAAGATTGCCTTGTCTCGTCAAAACATTTGCCTTCTCTTCGTTCCTATTTCCAAGCTAGTATTCTTTCCGAAAGGTAAAATAAATGTAGTAATGTGCCAATTAACGCAAACTTGCGTGAACCGCTCTATCGTACAATTATTCAATTCTGACTCCACCAACAAGAGGAATTATTATGAGAGTACATTATTATGAGAGAACAGTCAGCCCTCTGATGGTTACAAGCTTAAGTGCTCCTCGTGGACAATTCCACATAGAAATATAGTAAACTTAATACAACGAGACTTACAATATAAGGAACTAAAGACGCTTTCCATTTGACAGAAGTCACCGGCCAGACCGGGCATTTGGAAGAACTAACTCTAAAATGCCTTCAAGTTAACACACTTCGAGGACGATAAATACTTTTCCGGAAGAATGCGAAGGATTATCATGCAGCAGCTTTTCATTCAAATTGTAGCCTGTTCTTTGGAAACTGATGGATCTGGCAGGCCAGTTCTAAGAAAGGAAAGCGGATTAAGTCTTTGGAAATAGACAATGGAAACGTAATGTACCAAGCCAGATACGAAAAGCCACCAAAAAGAAACATTCCGTATTCGAGGCCAAAAAGGTGGAAACGATTTCCTCATCTAATGCAGTGGCACTGCATTAAAAAAAGGTATCGTACATTACCTACATTACCTACATTACCCTACATTACCCTACCATAATCAAAACAAAAAAAGGAAAGCCACCAGAAGGACTGACTGACGTAGAATGACAGAAATCACCCGCCAAAAACCCTAAATGGTCACCAAATCACATGACCGAACCCAAACCTCTCAACCGTGCCGTCAGAATATTAATTTTTGACTAACTCGTTCCCAGATTACTCAAACGTCAGTAATTACATTTTGTAAATGTTAGGGAAACGGAAGTACATTCTATGCATGATTTTATCTTACAGGCACACCAATGTCATCAGTAGCATTATTTTCAATGCCTTATTACCAGCTGCAAGTTCCTTGGGACTTCCGACTGCAAATTCAGATTTGTACGAATACACTAGGGAGCTTCATTTGTTCGTGTGCTATTGAATATCGACTGGCCTCTGATGGAATATCCTGCTTAGGTGAACCCGCGTACATTTAAACCAATCTAACAGGACTTATTTGTCTCGTTTAATTTAGAGGCATGCTTCTAAAGCACAAGATATGCAGTCCATTTCATGTTTCGGGAAAGGTTGTCTAAAAGAAGCGTAAGAGCGTTCGCGACAATGCCGAAAGGTAGTATGGGAGGTATTCAATAAAATAAATTCAACTTGTAACGCACAGAATCGAAGATGCCACGACCATCCAGTGAAGACCTGCAGTGGCGAGCTATTTGAATGAGAGAGTTCTTAGGATATAGCGTTGATGAAGTGGCAGTACGCACAAGCTTATGTTGAAGCTCTCTCCCGTCATCACGCTACCAAAACACGTCCAAAAACGAAAGGGTTCATTAGCAAAACGATGGCTCTTCACGTGCGCCACGATTTTTGGTCCATTTCTTTGACTTTCTCTGCAAAACATGACACACAATAAGTAAGGCTAGGTAGTCAGAATCATGCTTTCTCGGTGAATCCTAACCCTTTGTTACAAATTCATGGCGTGGATCATTTGATTGAATATTGAAACTCACTCATATCTCCATGTCGGTAACGAGGTGACGTTTTCGATAGCATTGCTGTGATGTATTCGTTGACTAAAACTAGCAGTTTACCATAATGCCTTTCGGCATTATCGGTCGCGTACGCTTTAATGCTTCTTTTGGACAACTTTCCTCGAAACAGCTGTATCCTGTAAAAGTAACAATTTTTACTGCGATGTGTCATCTGCATGCAACATGCAACTTTTAAAGACCTTTGGCGTGTCATTTGGTTCAGAGAATTTGAAAAGTACAGGCCCAAGCATCGATCATTCTGGGCTGGTAGGCTCACGAAACCCATCACTCAACGCCGACCGGTCGGCTGAATTGGTTGAGCATCGGACTGCATGCGGAAGGCCGTTGAAGTTTCAAATCCGGCCGGACCAGCATTCAAGGTCCTTAAATAACTGAGGAGAAAGTGCTGCCTTTGTAATCACTTATGCAAATGGTCAGACTTTCAAGTCTTCTTAGATAAGGACTATGAACTATATTTGCCGTCTCACAACACCTGCGGATCACGTGCACAGAGTTCCTGGTATTGTGGTGTCGCCTTACTTCAGCAATGTGGTCGACTTGGCGCAATCTATTGCCGCTCGATGATACCACAAAACAGTAACAGACAGACCTCAAATTGAAGGCGTCCAAGTGCCGTTAAAACTGGTAATAAGCTCACTTGAAGAAATTGTGTCTCAAGGCGGTTTAAACCACTGGAGATCAGTGCCAGAGATGTTAAAGTATTATTCTTGTGTTTACGAACAAGATGTGCCATTAAAATCTATCAGGGGCCGTCGATAGATCGAAAAAAGGGATATAAATCTTATAATGGGAAGAATAAATTGAAACGGTCGACAAATACAACTGCGGATATGCGATGATTTTCTTGGAAAAAGATATCGCAGTTAAAGAAACAACTTCAGCATCCGTTTTTTGTTGTTGTTGTTGTTGTTGTCGTTTCAGTTGCTTAACAAACAAACAAAAAGCTGACCTGTAGAGGAGTGCGATTGCGTTGCACACTTCTCCACCACTGAGCTATCAATCCATCAAGGAGCCGGTCAATTGTCACTTCTTTTTACGTTCCATAAAAGGTGAAAGTTTAAAAAAGGAAAAGCAATCCTCGCACTTATCGGAACAACTGAATTTGAGCAATTGTCTCTATAATAGATAGCTGGAAAATTCAGGTGTTTTTGACAACGAGATTCGAACCAATGAACTCTGCGATGGCGGTGCAATGCTATGCCAAATGAGCTTTTAAGTCACTCCGATTGGAGCAGGTCAATTTGTTGGGCTTATGTATTCCCGTGAAAGGACTCTATGAATTAAAATATTACTTAAAGTACATATGAGACTTTGATGAAGGGCAGCTCAGCATGGGCTTTTTTAAGGGCTTCAACAAGTGCTAAGTTGTTTCGTGATTCGCCGACGACCTCCCGCTCAGAAATTAGAAAAGCCGGGTATATTAAGTGCTGTGAAAGGACATCAAACCGATAAACGAGGGGGACATTGGGATTTTCGGTTTTGGCTATTGTTTAGATCGGTTTTTCGGTTTTTGTGCCAAAAGAGTTTGGTTTTTCGGTTTTGGTGTTCATTGCGGTTTGCGGATTTTTCGTTTTTTAGCATCTGGTTTTCGGTTTTCGTAAAAAATACGAGCGGGTTTTCGGTTTGTTATCCGATGTGCTTTTTGGGTTTTTCTATTTTGTCCTATTTGGTTTCCGGTTTGTCTTATATTTGAGCGGCAACTGATCTCGAATAGAGTGTCACTTATTTATTTAATCTTTATTTAACCACGGTACAATTTATCAGCAATATGAAAAAAAAAATGTACAATTAAAAATTTATAGATAAAACTATGTAAACTACATTAACTATCTCATTCAATGTCACAATAAAAGCTGCTTTCCATGAATCCTGTGTTTAGAATAATGGCTTAGATAACCTCTTTAATCAGTCGTTTGAATTGATTGAGGGACTCTGCTTTCCTTAGCTCTAATGGCAAACTGTTCCACAAAACTGCGCCACTAAATAGCTAAAGCTGTTTTTTGTAGAGGTTTGTGCGCGGTTGCGGAACATTTACCTTATTCACAGAGTCTCTCAAACAATAACCAGAATCGCGATGGACAATTTTCGAGCAGAGATACTCAGGTGCTAGTCCCTGTAGGGACTTAAATACCATTGTTGCTCTTTCAATTTGCCTTTGAGAGACTAGGGATTTCCATCTTAAGAGTTCAAATAAATTGTTGACATGAGCGTCATAGTTAGAGTAGGTCAAGACACGGGCTGCTCTAGCTCTGTTTTGTAGTTTTTGCAGTTTTTCCTGCAAAGTTACTCACAGTTCCCCCAAACAATATTGCAGTAGTTGAAATGAGGTTGTACTAGGGCCTGATAAATAGAATGTAAGGTCCCATAGGGTACAAGATGCCTGTTTTCACTCACGTGATCAGTAACCTTGTTTTTCCTCCGAAACAAAAGAAAACGTTTAAGTGATGGAGCTCAATTCCCGGAGTCGTCACATGAAAACACTCTATAGCCGCGAAACGCCAAAGTTATTGAGAGGATCACGCGTGTCGATTGACGCCCAAGTTGGTGCGGAGTGGATGAAGATGAAGGACCCCATGAAGATCTGAACGAGCATGAAATGAGTGAGAAGCTAGTGACTCTGATAAAGGCCATCAAGAATTTGATAAATGTAGTGACGAAGTCAGTGCAGATGACAACAATTCCCAGAGCCAGCAAGATGAATTAGGCAACTTCGTTCCCAGGGCTTTTTCCCTAAAGGGAACGAGGTTGATGAATTAGGGACATCGACGAATTGTCTCTTTGGTGCAACGTCGCGATATGGAAGGGCGGTGCCCAGTGGGGGGGGGAAGGGGGGGGGGGGGAGGAAAAGACTAGGATAGGATAGGATAGGATAGGAGGATAGGATAACTTTATTTAGACACGGTAAACTCATCAGTCGCAACTATAAAAACCTAATTAATTACCAGAATTATTACAAATTATACAACGACTACAGCTACATTATTCAAAATTGTTCTAAGTAATCAATAAATATAACTATAATATTAAATGACAAAATAAAAACCTGCTTTACATGAGTGCCGTGTATAGAATTGTAGATTAACTTGATGAAAAGAAACGCTCGCAGCCAGCCCGGAACGCTCTAAGGGAGTCATCCTGCCTCAATTCGATTGATATATTATTATAAAGAACTGCTCCAGTGTAGCTGAAGCTATTTTTCATATAGTTTGTGTGTGGCTGTGGGATAGCTAGTTTGCCCTCTGTGTCCCTTAAGGAGTAACTGGAGACGCTACTACGGTCAACAAATTTAGAACTATGGTAATCGGGAGTAAGACCATTAAGCGACTTATAAACCATCACAGCCTTACGGATTGTTCGTTGAGAATCAAGTTTTATCCATCCAAGTTTTTGGATAAGGTTATCAGCGTTGGCATCATAGTTCGAGTAAGTGAGTATACGCGCAGCGCGATTTTGAAGTTTTGTAAGTTTACTGGCTAGGGTTTTGCCGCAACATCCCCAGACAGAATCGCAGTAATCAAAGTGAGGCTGTACTAAAGACATGAAGATTGATCGGAGAGTCTCATGTGGAACGAAAGACCTCACTCTCTTCAACGCTCCAATACCAGACGCGATTTTCTTACATAAAGTCTCAACATGAACATTCCAAGATAAAGTCTGATCAATATGAACACCTAGAGATTTCAGTAATGAGCTGCTGCAGGCTGTAAACGTCAGCGATGCTAGAGAGTAGATTTGCGTTATGGTCCAATTGAGGAGCAGCTAAGTTGCAGTTCAGATCGCCCAAAACATAGAACTCAACATTCTCCGCGTCAATTTTACCTATAAGCGATTCGAAATAACTAAAGATCTCAACTGAAGAGTCAGGCGGCCTATACCAGGTTACCACGAGAAAAGGCTTTGATCTCGGTTTGCGGATTTCTATACAAAGATTTTCCAGTTGGTGAATACTCAAATCAGATCGCAAAGTATAACTAATGTTCGAGCGAACAAAGAAACAAACACCACCGCCAAAGCGGCCATTTGTTTTCCTGTCACGGCGAATAATTTCATAGCCAGGAATGTAATAAAACATCACTGTCCTTAACCGAGTCGTCAAGCCTGGTCTCGTTAATTGATAGAACATCAACGGGCGTGTCTGCGAGCAAGATTCTCAGTTCGTCGATATGTTTCACCAAACTGGCGACATTCAAATTAGCTAGTTTGAATCCACGACTGGAGGGTAAAATGGGAGAGATAAAATCATCAATCCGAGACTCACACTGCACTTCACAAGCACTAGAGATTCAAATATTATCAATATGAGTTAAAAAGTTACTGGACAAAATGCTCACCCCTTTTCTATTTAAATGAAGTCCACTCGCATTAAGACACGAAGAGTCAATGTTGATGTGAGGAAGGAAACCCCATCTTCGATTGGAGCAGAACCTTTTGAGCAACTTGTTAATTTCAGTAGCCTTTTTCCACAGTTCATCTTCCTTCCGGACACAAATAGCAGAAATAGAGACAAGAGTCTCCGGCGAGTCACTTTCAATCTGGTCCGCCAAGTTCACAATACTCTCAGCAATTTGTTGTGGTGTTTGGATCGACAGCAGGTCATTTGTACCGACATGTAGAATCAAGCTTTCTGGACATTTCCTGGTTATTGGCTTTAGGTAATCTTCCATGTCAGATGTGGTTGCGCCGGAAAAAGATTTCACTACAACCTTGTTGGATCTAGAAAGTTTCCATCCTCGTACATTTTGCACTATGCTGTCGCCACAAACAACTGTGACAGGTTTTCTATCCGCTCTGGCAAAATGGCTCTCTTTTATCGAGGTTGCTTCTTCTGCATTTTTCGAACTCCTTCTTGCGTTAGCAGAATTTGTAGGCTGGCGCAGCTTTGATGACCTAGTGGAGTTCTTTTGCGTTATTCCTTTGGGTTTGTTTTTCGATCGTTTACCTCGAGAGCTTCTTTCGTGGTTTCCATTCATTATCATTGATTTCCCAGGAGATTCTTGTTGGTCATCAGCAGCGCATTCAGTGTTCTTTTGCGTTGTTCCTTTGGGTTTGTTTTTCGATCGTTTACCTCGAGAGCTTCTTTCGTGGTTTCCATTCATTATCATTGATTTCCCAGGAGATTCTTGTTGGTCATCAGCAGCGCATTCAGTCGAAAAAAGGGGGAGGGATGCTCGTCGTCTCGCTTAGGGGTGTAAATTTCGGATTTTGGCCTCACTTAGGGTGTTTTGGGCAAAACGCAATCATATGTAGCCGTGAAAATCTCCTTAGGGTTGCGCGCGAAGACATATAAAAGTGTATATTTACACTTTCCAATCTCCAAACTGTCGGGTCTTAGTTATCAAATAGGAATGTTCAATTAGCAGAATTAGAGAGTTTGTTGGAGGTTTCCAGAGCTATAGCCTTTTGCGATTGCAAAATTGAAATTTTAGAGAGGACTTGTGTGCAAGTTAACTTGGCTCCATTACCAGCTGCTTTACGGAAAATGAGCCCACAAAGTCCGGGCTCGAGAGAGCGGCAGAAATAAAGCCTATGATTTTAGCAGATACTAAAAGATATGAAGGCTTTAGACAAGTCTGACATCCACAAATACTTTGATGAAATAAAGTGTTAGCGTAGTTTGCTCTGTATGCCGCACTTGTCACCATTGTATCGGTTTTTTGACGGTTTTCGGTTTTGGCCAAATTTTTTTGCGGTTTTGCGGTTTTGGATGATTTTTTCTTCGGTTTTGCGGTTTCTAATACACCCCAGAGTCCCCCTCATAAACTTGTAGACTTTAAATGTAATTATAAGCAAACACTGCCACCACCCCACACAGCATGCAGCACTGACTCGAAGTGGACAAGTTCGTTGGTAGACTGTCATTTACAGATGTCAAACAGCGCTCGTGACTGTACCATTAGGGAGTGGATAGCCATCGGAAGTGAACTGGTTTCCCTTTCAACTTGTCTTTACAAAACCACATTTACATTTCCAAGTATCTTTTCGTTAGAGCCGATTAGTTGAAAAATCTGGGAAACACTACTGTTCTGGCAAGCAAAATATTTGCTTCCGGTCCGCCGTCCGCGTCTGAAAAACGTCGCGTGCTTATAAGCTCCCTATCAAAGATTTTACAGTGAGGACGCTCGAACCATGAACACTTGATATTTGTTTGAACATATTTTTAGTGACTATAGAATGTGGGCTCGTCCTTTTGACAAGAGTATTTAATGTTTTTACACTTACAAAATGCTATGCATGTAACACTATACATCATAAGAAGAGCCTTTATTTCTTAGTCGTCGAAAAAAACAATGTACACGAAAATGTCAAGTGTTCACGGTTCAAGTGTCCTTACTGTAATACCTAGTCACTTCTTTGCATATGAATGGCGTGTATTGTTATAGGCCTCGTTCTTTTAAACGGTGCCGCTACATGAACACAAATGGTGGCAGGGTATTCTGCAGTTACTCCTTTGTGACCCTCTGTCTCTTTGCTTATCGTTTTTGATCATAAGTAACAATCTTTACATGCAAGAGAAGAAATCCAGTTTTACATGTAAACATTAATGACCGTATTCTAAATAGATATCGACGAATGCTTGGTCAACAATGGTGGTTGCAGTCACGACTGTTAAAATTATCCTGGATCATTTTACTATGGATGTCCAGACGAAACAACTATGGCCGAAAATAATTTAACATGTATTGGTGAGTGAGGGAAGCAGTACAACAGTGACTAATGAAATAAGCCTCCAAACATTTTTTTTGTTACGACTCTTACTAGACTTTTTTTTAGAGTCCGACCGCCTGAATACTTCAGTTTTACGTTACATCGGTCGCTCGTTTTCGTGCGAAAGCACCTTAATTTTAAGAAACAGTTTTAAATGTATAACAAAGGCAAAGCTAATTCTGTTGCCTTCGACTGTAAAAGGAGATCTTCAATGATGTTTTGAGTTGTTTGGCTTTCTTCGCATTTAATCATCAACTTTACGATCTTCAGGTGCAGCAGGAGTTGCGTGAGCGCGAAAAGAAAGAGAAGAGAATTAAGTGGCAAAAAGCACACAGAAACACTTTCTTTCGACTGGTCCGATAGAGTTCAAGAAAATAGAGGCGGCACTGGTAACGAATTTAAGATTAAATGAGAATGTTATGAAACAGTGGGTGAATTGAACACATGAATTGCTCACTGCAAATGTTCTTTGACGCATCTACAGCTGGCGGCATGATCATTTGACATGATGCAATCGCTTCACAAGTCTCCTCATGCACGGACTAATATGGATGCAAAAGCAAAATACCGCGATTGGTCAACTCCTGGAAACAGGCGTTAACGATTTGCAAAAAAAAAAGAGGTTTCTGCGCCTTCACTTTTGAATGAATGGCCTTTTGTTGCAACAAGGATAATAAAGATATGTTGAAAATAGCATTTTACACGATTTTAATGTGAATCTCCGTAAAAATGAACCTCTATTCCGTGTATTCCTATGCCAGAATACGGTCAATCGAACGCACCCTTAATGGCCTAGCTGTCACTACACGGAATTATAGTCTCCCACGGCTCACTTGTAGGGCATTGGGCCGAACTTGTAATCGGAAGGTCATAGCTTCGATTCTTGTCCGAGTACCCCCAAGTCTGCCAAAAATGCATCTCTTCATTCCTTTACCAGGGATAACGTTTACCGTCTTCTTCGCTACAATCGCGAGAAATTTCTTGTTCAGTGAGTGGTCGTGATAATCTGATGTGATAGCCATACGTTCCATTTCCAACGTGTGTCCACTCTTCATTTCCCACATCTTCTGTCTAATTCTTCTTGGAACAGAACGAGAGGTGGAGGTTGGGAAGACGTTACCCATTGCAGCTGTAAGAAATTTGAATTTCCCCGGCACTGAGGGAAAATTTGGCTGATCAATAAGGATCGGGAAAAATTGATTGGGAACTGAAGAAATAATAAAATTGTAAAAACCAATCGCTCAAGAAAGGAACCTGAAAAGAAACCACTAGCCAATTTCCAATGACACATGAAGATAGAAAGCAGAGAACAGACTAATTTATACACCAGACTCAGTTTGGCTACCACTTATGGAAAATTTCGTGACTCCGATGAGGCAGCGTTATTAGTTATTAAAAATTCAGATTTCTAAAAACATTGGAAGGAAATGGTAAAAGTATAACAGAAACATGTTAAAAATATCATTGACTGCGTTTTTTTCTGGAATAACTGGGTCTTGTATTTTGCACTGCCTTTCTACAAAAGTATAGTACCGAAGTATGCGAACAAAACAAGGAGATTCATAATGAAAGGGTGCTCGGGATTTCCCTACAAGAATCATTACTATGGAAACGGTCGCAAACAGTGTATTTTACTTTTTTTTTGCTTGCGAAAGCCGGTAAAGTCATAATTTGATTCGCCCCATTCCCAGATGCGGTGCTTACACAAGGCCACTTCGGAAAATACCATAATACTCTTTGTTTGTCACCTCAAATTTTGCGTATGCATTGATTACAATTTCTCTTGGGACTTCCAATGGTCCCAAGAGAAAACAAAAACAATGCTTATGCAAAATTTTGGGGGACAAACAAAAGAGTAGTATGGTATTTTCCGAAGTGACCTATTCAGAGACGGCGATGCAGTGCCTAATCGAGAAGGGGAGACCAGAACCAAGGATCTCTCCCATTATAGGGCATATATGGTGTCGTTATACAGTTCGCATCCCAGCGACCTCTTGTTTTTTCTTCGTGGAGCCCAACCAAGAGCAACAATAACAATTAAATCTTGGGTTGACAAGAAAGGTTTTTACTTCGTGTAAATGAGAAAATATATCCTACAAGTGCAGAATAGTTACGACTTATAATATAGAACGCAGCATTGCTGCAAGACGAACTGGATACGGCACATGGTGCAAACGTCACATATCACTCCCAATATGAGATACATTTTCTACCATACAGTTTAAAAGTTACGATTGCTTCTTACATGTTCTGTCAAAACAGAATCTTAATTGTATGAAAGTAGCTCTCTAGTTATCTTGGATACTTTTAAGACAACAGCTATATCTATTAGTGTTAAAATTACCTGCATCAAAAGTTCCTTATTTAAGTGCAAGAAGAAATACAGAAAATCCAAATGTAGGGTCAAAGTGACAGGAAACTGATACATAAAAAAAAATCATTAATTTTTTCCCTTAAATCTATTAATCAGCTTTTCAGCCAGTTTTGGATTTACGGGCTGTTACCTGCTGTTTGTTTGGAGGGTGGGAGGGGGAGCGACAATGTCCTGCATTTCTCGAATGTCCAAAGAATTTTGACCTCCATTGAAGCCTTCCACGAAAATAGTGTACACATTTGCTTTGGTACGAACAAAAATACAGTAATGTAATCGTCCTCTTCTGCACAGTGCCTAACAATCACGTACGTAGAAGAAAAAAAAAACGTTGCGACGAATTTATTCACTCCGCAAAAAGTTTAACAAAAATTTGAATTGTCAGCACAGCAAGATAAAGCTTACATTAATGGAGTGCAAAGCACACACCAAACACACACTCTTATTTCTTTGTCACTTTTTGTCAGTTTTGGCGTTCATATTGTTTGGATTGTTCACTTTTCTAAGACTTACACCGTACCTCAGTTTTACGTTCTCCCCGTACTTGTTTGTTTTCAGATGTTATAATTTTTTTGTTTTGTTTTGTTTTTTTCGTTGTTTGCTTTTGGTTTTGGTTTTTGTTTTTTTGTTTTGTTTTGTTTTTTTTTTTTGGATCTTTTCTTTTCTTTTTGTTTCTTTTTTCTGCTTCTCAAACAAACAAACTTGAACAATTACCACAAATTTCTATGTTGGCCACAACGGCTTCATCCTTGTGGCTCCAAGGCCAGCAAAATAATGCTCATTTGAAGCAAGTTCTGCGACGCCGAGTATGTCATTGTCACAGATACATTATGTTTCTATCCTTAAGAAACTAGGGAAATACCTTCCAACCAAGGTTGATGGTTGGGAAGCCTAAATCCAGAACCCGAAGCAAAAAAGCAGGTGTGACATGCATTGTAGAGAGTTTTCACTCACGTGATCAGTAACCTAATACGTTTGCATGATAACAGAGCTCAATTCCCGAAGGATTAGTTGAGGACAGCAACACGGCCGCCTTTCCTTTTTTTAGGGACACCACGACGCCATGACGTCACGTGAAAGCACTCTAAACGTACGTTACACGACCGTTTCAGAGTTTGTTTGCTGTGACCTGTAGAAATCTATTATATTATTTACAATATCATTCCTGCTTATATCGTGGATTGCTTGGACAAATGCCCTCAAGGATATCACATTCTCCTCCGTGCGCAAGACACTCAGCAACGCATTAGTTGGGCTACCTCCCTCCCTCACATCTTCGCGTCTCAGAAGATCAAGTTGTGACGTAGACACACCGAGCTTTCGACCAACGTGGTACCAGTTTTTGCTGTGAGGCTTGTTGGCATCCAAACCACAGATAAACTCCTCAACGTCGTAAGGAATGTTTTCGATTTTCACATCTGAACAAAAAATATTGAATTATAAAAAAGTTGAGGTTTAACACCGTATTAACCAAGAAACAAGTAAATTTTTCTTGTTGGTTGTGAGTTTCTATCTTATCTGACTGTACACCTGTTTTTCCAGCACTCAACAAATTCCTCTTTTGTGTCTTAATCTGCTTACAGGTGTGTACGAGGCCTCATTCACCCTTTTAATTAGTTATTAAAGATTCTGAATGGTTTTTCTGTTGGTGTTCACACCAAAAAATTTCTACTCGCTAAAAGTTCAGTTCACTCCTGTCACTCAACAATCAAAGCAAACTGATAGATGGTCCATCTGAGTCTGAGCTTGCTCCAGCTCACAATGAGTGAAGCAATTCCAAAAGAAAGTGGGACCTATTTGACAGAAAAAGAGGAAACTCTTCTTTTTCTTGCATTTTTCTGCATCACTCCCACTCAAACATTTTTTTTTTCTTTCGTATTCCACCTAGGTTTGCACCTCTTGAGTACATTCCTCCAATGAAAAATCCAATGCTTAGATTGGTTGAATGGTAAAATATGCATACAAATAATTATGAATACCACTATGCACCTAATTAGAGGGCATACACGCCCAATTTTGTCATAAAACACAAAGTGTCCCTTTAGGTCTAAGCCTTTGCTGCATATTTCCAACAAGAAGGCAAGGGTAAAGTTGGCGTTATTTTTAAGCCTGGGGTAAATACAGCCTTTTACCACAATTCCTTGTAATCTCGCAATCTGATTAGCTTATTTGCCATTGTCGATAAGAGTCTAGACAACCCTGCTTGTGTCGTGCTTGCGTCAATTTGTCACACAATGTAATTAACAAATAGATTCCATGTCACTGATGTTCTTACCACATTTTGGCGTCTTCTGTGATCTATTACTGAACAGATGATGGCAACATGGAATCTAGTTGTTTTTTATCATAAATAAATAAACTTTATTCCCATAAAAGCTGATGGTGACGTCAATCGTGCCTTGGTCCTCTAATAGATCATAGGCAAGACCCAATCAAAATGCAAGGATAATTAACAATTATTCCATAAGCGCGCGTTGGATATGAGATGGTAAATAGCCAACGAGGTGCGTAGCGCCGAGTTGGCTATAACCAGTCTCATATCCAACAAGCGCGAATGGAATAATTGTTTTATTAAATTCCTTCAACTCAAAAAATTTGGAAGTACGAAATACGAGCGGAAAAAGCGAGCAAATCCGAGCGAAATCGAAAAAAAACTTGATGAGAACTGATGCGATGTTGTGTAATACCTTGTTGTCAGACAGACGCAGGCTCATCACAAAAACATTTCTTGCCTTTTCGCGTACTTCTAAACGTCGGAATTGATCCAAACTTTCCACAAAAAAAGTTTTTTTTCTCCTTTTTGTCTTTATTCTAAGAGAAATTTGGCATTCCGACGAAAACATTTTTAGTTTAGCAACGCTTAACGCAATCATTTACCATATAAGGTTAAACCAAGGTATATGAGCTGATAACCGAGATTGAGTGAACCAATCAGAGCACGCGAAATGCATTATCTGAGGTTGAGAATTTAATAACTTGGGTTATTATATAATAAACAATCAGAAACACTCATTTTGGGAAACAAACCAGTCATATTGCGAGAAAGTTATAGACAACGCTTGCTCTCTCTCTGTGTCATGATTTTGGTCATGCTCTGAAATAAGCACTTTCTTTGGCATTGAATATTGGCACAGTGGTAAAGATAAATTGACACATTTTGACAACTATGATGATGAATATCGTGGTCGATAAGAGTACAGACAACGCTGAATCCCCTTTCGATTTGTTTAGTTTATCCTTACTTTAGGAGAAGAATTTGGTGGACACTTAGGTCGTGTTCTATTGGGATCAACCGTTTCAACTGCGACCAGTTTAGGTTAAAGTGGTTGAGGTTTTCCAGTAGAACACTTTTCCAACCGTTTTGCGGTTGAAACCGTGACGGTAACTCCTGGAAATAGTTATTACCAGACTTCTCAGCGTTTACAAGTTGAGGGAAAGCAACACGGCAGGAGCTTGCCGCCAACGTTAAATGGCCTGCGTAAACTACAGCGGTCGCTGCCAATGCTGTTTCAACCGTTTCCACCTAACCCTAACCCTAACCCTAAACCAAACCAACCGAAAACTGTTTTTTCTGACTAGGACACTAAAAAACCCCAACCAACCCAACCAACTAAAAACCGTTGATCCCAATAGAACATGACCTTTGTGACGTTAATTGTCAGTATTCTTAGAAAGTGATGCTGAAATTGGAAAGAAGACCAAGGGGACACTTTGTGATGCTTATTAAAATCTGCGTGCATCCAGTTACTGGGCATTTCGCAGGACGTATTTGATGAACATGCATTATTTGAATACAAGCATGACAGCATATTGGAAACAAACAAGATCTAAGAAGAGAACTTAACATTTAGTCCTTCAAGGAATCAAATCCAATCAACGACTCACATTAAGGAAACAAAAAATCAACATCCAAAGTACTTATAGGTTGTTTAATTTAATAGTGTACCTTGTATTGTTGAGTGAATTTTTTGTAGAGAAACTGAAAAATCAGACAGCTCAATCAGAGACTAGGCAGTTATATTTTACAGGTTACAAGCCACAGGTCAGGTTTACAGGACCTTGTCTTAACATCGCTAAAATAACCCTAACCACTTTACTAATGTAACCTAATAGATGAAAATGATAGTTCTTAGGCCTAGGGTTAGCATTAGTTAAAGTGGTACTATGATCAAAGAATCATTTCCTTTTTTTCTTCAGATTTTGAAAGCGTGTTCGCTTAACACATAACTGGCAAAATTTTGAACTTTGAGTTTTATCCAAAGGCTGTTTATTTTGAGTGTAAGTTTTGGATTTCATGGTCCGCCATTACTCACGTTCAAAACTGGCCGATTGGACCTCAGAGGGTTGGATCTAGAGAAAATGACGTCATTTACTCACTAGCTTAAAATTCCAGGTGTAAACGCAATTTATTATATATGCAAAACACGGGTTGAAAAGTCTGAAAGCTCGAAACTCCCGTGCTGCATATTAATTAGGCCGCGTA